>NW_027176307.1:3872530-4297530 GCF_023349555.1 Cebidichthys violaceus | reverse complement strand
TTCCACTACGGTCAGTGAGAAAAATACTGTACTGTTGTAGTATCTCGTTTTACTGTGAGGGTAATCGGAAACAAATAGTGGTTCTACATGAATCCAAGTGACTTGGACCTGATAAAGTGTTGCCTTCTAATTTAGGGTTAAACTCTGTTTTTGAGTCTGCAGCAGTGCTTACACCACAGCAGGAGCGTTAACTTTTGAGCACAACTTAATCAAGTGTCTGGCTTTGATCTTCGCTGCGAACAACCGAGCAGGCGCTTCCTTCAGTGTTCCCTGCTCGGAGGGGCAAAGCAGCATGCCCTCCAACACAGTCTAACGGAATGCTAATCTTCTCCCTTTGTTTCTCATGGAAAGCTACTTATCTCCAGCTAAGCACAGGTACCTCGGATGAATGGGCCGGTTGTCTGTATGTGTGGAGTATAGCGGCAGCCAGACAGAGTCATTCCAAGTATGCGTGGGGCGGAGGGAGGATGCAGCACACTATGACATCAGGTTACTTAACCCGCTTCAACTAACTTTTTGGGCCCTTTTTTGTCGCTGTGTCCGAGGTTTCTCCTTCCTGCGATGCCCCCTTGGGACGCGTTGCTTGTTTCAAATTAACTTGTTTTTGGAAGGGGGTTTGTGAAAGCCTCAAGTCCTTTCTTTTTCTTTGTTTGAGGCGGGAGATTAGCATGTCTGCCGGCAAAAAAAAAAAATCCAGCTGCTGAGCGTCTCTTTCTTTCTTTGCGATTTGGAGCACTGCAACGGTGCTCGGAGGACACAGAAAAAAAAAATTCACCTGCTGATCCTGTGATCAGACTAAAAAACAATGTTTGAATAGGACAAATTCTAAAGAAAAAACCCACAAGAAGTCTTAAGTGTGGTATTAGAATACTCTGTAGCTTTGCGTCGTCTAAACTGCGTTCAATCAAAAATGTCAGCCAGCACTGCGGCAAGCTCACTAAATAGCGCACGTCTTCCTTCCAGGTGCACTTGATTTCTGCAAAATCTTTGCAGCTGCAAAAGTCCACACATAACCCACAAGACGAGATCAATTGAGCTGTCCTTTGGCTTTTTCAAGTCGGAGAAATACACTCGGCTAGGAGTCGTTTTTTTTTCTTCTATCCCAGGTCTGCCTGCCTGTGTTGCCTGAAATTACTCACAAGATGTACTGCCTCTTACATTGTAGGGGAAAACACCACAGGCCTCAGTCCATAAAAAAGAGATGCAGCCATAGTTCAGCATGCATAAAATGCCAGTAAACAAAGCCTGATGAATGTCCACACCCAGGCCTACCATTTATTGGGAGGCAAAGAACATAAGTCACATCTAATCAGACCAACACACACACACACACACACACACAGGCCCCGGGCTGCATTAATGCATAAGGAATAAGCTCTGCGTTGAGCTATTGACATCCCTCTCTATAGTCGCAACGCACGGTCACAGTCTCTAATTGTATGCCCTGGAAGTAAAAAAAAAAAAAAAAAGGGAAAAAACATGAAGCAGGAGTTTTGTTTTTTTTAAACAGCATTTTCATGGTTGTCTGAACATTCAGCGGGACACGGGGTATTTTGAAATAGCTGACAGAGAACGCTTATGACAGCATTAACAATAGATCGCAGCGTAATAGTGAGTTTTATGGAGAGAACGCCTGTTTTTACACATGTTGCAAGCATTTCTTTTGTGCCGCCAAAAAAAAGAAAAGAAAACACCATTGAAGTACTTGTCATTTAAAAAGACTTCGACGTCTCATCTGGCTGTTTGGACCATAGACTGTATATAAGATGTGGAAGTGGTCACCATGACATCACCCATTGTTTTGAAGCCTCGAGTTGGACGTTTTTGGCTGTCGCCATCTTGGATTACGGCGGTCGCCATCTTGGCTTTTTGTAAGCAGTGAATTCGGACTGCAGGCGAGTGACTAACAGATGCCTTATATGACTGGTAGCGGGTATTGACCTTTCAATCAAATTGGAGGTTGCCGCCTGGTTTACACAACATTTAACATTTGAGTGTGGGCAGGTCGCCCTGCTAAGGAGCAAAAACATGCGCTCCCTTCCCACCATTAACTAGATTCGTCCCGACACCAGTGTCAGAAATAACTCCGATGCGGCCCGAAAATGCTGGATTTTCAGATATGGGAACATTTCAGAGAATACACAGACTTGTATGAGGTATGCGAAAAGGGCCAGCTCAGCAATGGATGTCTGAATCACACAGACAAAAGGAAAAGACACCGGGTGGAAACATGCTTCTATAAACCACAGGCGACAGGCTCCCGATCGTACCGGGTGTGCGTTTGAGTTGATATGTATAAAGACGTTTCCCTATCCTAGCGGCTATGAACGCTTTTTTTTTTTTTTAAATAAGAAAATAAACTGTTTCCTTTATCACGCTTGACCCGCTCCACCTGGCATTCATCAGCGGCGGGGGAACTGCATGTCGGCCCTGTCGGCCGCTCTCCTCCCTCCGCCTCTTTTATCACTCTAATGGGGCGCTATCTCCAGGCCGCCCTCCCCGGGTCTCCGTGGCACTGCTCGACTCCCCCTTTCCGTGGCGCATTCTTTCCACATCCATCCCTGACACACAGGCGGATTTAACACATAATCAGGCCGGACGGGAGGGCAGCCGGAGTAGACGGGGGGGTGGGGGGGGGGGCTGACAGGACTCATCATGCTAGAACCGTAGAGATGGAAGGGCCCACACTAGTCATTCGCACTCCGGCTCTGGCAGTCTGTTAAAAATCAAAAGGGAATCTCCCACATTTCCCACACTGCAGCGCCGTCCCGCAGAAATATTGAGACAGATGGGGGGGGGGGGGAAACTCAATATCCCAGCTGCCCTGTTCGGACCAGATAGAGTTCTTCACGCTCAGTCGTAGTAAGGGTTGCGACCTTAATTGGATTTGTGGGTCGTAAGCGAGCGAGGAAGCTCAGTTTTTGGATGCCCACACTAATGCAACACTTTTTTTGATACTTTTGCTTAACCCGAGGGGTCCCCCTTCTTCTGAAGACGTCTGCATACAGCCCCAAAAATATATATACGACCACATGGATCACACGCAACCCTGTGAACGCGTCCAGTGTAGCACAAAGCGAAGGGGGAGCGCTTGGTAAGAATCGGCAGTGCAAATGTGACGCGCCATTCTGGATCTGGTTTGGTCAGATTCAATACTTTAGAGGTTCCGACTCCATCATAGTGTTGTTCTCCGCATTTGACTTCACTAACCAGCCCCGGCAAATACATAGAAAGCTGGAAAAGCTACTCAGAAAACAAATGGGGCAAATTTTGGGATCCGTCAGCCAAGGCACTAGATTATCTGAAAAAGAAACCACCACCTCCCAGACAGGGGGAATAATTATTTTCTATTTTGGCCAGGGAGGGATATGTCAGGCTGTCGCATAAGCAGTAAGTCATTGCCCCACCCTCCCCTCCCCTCCTCCCTCTCTGTCCCTCACCACAGAGTGTCATGACACTGCCAAAGCGTGTGAGAAACTGAATGCAATTCAAGAATGTTAAGAAGCTCAGCTCGGAGAGACCGAGATCTTAGAAAAACAGAATTTTTTTTGTCTTCTTTTTTGTGTGTGTGCGTGTGTGTGTTTTTTTGTCTGCAAAAGATAAGGAGACTTTGTTTTATTCTCTGGGCCAGTGAGACTGTGTGTGTGTGTGTGTGTGTGTGTGTGTGTGTGTGTGTGTGTGTGCGCGCGCGCCGTGATTGAGACACCAAAGTCACAGGAGCGTTTGATTATGTCTGTCCCGCTACTCCCTAAGACCTCTTCCTATTCCCCGCCTCGTCTTCCTCCCTCCGTATAAAATTGCTGACTGCAGCTTGTACCCCCCCACACCCCCCACCCCACACCCTCCCCCACACCTCACTGAATCAAAGTGCTTGACCACTGGAAGGGAAATTACAGATGCTGGGCTCCGTAGCCTGCCGAGGAGCTGCCTAGAATGTAAGACTTCTTTTTTCCCTCTCTACAAAAACCTCAACCCAGCTTCTCTGAGGACTGACTAATTTCTCAGTGTCGTAAATAAGCCGACTGTTCTGTCTGCCGCTGAGCTTTTTTTTTGTTTAAAGGGCCAGTGTCAACGAGCGCAAACCATTAGTCTGCCTTTATCTATGCCAGAAGAGGACCAGACTTGCGTAAATGGGCCCCCTTTCTTTTTCCCCCCCAAGGAGTCACTCTTGTACACTTCATTCTTACAAATGTAATTACACGTTGGACTGTCGAGCCTTCCCGTCAAAGTCAGTGGAAGTAGTTTTTTTGTGCGGCGTTTCAACATGTTTGCGCGTCAGCGTTTGCCAGTAAGGTGTCAGTCATTTAGGTCAGGTTTAAAAAAAAAAAAAAAAGCTGCTGCATGAGCAGACTCGGTGCGATCGCTTGGTGGATATTCCCCACTCAGAACAAGAGTGTCGCTGAGGGGACGGTCGACAAAAAGAACCTCTCACTCGCTATCATCGTCCCATCTCGGACTGAGGGTGTTCTCTTCAGCGTCTGGTGCCAGGAACGGGAGAGAGTAGCCGGCAGCGAGTCAGTGTGAGCTGCTGGGACTGGAATGCCGGGCCGGGGACGGCTGTGTTTGTACTTGTCACTCAATGCCCTGCCAGTGGTGGGGAGAGATGCAGAAGCACTTAGTTGCTCCCTCCCCCCCCCCCTGTCATACAGGCAGATTTTTTTTGAGGCCTCATTTGCCGCCTTGCTGCTTCTGTAAACATTTCCGGGTGCCAAAACCCAGTCGGATGCGCTGATAAAAACATGGGATTTTGCTGTGAAACATTAAGAGAAAAGCATAGACAATGAACCGTGTTTTCTGAGAGTGAAAGGGCAAGTCCGGTTTATTAGAACAGGGCTCTTATTTATGTAGTTTTGGGCCATCGTTTCTGTCAGTTACGCGGTGCTTATCTCAAAGTAATTACTTGGATTGGTGAACATGGCAACAGTGGAGTCTTACGGGGCAAGAAAACAATCATAGAGGTTGTAAACAAGCCTAAAGTTACATTAGCTCGGGTGCCGATAACAGTTTTGGTCACATTAAATCGTTTTCTGTTCGTTTCTGTCAATGTGCTGCCGAGAGCTAACCATGTATAAAGCTACTGCCACTTCCCGCATTAACTTTTACAGAAATTCATTTTGACGAAGGTGGTATTTGGCCTCTACTGTTAAACTGTTGAAAATGGTATTTATATTCAGCAAACATTTGTGTCTACCTGCCCAGGGACTGCACATTTAGCTACTGGGATTCTAGCTAAATGTGGTAAAAAGCATCTCTTGGTGTGAGAGTTTCTGTACATTACATTACAGTCATGTAGCAGACGCTTTTATCCAAAGCGACTTACAATTCAGTATCTATCTACACACCGTAGACGCAGCTACGGGAGCAATTTTTGGGGTTAAGTGTCTTGCTCAAGGACACATTGACATGAGACTAGTGGAGCAGGAGCCGGGGATCGAACCTCTGACTCTCTGATTGAAAGACAGGCCCTGCTCTCCACTTAGCCACTGTACCTGGTCCATGACCTTGATTAAAACCAAAAAAGGTAAATTTAGGTCCAGTAAAGTTAACTTTAGACGCCCCCTCCCCTCCCCCGGCCTTCTGCTCGTCTTAATCCCAGTTTTTGGGATGCTCTTGTCCGCTCTTGAGTGATGGTGGTCGTGTTGGGAGATAGCACAGCGGCCACCCAGCAGATGAGCTCTCAGAAACCCAACGGCAAACAGACACACCGGCTTATCAGAATGTTTAAACAGCCCCAGCATGCCGTTCTTTAACCTGCGGGAAATAGCCCTCCAGTGTCATCATCAACATCCACGGGGGGTGGGGGGTGGCGAGGGGGGGTGTTTACACTGCGCATCAGATACGCGGCTTCCCTCGCCGCCCGTCAAGATGCTCATCAGACGTGAAACATGCGGCAAAAAGCGGCTCAATGTGACGAGTAAGCACTTTGTGTGCGTGTTTCGCCCGGTCAGCATTCGAGACCCGCTTGCCTGCTTGCCTCCTTGCAGCTCTCTTTTCAATTACTGGCTCAGGAAAAGGTAAAGAAAGATTAGAGATAAAATCATGTCTTGAAAGGAAAAAAAAGAAAAGAAAAAGGTCTTGTTCCACGAGGCCGTGGCAGTGCGATAAATGGAGAATGACAGGGCTTTCATGTAGCTGAAACGGGGATACCCTGAGCCCCGGCCTCCTCTTCACGCCGCTCTGGAAGTGGTACGACAAGAAAAATTCAGATCCCTTTATCCCTCTTATTCCGGAACCTGTCACAGGAGGCGTTAGTCGATATATTTCCCTCGGGGGGGAAAAAAAAAGGAATTAAGGAAATAGCAGAACCCAGATCTGTAATGGGGGGACGGGAGGGAGAGACCCGGGTATGACAACCTTTACTCATTTCCCCCTGTGGCTCATGAAAAATGCATTTTGGGTATAATTTGATAGTTTGTATGCAGAGCTATTCACAGAAGTATAGATTTATTGCAGATTGTTGAAGAAATCATGTGGCCTGGATTGCAGCCTTTTTTTTTTTTTTTTTTTTCTCTCGCCAGGCTGAGCTCCGTTTTGCACACACAGCCGGTCACTGAGGATTAGTTTGACTCCGATGCTAAAATAGCCAGACCCAGAATAGACGTTTTACTCCTCACAAATGCATGTGAGTTGCTACGAGTCAGTATTTTCTTGCCGTTTCAATTCCATCTTTGTCGTTGCTTGCTGTCATGGAAATCATTTGTAACTCAAGAGAAACTGTGGGTAGGTGAACAATTTGGGTGTAAGTGTGTAATTGTGACCAGCCTGAAAAGTCTCCTGAAAGATACGTTTCCCAGGCGTTGAAATTGTATCGCCAATTATGCTTTGAGGGAAACATGTTTTGTCCCGGATTACCTTTGATTGACATATCCATCCAGATTTGTGATACGTCAAAAAGAAACAAACACAGGACTTTCACTCAGGAGGCCGCTGTTTGTGTACCAAAAGGTCAATGTTGACTCGTTTTAATTTACGTCTGTAACTTAACAAACAGGCTTATTATAAGCAGATCCATGATGTTTTACAAAACCTAACCAAGTAGTTTTGTTGTGTTTTTTGTTGTTGTTACAACATGTGTTTAAAACTGCAACCATAATCTGGAAGATAACGTAATTGCGGTTTATCTGTATGGGAATGCCATTTTGTAGAAGACAAGGGGTTTGCAGCAAAATGACTATCTCACCACAGCGATGAGTCCTCCTTGATTAGTCACGTCAGTCTGTCAGGTTTGTTTACCGTCTCGGTCGAAGGTAAAAAATGTTGAAATGATCCACCCCGCTCGTGCTCGATGTGTTAACGCTCATCTCTCTGCTCCTCAGAAGAATGTTTCGTCTCAGAGATAGGACTTGTCATAAACAAGTCGGACCTCTCCACTGACCTGAGGATTCATCAGCCTCGTTATTCACCTCGAGAATGCCTCAACGGGAAATTAAGCAATGCCCTTTTTTTGGTTTGTTTTTTCTCCATGTTTTTCAGTCTGCTTGATGAAGGCCCGGGGGGGGGGGGGCAGGTTGAGACAAAAATACTGGCTGCTTCAAGATGTGAACAAAGTGGTTTGTTCTGTCATGCCCTCTTCTCTTCATCATGGGTGTTCAGGTGTGAAGTGATGACTCTTTCAGGCTGTGTTTGCACAGGACTGAATTAAATATCACCTGGAGACGTTCAGCTGTGAATATACAGCCGTGTCTTAGCCGGGGTTTACTGAATAAAAACTGTGACAATTCCAGATATCTATTGATTTTTGGTTAAGGGTGGGAGTAAATTATTTTATATTCTAACATACCATGTTACTGCATTAACCCATTACTTACCGCTTAGTTAGCACATATCTTGGTCATAATCCTACTTCAAAAAAACCTGATCCCTATATTAAAGTTTGAGCCAAATTTAAGGGATTTCAATTCAATTTATTTTGTACAGTCCTAAATCACAAATCAGCCTGAGAAGGCTTTACAATCTGTACAACATACGACATCCTCTGTCCCAGGACCCTCACATCGGACTAGGAAAAACGGCAGAAAAGAATGTGCCTGATTTTTGCAGTTACCTAGGATGCTGAGATCAGTTTTAAAGTTCTTAAAAAGTACATTTTCAGCTGTCCTTGCCACCTAAAGACCCTGGTTTGTGTAAACTGACGTGAACATTTCTCACAAATCTTATGAGGTTGCAAGATGATTAATAATAAGTAAAAAAAGTCACACAAATGAGTTTGTTCTCTAAACCGTTGCTTCTTTTGGTCTTATGAATTATGTTAAAGGGGTCTCAAAACAAAACAAAACAAAAAAGATGGGAAAAACTGACCTATTCAGTAATTTATTTTTTAAAGCTTGAATATGACAAATTGTAAAATTGAGCACCTGTTTCTTATTTTTGCTAATTGCATTATGCTGGGATTTTGGAGGAACTGATGAATTACATGAGACATAATACTGTCTGTGCAAAGCAGGAATGTTTTTTTTCTCCTTCCCTTGACCTCATCCTTTTTCCCCCTTCTACAGCGTGCGGCCGTGGTTTCTACAAGTCTTCCTCCCAGGACCTTCAGTGCTCTCGCTGTCCGGCGCACAGCTTCAACGACCGCGAGGGCTCCTGGCGCTGCGACTGCGAGGACGGCTACTACCGGGCGCTCTCCGACCCTCCTTCTGTGGCCTGCACTAGTGAGTCCGCCATGCCGTTGCTATGCAAACACGGCGCTTGATGGGATGTGAATTTAAACAGCCGCACATGCGAGGGGGAAAAAAAACTAAACAAACACACACACACACACACACACACACACACACACACACACACACACACACACACACACACACACACACCAGAGCCCGCGGCAGACCTGTTCCGTCAGTCCGCATTGGCCTCATGAAAGCCCCAGATGTGTTCCGTGGCGGTTCCTCTGCCTCCCAGTGTGTTATTATAATTATGTTTGCAGGCTTTGCGTGTCTGTTTTCTGTCTTAGCTGGTTGCTAATGATGAGAGGAGCAATTTGCCATTTCCCGTCTGAAAGATTGCAATTACAGTCGGCAGCAGCAGCCCAGGCAGTGCCCTGCGTCTTCATTTGTCCTGGCCAGTGTTACGCGTATGTGACAGCCATTGATGGCTTATTTACACAGGCTGTGGAGGGGGGGGGGGGGGGGGGGGGGGGGGGGGGGGGGGGGGTGCTGATTTGCTCCAAATCCATTCTCAAACAAATTTATTTCAAGGTGCTCCTGGATGGGTCGCGCCCCCCCCCGTTGCCTTCAGCTACTGAGCAACAGGGAGTGTCACACCCTAGCACGGCAATGTTAGCACTCTGCTTTATCTCTGGAGGTAAACAGCACCCCCTAAACATAATCTCTGCACCTTATCTGTGTGTTGGCTTCATTCTACTGATAATGTATTGCAGGACTCCTGGATAGGCCCACAGGCTTCTGGCTGCTAAATACGCGCCCTTCTTTTTTTGACATATGTATTGAGAAGCAACGTTTGGTTAAACTAACATTTTAAGACTACGGTAATTTATTTTGCAGCATTTTTGTGTGGATGAGAAACAACAAAAACAGATATGCGTACGCAGGGTAAATCAGCATGCCTTGTTCTCATCCCGAGCAGTGCCGCTTTTTTTTCCACCAGAACACCCAAAGTAGGCCAAGTCAAAATCTCTAACGTGTGTGTGTGTGTGTGTGTGTGTGTGACAGAGAGAGACTGCTGGTGAGATATTATGCAAACAGTGGAACGTCACAAGAGACACGTTGTCTTGTCTATGCATTGAATCGGAGATTAAAGAGAGGATTACACAAATTGGAGTTTGGATTTGATACTCTAAATATCACGTATGAAAGGATTCCATGTCATTCATGGGCGTCTGTAAAGCGCCTTGTTGCTGCCAAACTCTTTCCATTCATTTTCAACTCACTGTCAGCGCACAGGTGTGTTCTTCGGTCATGAATTATTTGGCACGTGTCACAGAAGTTTGCACTTTTTCCTCAGATTTGTTTGAATTCTGCTATTAGTTGGAAAAGTAATGTTTCTGCTGGGTGTGGGTTCATTAAAGTGAAAGTGTATTATTGAGAAAAACAAATTAAAACAACGGGCAAGATAGAGGGGTTGCAAGGAAAAATAGATCATTACTTGGAGAAGAAAGTTTTCTCTCTCGTTGTTAATGAGCTATGGTTTCTCACATTATCTGTCATTGAACTATCAAGCTTCTATTTTGCATTTTAGCTGGCTGTTTTCATCTCCATGCTTGGAAAATTTGGAAGAAATGTGCTCAGTATTCAGGTCTGTTTTAAACTGCCGCCCTCAGCACATGAGCAAGTGGACTGTCCAGAGAGTCAGCCGTTTCCTTTTTTTGCATTTAGCTACTGTGGGCTGGATTTACCACAAAAGTAGCAAAAATAGAGTGCCATCCCACACTACACTTGTTGTCGTCATGTTTTGAGCATATAACAGATATTCTTTAAATGCATGCTATTCAGACTGAAATCGCATTTTGGCATCGTCATGCCATAGAGAAACTACAGTTTTGAGGACTTGAGTAGCGCAAATAATAAAAAGAATGTTACTTAAAAAGTGTGCCACGAATCAATTCATTCCCCATAATTTCTTAAATCAATGTTCACGCTATTCAGTCCGCGTAAATATAGAAATAAATACAAATTTCAAAAAGAGATATTAGTATTTATATATTTTTACTTCTGTGCCCTAAACAAGGTTAAAGCCATTTTAACAACAAATACTGGGACTTGACTTGGTTTTAAGTCTTTACTTGGGAGTTGACTCGGGACATGGGACTTGCCTGTCTTGACTCGGGTCTTCTCACTTGGGACTTGACTCGGGACTTGCCTCTCTTATGTTGAGACTTGATTTGGGACTTGCAAAACAATGGCTCGGTCCCACCTCTCTTTTCTTAGCATGTCACAGACTAACATTTCAATGGTTTTATCTCAAATGTAAACAAAGAAAGAACCGCTGTGTAGCTCAGCAGGAGAGATGTTTGTTGTCTGCTTGTGGTGAGATTCCTTCTGCTCTGAGTCAGACCTCCTAATGATGGTGTCTTTGAAGCAGCTGAAGTGGCATTATCCCGTAACCGTCACTTATGGCTGCCGCATCCTGCTGTTGAGAAATAGTTATGAAGAGGCAACGGAGCTAGTGTTGTCTCATGGTTTCAGACAAGTAAAAAAATGTCTGATGGGAGAATTTGTCGAAATTGAAAACGAGTCTGGTGAATGAAATCCGTGACCTCAATTTGAACACAAAGTTCTTACAAAAAGGGTCCAGATTTGTCTGTTGAACTCCATGCCCATCGCCGTCTGACACAAACAAGGACATAACTCAGGGTAAGCTAATTCGAGGCCGGCCAATGACCACAAACCAGCAGTCTGTCTGTGTAGCGGGGAGGCAACCATACAGATCCCGTTCTAAAAAGACAGGTCCATTACTCACTTCTCCAACCATCCTCATCAGACGTTAACGCTTCACTCCAACATCTCCCGCTGAACAAGGGCAGGACTCACATGCAGTAGAAAGTTCCCACTTCTTTGCAGTGTCCTCTGGCTGTTCCCCTCTGGGTAATCACCTTGGCCAAGTAGCGTAGTAATTACTGAAGTTGCCTAATGCACACTTTCCATTATTCATTTTCATTAACTCTGGGTCTACACTTGATGACCCCATACTATTATATGTAAATATGTATTTTTAACTTGTATGAATAGCTTCGCTCTCCTCATTCGCCCTCACATTTTCTTTTTTTGCACGCCTTTCTGTACGTGCATTTCCTCATTCATCGCTGGATTAAGTCACTGTGACCAATAGTCACTGTGATTTCTTTTTTTTTTTCAAGCTTTATCCGGACCAGGAGTGAATTGTAATTGAAAATGAATTTGTACTGCCTGAACAAATAGCATGATTGACAGATTTTTTTTTTTCTTTTTTTTTTTTTTTAAATAGGAGTTTGTAAAGCCTCCGTATCGTAGGCCTTAGCAAAACAGTGAGATGGATCTCTGGCACACAGAGATTAAGAAAGTGTCTACCCGGATTTGAGAGGGAATGAGACTAAGATGTAATGTGGGCACATGGAAAGCCGAATCGGCGCTGAATAAAGATGAGGGAAGAAGTTCCAAAAACATATAGCTCCAGATACATTGTTTCCCATGCGGTTCGTTTGTAGAGAGAGGGGGCGGAAGGATTAAAATGTGTTGTTTTTTTTTTGGAACGTTTGTCTACGCCTTTCATATGCAAAGTTGGGAGATGAGGAGAAACGTACGTGGGGTAGGGTGAAGCGGCCATGGGGAGGCGTTTTCTCCACGGGCTACACGCAGGCAGGAGTTGTTGACAGGTTGGGGAGTGGGCATCAATCACGCAGCAGCTGTGAGCGGCGCTGGTGCAAGCTTGAGGCTGAGAAGGGCAGTTGTGAGAAGTCGTCTCCTCCCGCCCCCTCCCCACCCCACACCCCCCCTCTCCTACTGCAGCGTCCCTTAAAAATGTGCCACCTCGACAAGTTGACGTCCTTTAGAGGGTCCGTCCTGCCCAGAGTTGCTAGGGGACTGTGGGAGAGCTGCTGAATGTAGGGGGCTAGTGTTGCTAGCAGATGTCAGAAGGCCCAGATTCACATAAAAGAGAACTCGAGTTTAATACACAACGCCTCGTTTTTGTTGTGTTTCGGGCATCATGCTATACTTCCATGGCTGCGCCGTTGGGAGTGACGCAGACACTTTTGGGTGCATTCACTTTCACTTCGGATTGTGGGAACTTGTTGTAGCAATGTCGCTATGCTCCCACATTTCAGCACACACATCGGTCAGGGCTGGATGAGCTGTGGGCTCCGTCCCCTTTTCTTTGGTTATATTGTGATTGAAAGCACTTTAATTTAAGAATATGTTCTATAAAAGCATTTTATCAACAAACTATTTTAAGGTACTCACTATGCCCAGTATGAGATTAATCCTTCCACCCATTATCTATATGCATTTCATTACATAATTTTCTTTAGTGAGTACAAAGTTGACTTAATATAAATAAAAGCTAAAGCTGCAAAAAAAAATTTAGACCCAGGGTGTAATAAACCAAAGTGATCCTTTAAGATCAGTGCTGGGGAAAGCATATCACCAAAATGACCAAATCTGAATGCCTCACTATCATTAACTTAGACCTAATGACATGTAAAATCAATGGAAATTTCTTCATGATATTATTCCTCCTCATCATATCTGCGAGAGGCCATGCAAATATAGTTTTGCAGCCACTTCACTCACAAGATTCTCAGATGTCCTTATATTGGGTGGCATTTTGTGACATCCTGCTCTTAGTTTGACCAAACTCAAACGTGTATTGTTGAAACACAGTCTTCGTGATGCTTTCCTTTTACTTTTTTTTATTCCAGTCCATGTGCCATCATGCTGAAATTAGGCTGAAATGGAATTTTAGCTTGCGCGAGCAGCAAACCATTACTGAATTCGGCGTGGCACTGAAGTGGTGTTCAAATTTTTTTATTACGACGACATCCGGAGGCCCTTCGGCGAAAACAAATAGTCTTCGGGCTTCTTCTCCTCCCCTGCGTGGCTTTCCCTCACGCGGGTCCTGCTGCAAGCCTCATCATTAGAGGCTGGGTCACAGGGGGGGGGGGTTTGCAACACACATTTGTAGAGCCGGGATTACCTCATGGGCGATTTGAATGCTGCTCACCCCTGCCGCCCCTGTACCCACCGCTCCCCAATTAGAGCAGAGCTGGCTAATAGGCTGTGGAGGGTTAAGGCAACCCCCGAGCACCTCTCAAGGCAGATAAGCGCCGGATTCTTCTCTCCTAAGCTTGGATTTACTCAGGTCTCACAACTCTGCGCAGAGTGGAGATGGGGCTTTGAAACGTGACCTAAAAAAAAACAATCCAATACCATACTATATTTTCTATATGGTAGATTATTAGATGTAGGGGATACTTCGGTGCAGCCGAGGTCTGTTTTCTCACCAACTTCACGCACTGGAGTACTTCATTTACTCCACAAAATCACAGGTTCTGCTTTAAAAAACCTGCGCCACGTTAGCATGCAAAGTGCAGGAGAACTAGACCGTGCATGCACGTATTCCATATTTATTCCGACAAAGCGACAAAAACACACAGCGGCAGCGTTCGTGAGGGGAAGCCAGCTAGTGATTGAGACATTTCAGGCTGTGGGGGCTCCGGCAGTCTAATCCGTGAAATGAAACTTGACTGGGAGGAGGGGTGAGAGAGGAGAGAACACGAAAAGATAAGAAAGAGTGGGGGCAGTGAGAGACAGAGAGGAGAAGAAAAAAAATGAGTGAAAAGAAGAGGAAGAGCGACGAGCCCTTGAGCTGTAAGGATGAGCAGACAGACAGACAGACAGTGGAGGGGCTCAGGCTGCAGCGGTAATCCATGCTGTAGGTGAAGTGGGGGCAGAGTTTCATATTGCAAAAATGTCCAGACAGAGCATATTCTGAGACACAATTTTGATGCCAAGGCCGAGGAAGAAGAAAGAGAAGACAGGGGTTCAGAATGCTTCTGAAAAGTGGGTAGTATGACTGTGTCATCTCACCACGTCACCATGTTTTTTCTTTGTTTTTCCCCCAGGTTTTTAGTGGATGTTTGTGGGGTTTTTTTGTCCAGTGGGAACTTTATACTTTCAGTCTCTTTGTCATTTATCATGTGCGCCATGAATGATTTTGCGGTGAGAGCTTGAGAGAGTAGTTCAAACCCTGCCAAGTCTTTACTCTCCTCTACACATATTGGGATTGTCTTTTACGAAAAGTTACAAAAGTTGTAGGACCCAGCCTCGATGCTTGCACCCCAAAAAGGGAGACCTTACACTTTGCATAGAAATGCGTTTTGTATCTGGATTTTATCCAGATATGATTTAAACTTTTTACATTTACACCTGGTAGGCTAATAATATGCGTCTCCAGTGTCCACATTGAGCTCTGATCGTTCTTTTGAGCTCAAACAGCCGATTGGTTCAAGTGAGTGAACCCGACCGGGTGTGAGAGCCAATCCGCATTGCCCGCACCAACTACCCGCACCTGACCTGCAAACCGCCAAATTTATATAGTAGCACAAATTACCTTGCTGTTTTGTCACTTTTTGACCCAGCCGCCCGCCGGAACCCTAGATTATCTCCTTGGCCCGATCCCGTCGCATCGGGATTCGCATCCCATTCGCTACCGCCCACGGAGGCCTAGCTGTTGTAGGCCATGTGGATCACAATGAAAGGTGTATTTACATCTGCACTTTCTTGTGATCAAGTGCTCTCCGATTGCAACGCGATCACTTAAAACACATTTCTATGCGAGGTGTCAAGTGGGAAAAGAGGATGTGAGGTGATCTGACAAGCATTTCGTTTTTTCTTTAGGAGGAAGAAAGTCTGCTAGGTAGTGTGCATCTGAAAAAAACGAAACAAGAGGTCACACAGATCCAGGGTCAGTCCAATCTCATTTCCTTTTGCCTCTGGTTGCCGAGATATCGCCGCTTTGATCTGTGGCACCTGAGACCCAAACGAGAGTGGCATGGGCGAAATGAGGTGCTATCACCGCTCACCGGGGGTAAATATTCAGACTGGGAAGATGCGTGGGCGTCCCGAGTGTGGATGTGTCGAGGCGCACCTTCCCCATTTTGTTCTGCGAGGAAGATTGAGAGCGCGGTTCGATTTGTCAGTGCCGAGGCTGAAGTGGAGAGGCGCTATCAGCAGTCACTCCTCTCCGCTTCACCTGCCACAGGTGGCTCTTTCATCTTCCCAGTCCGCAGTCTGTTATCTCGCCTGATAATCATGAATATGGATGTCTCCCGTTGAGCCCTCGGTTCTAAAGGGTGGAACAGGGAAAAACAACCTAAGTGCTGTATTAATGAGCCTGGATATTGTGGTAGCAGTTTTGGGCTCGGTGCATATGCATGACGCACTTTCTTAAGTTAATGTGACAAATTGAGCGAGTGGAGCGGTCCCTCCCCGAGATTTCGCTCAAAGAGTGTTTCCTGAGAAAATCAGAGCGGTTTTTAAACCTCCCACAGAACAGACTGAAGATGTTCTTTGCGCATTCATAAACAAAGAATACAGGTCATATAATCTTTACTGCGTTGAGGGTGGGGGGTTAATTCATATCAACATCTGGGGCCATAAAAGCCAACAGCCTGGAATTTGAAAGATGAAAGCAGCAATTTGTTATTCATTGTTTTACGAGATGAGCTAATCTCTCCTCCGTTACGTGAACATTTACAGGCAAGCGTTTTGTGGTCCCGTGCACTTTTGATGCCGCGGAGCTATTCGTTATTGTGTTTCAAGTAAAACTCTGTACGGCAGTTACAGGGCGGTGATAATCCAGGTTTAAATCATGTTCATAAATCCTGTGGGCGAGTCGGTCTTTGAGTTCTTTTTTTGGAGGACGTTAACTTTAAGTGTCCTGCTGTCTGTATGATATAGCTCTCACAAGCAACCCTGTAAAGCCATCATCTCCTGCTGGGTTAGCTGTATATTTTTGGAGAACTGGAAGACTTAAGGAGTGACGGTGCTTCCCCTCCCGTGTAACCCCGTTTCAATCATTTTCATAGCAGCTGCAGATTTGATGCTGTTAGGAATCAGCATGTAAACAGAACACTTAGTCCGTCTGGATGAATCAGCGGCTACGTTTGCATGCACAAGTACACTGTAAAAAAATTAAATAAATAAATGGTCAGGTTGTTTCAAAATGTAATCATGAAGGTGCCCCCTTCAGCTCTATGGAGCTCCTAAGCATCGTTCAGCTATTTTTTTTATACAACATGTACATATTTGGAACCCATTGGCTATCTGCGTAGCACCAAACAGCAGACAGACCTGCATTAATCAGGTGGCACAGAACATACCTGCAAGTCAAAGCTACTTTATTGTCATATCTGCGCCGTGTCCACTGAATGTGTACTTTTTGCACCCCAAAGTGGTCCAAAGAACAGATTGCAAGTAGCTTTGAAATTCTGTGTCAACGGAAACAGTGCTTACTGATTTGATTATTTGATTATCGACAATGTAACTGGATTTAATGAATGTAAGATAGAAACATAAGGAATTGAGGTCAGCTAATAACTGTCAAGTTACATTTACTAAAGAGTTGCTAGTAAGTTCCTGATAAAGCAGCTTCAAGTAGGATTACTTACATGTCACGTTGCCTAATTATTGCAGCTTTTGTTGTGCTAGCAGCCAAATAAAGTCAGGATCAGTGATCATGCATGATTACGACAGCATGTGGCTGGTACTGTGTGTGTGTGTGTGTGTGTGTGTGAGTCATAATGATAGAATGCGGTTCTGGAGACACCGACTGTTGCAGGAATGACCACAGAAGAGGTTTTGAGTACTTTGCCAAGTGTTTATATGTCTGTCTGTGGACAGATTTTGTCAACAATGAGAGCGTCACAACTAGATCTGTCCTCGTTTTCTCCCCCCACTTTACGCCCTTGACACAATTTTGGTGTCGTGGCTGGTTCCCATTCCCATCACATGAAATAAAAGGATAAAAAGCTAAATAAGGCTGTCTGGAGAGTTTCAAGCCAAATACAAGACATGTTGGGATGCAAATAAGCTAACAATTGTTTTTAACACCTTCATTTTTTGAGTTAAGCAAGTGATCGGTTGGACATTTAGCCAGCTCATTTTTATCATATTTAGTTACAGACAAGAAACTCATGATTAGAAGCTCTGAAATGTTTCTGAACTTGAATACCTCGACAATAGAGTGATAGGGAGAAACAGACGTGTGAGTGCGTTGCATGAACCCTCCAATGAAATAATTATCCCTTTGAAACTCTGGGCTCCACTCTTTTATTTCACCAGCCCTCCAACACTGACCTTGTGCCTGCCAGAGCTGACTTCTTTTCAGTGTGGGCTACCTGTACTAGTCTTATTATAATTGAGTGTCAGTGTTTGGCTCTAGGTCTGGAGCTGGCATGCCCTGTAGAGTGTGTGTGTGTGTGTGTGTTTTTTTCCTCTTCTTTCTCAGAGCACAGTGAAAGCACGGATTCAGTCATTGCACACTCTTGGCTGTCACTTTCCTTGGCACTCAGTTGTTTCATTCTGGCTTCCTCTGTGTCCACCTTTGACAGGACCTCCCTCCGCGCCACAGAACCTGGTCTACAACATCAACCAGACCACCGTCAGCCTGGAGTGGAGCCCGCCGGCTGACACGGGCGGCCGCAACGACGTCACCTACAGGGTCATATGCCGGCGTTGCAGCTGGGAACCTGAGGAGTGTGTGCCATGTGGGCCCAATGTGGGATACTCTCCGGCGCAGTCGGGATTAGTGGACACTTACCTGAGCATCGTGGATCTGCTCGCCCACGCCAACTACACTTTTGAGGTGGAGGCCGTCAACGGCGTGTCGGACCTGAGCCGCACGCAGAGGCTGTTCGCGGCGGTCAGCATCGCTACCGGTCAAGCAGGTAAGGGCTCTTACGTCAAACTAAATAGCACGTTGTAACTTGTCTGTTTGATCCGTACACAAACAGAAATGTAAGAGCTCATCAACAGTGTCTGGGAACCAGAATTGGTACAGCACTTAACCCGCCCCTAAAGTGCATATATTTCTTTTGGAGAATGGATCAAACGTACAATGTACAATGTGTTAATTTTTAGAAGTGCTAGGTGCTAAGCTAGGCTAACCTTGTCATTTCCTTTCACACAGCAACCCTGTCTCCTACAAAATTACGTTCCCATGCAACTCAACTGCATACTCAATTATGTTTAGAGGGAAACATACTTTCTCCTAGTTGACAGTCGCAGTTTAAAACACTTGGTAAACACTGAAACAAATTTGGGATACGTCAAAAAGAAACATTAATGTGAAAATGTGTTTCCCTTAAAATGTAACTGAGTGAATAACCACATATCCCAAAATGTTTCTACAGAAGCTAGAGTTGGAAATGTTTGGCTCACACCAGTTCACCCTCTGCTCCAGCTGAGCGAGCATTAGGTGATTGACAATTTAATTTTGGAAACATCTCATATGCAAACTACGATAATGATTCCCCATTAGCATTAATGACCACAGTCTGATATTATCCAGTAATATATCCACTATGCATATTAACCAGATTAATTTAATGTGTGTATCAGCACTACAGTAGCCAACATTATTATCTTAGCAACGATGCAGTCTCCCAGTGGTACCCAAAGAGCTGTATTTGCTATGCAGTCTCATGGGAATGCAACATAATTAAAATGCTGTATTTTATGGTGACAAACTCTAAAGCCCTTCTTTTTTTATTCATTATTTCTATGGATCCACCCAACAAGATTCCTCTTTCATGCTCGAGCATCCATGAAACACAGTTGGCCCAAAAGAGTGCTCAGACTATGGTGATTAAAATAGAGAGAACTGAAGCTCTAGCTGGATGTGCAAACTCTGTCCATTCACATTCACATCATCGTTTCAATGTTAATTTAAGCTGCTCACCTGTCATACATCTGCAGAAGCTGTGGTTTGCAACCAAAAACAGTTTACTACACATGATATATCTCAGTTGACCAGATGTTCGCATTCCGGGAGAGATAGAGAAAGAAAGAGGCATTTAAATGAATGGATGTGTGTTGGATGCGGTGTCGGATGATGCATTTCGCCACGCTCGATTCGTGACATAGACACGCGCTGGAATGTGCCGAGGGTTTGCCTGGCCAAGGGCACGAGGATGGCAGGGAAGAGGGCAACCTGCAGGAAAAAATAGACAGAAAAAAAGAAAAACAATTAACACACGCTCTTTGAGAGTCACTCATGATTATACGTGGCACGTTGACAACAGACAATTACTCAGCTAACCCAGCGGAATATTTAGCCATTAGCCATTGTGAAGGCGAGTGGCGGGCTTGGCCAAGATGGTGTCATGTTTATTATTTTGAGTAAGTGGCACCATTTAAAGAGCTTTAACACTGTAATCAGTGTAATTGGTCAGCATGGATGAGGCAGCTGATGATTTTGTTGGCTAATTCCATTGATATCCAATGTGATCATTTCCTTTTAAAGAAAACGTGCCTTGGTTTTTTTCCCCAAAGTATTTTTTTGGTATTTGAGTAAATAAGTCTCTATTTAGAAACACTATTTAGGCCATGATACTAAAACACCTCTTTGAAACTCAGAATAATCATATCTCTTCTGGGTTAGTAGCTCAAGTCGGCCCACTCCATCTGTTCAATTGACAGAGTGATACCTTTAAAGCAGTGGCTCTCAACCATTTGTGTGTCAAGGGCCCCTAAATTGAGGCACAAAAGGTCACGGACCCCCATTTGATTTTGCTTCAGGGACCTCCAGCTGAAAATATATTCAGTTGTTAGATATGATTAAGACCAGAACTACAACTACAGATGGAGGAAGTGAAACCTATGATCAGAATAGTCACTCTTATGAGTTTTAATCACATTGGGCTCACCTCTATAGTGAATTTATTGGTGCAGTAAACTATTCCCCATTCCCCCTTTCTCCATTAAGGACCCCTGGGGGTCTAAAATTACAAAAGATGTCAGTTGCTGAGTTCTGAGAAAGGTGGGGGAGCTCAGCAAAACTACGGCTGAAGCGCAAATCAATAGTCGGCAATTGGTTGATATTGACGGCCGTGTGATGTGTCTCTCTCGGTTTCCAGTCCTGGGCGGACATTAGCTCCACACTGCCTGGCTCATTGTCCTGCTCGCCGGACCCTCACCGGGTCCAGCGCTCTCTGGGCTGTTAGGGAACGCTCGAGCGCTTTGTAATTGGAACGCCGGAGCTTCCTAAAACAATCGCCCCCTTCCTGAGCGAGCGTGCAGGACCACTCGATAAGAGAATGACTGCATTATTAAAGCTTTTATGGCTCATCATTCAGAATTGATTAACCTTTCGTGTGGCGAGGCGCCACGGCCCCATAGCACCGACAAAACCTTAAAAATTCCCATCTCCGCCTCCTGCATGGTAATCACGTGCATGGGCCCAGTAGCTCAGGACTGGAGGGGATGAACACGCAGTGTGTGAATGCAGATGGCGATCCATCTGATGAGGAATTCACACCTCCCCTAATTACACCAAAGGCGAAGCGAGGCTGGAGCTGCAACACGAGGTGCTGAGTGCTTATTGTTCCCAGAAACCTAATTACCTCTCAGCTCCGTCTTAAATGAGTTGAAGTGGAGGCTGCGAGTTCATAAGCTTGATTTCTCCAACTCCGTCCTTGCGGCGGTTCAATAGTGATTTTTTTTTTTTTTTTTTTGCCGTCATGTTGAGGATTTTTGCCGTCGTCTCCGCCGCTGCACGCTGGAAGTTGAGAGACGCGTTTCAATCAGTACTTCACTGTGAGTCGACGGCGCCGCAGAGCCGCCCCCTCGGAGGCCCCCCGTGCCTTAGCTTTCCTCAAGCGCACTCGTAAACAGGGCCTTTTGTTCCTCCGGCACACTTGCGAGCAGGCACTGCTCATAGAGCGAGCGTTAATATTTATTCAAGCGGATGTTCACATCTCTGAGCCAGGAAAATCGCTGTGGAGAAGGGCACAGCAATAGGATTTTAAATTGGTTATGGGAAAGGCTACAGGACCCGTGTGTGTGTGTGTGTGCGTGTGCGTGCGTGTGTGCGTGTGTGTGTGTACACACGACCAATGAAATGGGGTTTAGGTGCGATCAGCAAGAGGTATAAACAATATAATGGGTGAAAGGAAGAGCCTGTGGAAATTGATTTTAATGTTGACTGCTTGTGTTAGCCAGCAGCCCAAAGCCTGTTCAACTCAGATAGCAACTTGTACAACAGTTGAGCTGTGCTCTGATGTATCCACTGGCTCCACGGGTGAGTCAGAGCAGAAAACAGTAGGTGTGACACAGCGAATGGATTATTTAGGCTATGGCGAATTTCGACCACAAGTGCCTCAGAGTGCCTGGGTTGTCATTCCAAAACACTTGATGAGATAAAGACATCATTTCCAAATTCTGACCCGTCTTGGTGCGAAGCCCCTGGCAATGCTTGCACAATGTTTTGCACCTACCACACAACAGGGTGTGATCTCTCACTGTTGGATTTTAAAAATGTGTTTTCCACTGAAGCCTTTAAAGAGCGCCTTAAAGGAGAACAATGCCCATTTTCAAAAATCCATCCATGTTATTCCTCTGGTATAAGACAGTCCAAGAATATTAGTAGCTCTTTCCCACCTCTGAAAAAAACAACAACAACTGTATCCTATTGCTGCTTGCAACTAAATAATTTCCCCTCGCGGGATCAATAAAGTTACTATCTATCCATCCATCCATCCATCCATCCATCCATCCATCCATCCATCCATCCATCCATCCATCTATAACTAGAGTGATAAAACTCAAGTGTGTGACATCATGAAGTGTAAAGTGTGGATTTGCTCCACAGACGACTGTGGGTCGGAATAGCCAGAAAAAATATGCTGGCTTGCATACTGCAAAATGCGACCTGGATGCAGTAGGACATCCTGCTATTTTTTGGCATACTGAATTTGACAAGCTATGTATTTGGACACTAAACCCAATACTGGCATACTAAATAGTATGGCAATATTGGTATTGGAACGCAAAGTTCCCTGTAAGCATGGTCTACTGGAACCCAAAGTATGAACCTGAAAATTAGCGTGATTTGTCCCCTTTAAAATCCGGCTTTGGTGTGTCACTAGATAAATAGATAAACACTAGTAAACAGTGAAAAAGTTACGGTGGTTACCTCTTTTATACATCTGTTAATTAATCAGTGTCTCTTTTTAAATTCTCAAACCAGAGGTGGTGACTGTTGGAACAGTAGAAAAAGACTTGCAAAGAGGGTTTTAATGAGTTGTATTTTATTAGTTTGTGTTTTTCTTTCTGGTGGCTATTAGGAGAGCATATTAATAGTTTGCACTTTAATAAGTAATTCCAACTGTCCTAATCCTGGTTGATTTAATTTATTATACATTCACTCCAACTTGCGTCACACACCATCGCGCCCGAAAAGTGGCTAAAATTAGCGCTTCCACTCGGGTCTCATATTTCCATCACTCTGAATTGGAGCTGGAGCCGATAAATACCTGTGACTATTGCAGAGCCATTTGTCCCCACGAATGAATGCCGAGTGTAACCTTTTCCCACTGAATACAAAAGCCAATGTTAGTGTGTGTTAAGTGTTTTTATTTTTTTTGTCAAGTCAGAACGGGGCTATAGAGGAATCTCAAAATCAGCAAACACTGTTATCTTTTCTGTTTCTTTCGAGCCGTCTGTCGCTACCATTTGTTTTGCAACACTGCGAATGCAAGATGATGTTACACTGCAGTCCTCCCTCAAGTTCAAACCTAATTAAACATTCAAAGAGAACAACAGGCTATTCCCTTTAGTACAATCTCTCAATGCAAAGGGGTGGGGGGGGATGGGGGGGTAATTGAGGCACGCAAGAATGTGAGCTAAGCATTTTTACTTTGATCGGAAAATCCTCTGTGCCCTTGCATTGCATGAGAAACAAACATTCCCGTCTGGTTTTGGTGCTGCTTCAGTCGTTGTCTGCGTCGCCGTCCTCCCGCAGTTGAGTGTCTGGAGTTCAGAAAAGAAGATGGCGATAAGAGTTTCTTGCATGATTTGATAAATACTTACCACTACAAGAGAGGAGCAATGATCATTTAAATAATAAATGTTGGGTGGGTGCAAACTGACTCCCCAGTGGTAATCTATATGGCCACGTTATTGACACTTAATCATCACTAAATGGATATTGTTCAGTGCATTTGTGAAAGTAACACTTGGGGAACAATAAGGCCATTGATTTATCCCTTTTTGTGTTCTTATCTGCCATGGTGGCCTTAAACAGAAGGATTGATTGATTCTGAGCGGTCCCTTCTGACCAGTGCCAGCCAGTGTAATTTTCTAGTTAAGCGGATCCTCCTTTGTAGCATTTGTCCCCGGTTTTACGTTACCTGGGAGCCCATTCCCCCCCCCCAACCCATGCTCCACATGCTCACAGTAATTTGATGAGAGCTGGGCAAAGCGGCAGGATTCAACAGCTGCAATAAAACTGTGGTGGTCTCAGAGCAGCAGCTCGGAGCACTTAACCTGTAGCTTTTCTGTAAATGCCTCCTGATTTGTCTGTCACCCAATCCGTCAGCAATGAATAATTTTCATGGAAGGTGCACTTTAATTACTTTCCCATTTAAATGGCATTATCGTGGCCTATCTAGGTAATTAATCTCACCAAGTATCCTGTTTCAGCCTTTTATTGCTGGCAGACGAGCTCCCTAAATCCCCCCCCCCCCCCCACACCCCAGAACCTGCCATGCTTGATCGGGCCCTCCCTCATAGAAGCTGGCGTTGCCTCTTTCCCCTTCACTTGGTCCCTATCGCATTCATTGGACAGTCCTTTCTCTCTGTGCAGGCAGCCTGTCAGAGCAACGGGCTGTTTCGCTGCCTTGGAGAGGACACATCCGTGCAGTGCTGTAGTTAAGAATAGGCCTCGCCAACTAGTACCGGTTTAGAGGGCTGATGGCTGCAGATATCTTGTGTTGTTATTCAGCATGGGTTTTTCTTCTTGCCAACAAATTGTGTGACAAGATTCAAACCAACAAAGAGTGTGTCTCAATGACTAACAAGTATTGTGGGTGTATCACAGCTTGATATATCTTATTCCTCTGTGCCTCAGAGCTCCATTGTTGTCTACAAATTATTGAAAACATAAATTGCACTGGGTGAAATGTGGTACATACACATACAGTGTAGTTTATTTTGACTCAATCCCACATACACCAAGTGTGGATTAATCAGACACTGGAAATGATTAATGCACTCTTTGAAATACAAGGTACTAACTAGAACCAGATAAGGTTCCCCAGCTTGTCCCCATAGGAGAACCTTTTGGTTATTGGTAGAACATTAAATAAAAGGTTCTACTTGGATCATGAAAAGGTACCACCCAGAACCCTTTATGGAGGTTTTATCCAGATTCTTTCCATTGTCTGAGGGTGTTAGCAATATCCTTTTTTATTATCCAAGGGTTTCATCTAAACCCACCCAAGGGGTCCCACCAAGAACCCTTTCATATTCCAAGGGTTTCTTCTAGAACCAACCCACAAGGTTCTACCAAGAACCCTTTCATATTCCAAGGGTTTCATTTAAACCCACCCAGGGGGTCCCACCATGAACCCTTTCATATTTCAAGGGTTTCATCTCAAACCTTTTACACAAAGATACAAGGGAACCTCACAATTATCTTTTCGGCATCCCCGAAGTCATGAGGTCTGAGTGTCTGTTTGACCAAAATTATGACGACAATTTCTCTACATGTGAGGACATTTACGATGTAGAATAAACAGAATCACACATACATCTGCTGCTTTTGCCTCAGTTACTCTTTTTTTGGGATTTTTTTTTAATCAAATTTAAAACAATCAAAAAAAAATCTGCTGTAGAAACCTCCTTTCCAATCTCAGCAATATAATAAATAGTACTTCTAGAGCTTTTCAGTGATCACAGAGATGTAGATGCAGCCTGCAAAAGGCAAGTTAATATTTCAAAGAATCAGAAAGAAAGGGCGAGTCAGCATCCAGTTGTAGAACAAAGGAAAACCAAGACATCGGCAAATAGTGTCTTAAGATTGAAGACGTGCAGTTCGGACACACACAGAAATATCCTTATTTCTTTGTTCCTTTGTACCAGCAGCTGATTAACAGGTGGTTCTACTGGCCGGGCAACCACAATATTCCCTCAAATATCATGTTAAAGGAATAGGAAGAGGTTTTCCTTTGTGAGTCTTCCTCATTTTCTGTTGATTGTTTTGGTCTATATCCACAGAAACTCTGTCTCCAACCCTGTTTTGTTTGGATTTGGATGCTATGTTATTAATTTGGAACATTTGCAGGGAGTGATATTATTTCATTCTGAAAGCTGTCTGAAAAGTTGCAACATTCTGATGTTTTGGCCCCAGTTGGGAATATGTGGAAGTTTAAAAAGAGAGCGCCGATTCGCATTCAGCTTCGTCCTATGGGCTGGGTTCCCCCGGAGCAGACACAAGACACGGCTTTAATTATTCAGACTTCTCCGAGGCAGCAGAAAGAGATTGAGGCAATGTTTTTTTGTTTTTTTTGGCAGTCTATCTGCTGTTTACCTTAGCACAAAAACTCAGCTTTTCAGTCAGACCCTCACCTTTCTGGAATCACTTTCCCCTCAGACGTCAGCCACTCGCATTTATCAGCAGACATTTGACAACTCTTTTATTTTTTTTTGGCAGAAGTTGGCCACTAAACAAGTTTCCCCCAGCATTGTTGCACCGAATCAACGTTTCGGGGAATATTCAACTTGCGTGTGTATTTTCCGATATCCTTTACCCATTTGTAAACAAACAAGGATTTCTGTGCAAGCAAGAAGCAGGAAGCTCAGGAATTGAAATGTTTGACTAGACTCGCACATGTTTACATGTTGGCGGCAGTCTGGCCCAGTGGTTAGAGCGACAGTCCACTGATGTAGAGGTTCACCTCACAGGGCGGCCTGTTGAAGTGTCTTTACGCAAGACACACAACTGATAATCTGCTCTGTCACTCCGAGCGATATGATCATCCAAATGCCTTGAATGTGCAATCCCAAGAATCAAAGTGTCAGCAAGACTCATATTATTATGATCACTCTATCACCGTATCTGTCTGCAAAGAAGCTGCTCTGAAGTCTGGAAATACGGCATGCTGGTACTTCAAGCTTGCCAGACGGCAGCAGGGTGAACAGGCTGTGTGGCTGGTGTGGGTATTGGCTTTTAATATCCTTTGGGCTCTTCGCAGGCACCTCTTGTCATCAATATCACCTTCGCTCTGTAGATGTTCTACCCAATGATGTTCTAGGCGGTTTAAATCACTCGCTGTAGACCTTTCCTGTCCTTGGCCGTGCCACATCCCATGCCAGTTTGTGATGTTTCCAGTCAGGATGCTTTCTATTGCTCCTTTGTAAAAGGAAGGAAAGTTTTAGTTTTCAGAAATCTTCAAAAACTTCAGTAGCACTCTCACATACACAAAACTTTCCAGGCTCCTCCCTATTTATATTCTGAAGGTTCTTACTGAGAGGTTTGTTCATATATCATTCATAACCTGATTGGCAGAAAATTGTATTCCTAAAAAAAAAAAACATGTTGAAAATAGGTTGTTTTGTATTTTCTTATTAATGGAGTGATACAGAGAGATTCATGCTGTAAAAAGCTTTGATCCTTACATGTCAACAAAATGCAACAACAATTTGAACCTGGCTTTACTCGATGTTCAGATTTCTGCTCTGGAAATGTATGCTAATTAGCACATATTTAATAAATTATGGTTAATTTGCATATCTGGACTTTCAGAGAGATTACAATTTAAAAAAAAAAACTTGATCCATTAATTGCTTTAATGTATGTAATAACCTGGGAAGTTTCATGGTGATATTATCATTATATCTCTTAAACTATTCCTTGGTGTGTCTCACCTTAAAAGGATCAGTTCACCCAAAATTCAAAATAATCCATGAATATAATTTTGGTTTTCCATTTTCTGAGGTATATATCTGATGATCTGATATGTGATTTCTGTCCCAATAGAATAATGGAGGTTTTTGGCATTTTCATTTTTGGCTGCTTTTGAATTTTAAAGATGCTATTTTTAATAGCTGTGAGCAGCACAAAGTGAATTCCATTCACATGTGTAGTATAGGGCGGAGGGAGAAATGCATGTATCTGACATATTACAGAAACTGGACAGAAAGGACAAAACATTGAGTATGTTTTTGAGCAACACGCACATGCATGTGTCTTAACTGAATCGGATTGTGTTTCACAGGTGTAGGAAAAAGTACACAACCAGGCTAAGGGTGTGAGCGCCGGAGCCGTCTCCGTGCCACCATCACAGGGTGACAGATCACGAGCACAGAGTATTCGCTCAGTGAAATTACAGACCTGAGGTGTAGTTGATGAGAAATGTCACTGTCGACAAAAATGGAACTCTAATATATTCCATCTCAGGTTTGTTGGACACATATTAATGTCTCTCGGTGAGTGCCACTAATTAAGGCAGTCAGTATGGTGCAGCAGATGAAGCGTGGGACAAATAACAGTGTGACCTGTGAACAAAAGAGCCGCAATGAGTGTGTACATATTTAGCAACGTTCTGAAGCACTCGCAGCACACAGTAGTTGATCAGCAAAGTCCTTGTTGTAGCAGAGAAACGCACCCCATTATTTGTCATCTTTCTTTAAATGGTGGTTGGAGGTTGGAAGCCAGTAGATGATTCTGTCAAGGTTTTGACATTGTAAAACTATGGAAGAGCATTATGGGGAGAAAATGCATTTTTTTGCTTTTCAAGAATGAAGTCAAAATGCCGTTAATAGCATCATAATGTTAAGAATAAAGTCAAAATGTTAAGCATAAAGTCAAATTTCTATAATATTTTTTAATTTTTTTTATATAAAAAAAATAAAGTCCCATTCAAGAATAAAGTCAGAGAAAAATATAGCCCAGAAAAGGATGGGCTATATTTATCGTTTATTGACATTAAAGCAACAGCAGCTCATGGTGACTTATTTAAGCTTCGTTAGTCAGCTTTGTAAGCAAACTAAACCAGAAATAAAAGACACCATAACTCAAAATCAGCACCCTTGCTTCTCTCCCTGAAAAGTTTGAAGCTGAAAAGTGCACTTCAGCCATATTTAAAGTTGCCCTGTGTGTTCTCATGCATTGGCCGGTCAGTGAAGGCAGCTGGCTTTGGCTCTGGAATGCAGCAGCTCTACGCTTAGTGCCCACGGGTGACTGTAAGGCCTCGGTAAACACCAAAATACTTTCTTTCCTTCTCTCTCTTTATCTACTCACTCGCTTACACTCCCTCTCTGCCCTCATATACATTCAATCAAACACACACATACATACCACACACACACCCTGTCAGCATGCACCTGTGACTCCAAGAGCCTCTTTTTATATGGAACACATGCTCGGGAATGTCACGCCCCTGGCTGCAAATGGCTCCAGCACTTTGCAATAGAGCCATTCGAGTGTTTCATTTCCTGCCGAAGGAGTTAAAAGGACTTCCAAGGGTAATAAAAGCCAAGCAGGGTTGCATGCCGTAGGTGCCCAATAGCAGTGAATTCCCCCTACTGGAAAAAAGCGCGCGCGCGCACACACACACACACACACACACACACACACACACACACACACACACACACACACACACACACACACACACACACACACACACACACACACACACACACACACACACAAAAGCAATCCCAAGTCAATAGCTAAACTTTGATCGCTGTTTCCTGTAGGCGATGGTATTTTGTCCGGTGGTGCAGAGGGATTGTTCGTAGCCTAGAGAGTGTTAGCATGTTAGCTCGAGAGGGAACATTTCATTGATTGCACACATAGGGAAACGGCAACATCTGTCTGAGCCAATAGCCAGCTAAGATTCGTACATAGCTGCTGTACAGAAATCAGCCACCTATTTTGACACAGCTAATAATGTAGCACCCACTTTTAAAAGACCTTAACAGTTCAGTTCATACTGTGCTTTAGTGGTGCATATTCCTAAATGTATTCAAGTTTTAACTTACATGTATGTTCTACTAAAGATACAAATTCCACACATAAGATTAACTTAAAGGGGACATATCGTGCTTGTGCACATATCATTGGGCTGCCTGGATCACAAACCATGTGATCCATTAAGCCATTCATATGTGGCTTCCCTTCCTATGTCACATGCAGGCTCATTAGAATACACCGCCCACGGCTTGAGAACTACCTTTGTAAAGGTCCACCATTTTGTTCTTGCAAGCCAATCAGAGCAGACTGGGGTGGGGGGACTTAAAGAGACAAGCGCAATGAATACCGTGAAGTGTATAAAATATGGACGTAGTTTCCATGGCGTCACCCGTAGGTTTTTTTGAAGAGCGGTTGTGAAGCTCAACGCGGACTGCTCCGGAGCGCCGCCACCTTGGCAGTGACGACGCAGCGTAACTCGAAAAATTATTTTCACTGTGGGGGTCTATGGGGTTTGATTTGCTTTTGAAGAAAAGCCTAAAGTGGCCAATTGAGGAACTACAGCTTATGGCACTTCTGCGTTGGCTTCATACGGACAGTATGGGAAAAAGTTTTTTTTTTAACGTTAAAGCATGCAAACGTGTTCTAGTAGAAACTCAAAATGAACCTGAAAATGACTATGCTATGTACCCTTTAATTATTTATATTCTAATGGCTTTTAAAGAATAATATATCACAGAGAAAACGTAAGAATGAGCAATAAGGCAAATGTAGGTTACAACCTTCCATCTGATTAGTCCTGAGCACAATACATGTGATCAATCATGGGGTCTCTTAAAAAAGGAGTACCCTTTTAAAAGCAGATATTAAGTGCTCTAAGCAGGAGTAGGTCGCTTGATTAACGAGTACTATTCTTCGTATTGTGTGTACTTTGCACTCGTCAGTTGGCTTTCAAAACATTCCTGAAGGTCAGGGTTATCAGACCTTCCATAAAGATGGACCCCGTTGTTGGATTTATTTGAGGTGTTGAACATTTGTATTCCTTTCTAGCGCATGACCTGGATTATCTTTGCCAGAGAGCATCCTCTTCAAAAGTGTTTTTTTTTTTGTCTTCCCTTCCCGAGGTCTGCGGAATGGTTAATGGTTGTGGAACTGGCAGAGGTTTGCGCTGCGTAACACACAGTGGTGCGTTGCGGCTGCAGGGTGTGTGGGGATTTTTGTGTGTGTGTGTGGGGGGGGTTGTCTGTGAGCATTGCTCACTGGTGCTTTGTGAGATGAAAAGAATCGAGGGAGATTGACAGCTCGACTTTTTTCCCCCGTCTTTCATTGTCTCATCAGCATACTGTCTCCTGCAGTGAGGAAAACTAATTATGTCTTCAACCCCCTTGCTTCACCCCCTCCCCCCTCCCTCCCCTTTTATTCAGATCATCACACTTGGAAATCATAATGAGTTTGTGGCAGACCACTTTGGCTTTGGAGAAAGGAAGGGAGGGAAAAAAAAAAATTCCAAAAGTCCATTTGCCTCCACTCAATCGGGCTGCTGGCAATTACGGACAACCTTTTGACCCTCAAAAGTGGTCGCCTCAAATTCTTTCAGGGCCTTACCAAGACTTGGTTCGGTCCTGCACACCTGCTAGCTTCCTCAGCTGTACCGCTTCTGCTTTAAAACCAGCGCTCCCCAAAAAACCTTTTTTGTTATCAAAGCAGAGCGGGCGAATGACAGCCATCTGGCGGTCTGCTTTTAATCATTTGGTATAAAACAACGGTAAAATGATTACGGCAGCCGAGGATCCGAAAGGGACGTTGGTATTGGTCGCGGAGCAGATGGGCTTCACATCTGGGCTCGGGGAAGTTAGTGAGGGCATGAGGGATACTGTGACAGGGCAACGCGGCCAAGAGTCCCTTTGTATCCGATGATCTCCTTCAACCGGCCGCCCTCTCTGCTCATTCCGCTGCATCCTTGGAAAGCCGGGACAAAGAGATCGTGGAAAGTGTTTTGGTCTGACCGAAGCACTTGCGAAGTCCCGCTGGGTGAAAATGCCCATTTAACCTTGTGATGTAAGAGATTGTGGACAAAATGAAAGAGAGCACCATGTTTTAGCTGGAAATAGATCCGTTACCTGAAGAGAAACCGCTTACATGCAAGTGTTTCTGGGAAAAGAAATCATGTTTTTAGGAAACAGAATATTTGTTTAGGGGAAAAAGGTGTTTCTTTGGATACCAATTTTACATCTCTGCAGTTTGTGATGTTATGAGTTTCTTTGAGAGTTATTTGGTGCACTCCTCTCTTTTACTAAACCTGCCTTTGTCTACTTTTACCTTACTTAATGGCTTTCTACAATTCCCTGACTCATACAATGCTATTGTATTGCATTGTGATCTCTTAAGGCTATTGCGATGAGTTTATAGTCTGTAAAATGGAATGTCAGTGCAGTATAGTGAGAATATTACTCTACTAGTTTTACTTTAGATCGTTGAAACACGTCTTTGCATAGTTTTATCATTTACAGAGGATTGTGTTATTGGTACAGTGGCCAGTTGTCTTTGAGCAAAAGAAAAATATACCAACATGGCATGGCACCATCCAATTGCGTCTACAAGGGATTCAGCCCACGGCGTGATATTCTTTCAAAAACAAGCTGCAGGTGCTATGGTAGGTGCTCCCTTCAACAATGGATGGAGAAAATGAAAAAAAATCTTCTGTTGTACCAAAATAGCCCCAAATTATGACCCCAAAATGTACCCTTCATTCAAGCCCTGCTCCCCGCTGCTACTCAGTCTAGCTGTCAGAGCTACCATGGAGCCCACACTGTCACTAACTGCACTCGCTGAAGCAATATTATGTCTTTTGGTAAAACAGAAATGCTATTTCAGAGAGAAACCGACAGGTCTACAACATGCGTTTGAAGGATATATCCAGGATGTCAAACTGCTTCAACACTAAAAAAAGATGGAAGCTAAATCCTACAGATCACAGTGACAGAGGACAATCCTTCAGTAGCTAGCGTAGCATAGATGTGTTATCCTCCTCTGGTAACTATGACTATTACACAATGTTTAACGACTAGTTTGAAATCCACAAAACAAACCTGAAAATGAAAATTTGATATGATTGCGTGAGAGCCTATAGAGAAGAGCCGTATAGTCATCGCCCCTGGTCGGAGCTGGACGATGCTACACTATGATTGGCCAGACTGCTTTGCTGAGGCGGGACTTAGCAAAGGGTCAATTTCCCTAAAACCTGATTTTTATTTTTGCTGTATTTCAATAGTTTTACAAATTTTCTGCCACTTCCTGGAACTAAGCAGCCAGTGTCTACTGTATGTCGTGTAGCATTGAGACTGAGCGGGGCTACTCTTCTGTGAGAACCGTGTGCCCAAATGATTACATCTAAATGAAAGTTGGAAGAGCCTGTGTCCTTAGAGACCGAGCTAATTAAATTTGTAAATTCTTCCCAAATCATCTCCCCAACGCACTGGCGACTCGCCGTCGAGTGCCACCAGAAAGTATGTCACAATGTGTTAAGACCGGTGTACTCTGGCAGTAGACGTCTTGATGAGAGACTGCATTTTAAAAAGGCCTGCGGGAGACCCGCTGTGCTTTCAAGCAGTCTCTTTTTGTAAAAACACTCCTTTAGTGCTCAGAAAGAGAAACAATCACTTATTAATGTCATGACGTTATTTGATTTTGTCTATTATGCTAAATTAAATTACATTCAGCTTGCGAGATTCGGCAACTTAATGCACCGCCTGGATGCATTTCAGCTGCATGGCTTGTTAATCTGACATATTCCAGATAACATCCTCGGCTGTCGGGATGAAATTAAATCGCAGTTGATAACGCAGGGATGAATTCAGTGTGCAACATCTGACAGCCACTGGAGACGAGTGCATACACACTGTAAAGTCAGTGCCCCCCCCCCATACACACTCACACTGAATATATGCATGGTGTGCTGCAGGAGGGGAAGACTTCGCCCCCGGACTGCCATCACCCTTTTTAAAAAAAAAAAAAAAAAAACCTTTTTTTCTCACCTCATAATAACCGAAGATAGAGCTTGCTTTAAATTGTGTGAACATGGCTGGCATTTGCATTAGAATAACTCACCGCTCTCCAATTAACTGGTGACAAAGTGGATTGGCGTTACGCTAAGCAAACATGCCGGACGTCTGACACAAAGAGGCAAAAGCCACTGTCTGTCATTGTTCCCTCGGAGGGTAATTGGGCTGAGGTTTGGGAGAAGCTCAGCGCCCCCTGAAAAGCAAACTGTTGCCCCGGCCCTCCCACTAAGTCTTAAGCCTCGTCTCTCTCCGCCTATCGGCCAGAGATCACCAATTACAGTAGCGGCAAATCCCGCAACCAATACACAAAGGCAGACAATAATGCGACACCTTGCCGCCGGGCCTTGATCAGGATGTCGGGCTTCGTCTCTCAATTTGCGAGCCCGCAACTTTAAGCTGCTTTGGCCCAATTTCACATGGCGCTGCTCCCCTATATGGACTTTATTAGGAGAGGAACCATCCGTGTATACTCACAGCCATTAACTCGTGAGAAAACTTTGACTTTTTTTTTTTTTTTATCCTTTCAAAACTAAATTTTTTTCCCCAAAACTTATATTTTTCACAAATTGCAACTAAAATAGCTGTCAAAGTATTTCTTAGCTTAATGTTAAGATGAAAGTTAAGTTTTGGGTTGTGGCTAAAAAAAAAGCTTAAAAAGAATCTACATTCTGTATGTGCAAACAAGTCTGTGTTTGATGCTTGAGGATTCTTGTTATAGAGTCAGTAGAAAGAATGGACCAGAGAGAGACGGGGCCACAAAAAGGAGAATCATTAACCATTTCATCACTTAGGACTCTCCTCAGACAATTAATGAGAAAAAAAAAAACTTTCTGGTACTCTACCGTCTTCCGTTTTTTCTAAAGAGTGGAAAAACACAGACAGACCAACCAGTTTTCTGTCCTCCATGACGTTTAATACCCTTTCAGCTGCTGTCTGCAGCCAATCAGGGAGGAGCTCTGGAATCAGTGCCCCTTTAACCAGGTGCCGTCAATCTCCCATCATTTGGAGCCAATTGATAGTGCTAAACTTTGAATGTAAACTAGTGTATGCTTTCAAGTTAGTTAGTTAGTGTAGTAGAGAAACAAGTAAACATTCTCTTCTTTGGAGCTGACTAACATTACAGCAGGGAAAAATTACCCACAAAGACATGTTATAGGGAATTAAAGTCTCCCTACAGAAAACCTGTGTGAGCAGAGAGACTGAGTACAAGTGAACAAGCATTTCTCAAACATTGCAACTTCACAGCTCATATAAATGATGAACAGATGAGCGAGAGGAATGTGCACCATCTTCTCAGCATACACAATCTAGATTGGAGAAAATAGGCTCAATGACAGCGTTATGATTGTGGGCTTTTGTAGGCTCCTGCCAATAATCATGATTTTTGGTTAATGTTGCTGATAGCATATATTTTTTGGCCAGTAGTCCAGGTCAATTATAACCCTTCAGGTTGTGATTTATTAATGTCACTCATTGTCTGGTTTGTCAGTGTTATTGTAAGATATATGGACATGACCCCGATCATTTTTGCTGACCCCGAATATTACCTGTTGTGTTTACATCTTAACAATATGATGCCAGAATAAACAGGGTTTTCGCTGTGGCAAGAAATGGTCTAAAAATTAACAAAATTACTATTATTATTAATCTCAATTATTCCTGCGACAATGTATCAATTATCGTGACGCCTGGGGGTTATTTACTTTGAGGAGCATGCTTTCTGCAAAAAAAAAATCTCAAATGCTAAATGCATTCAATATGAATTCAATTCTCTCATCAGCTTGTAAATGCCAGCTGAGGCGGACTTGACACCTCCACAGACCGCTGAGTAAAAACCCTAAACCTCCTTCCATCACGTCAGCGGGGGGGTGGATGCTCAGCCCTGATATACTGACAAACCAGCACACTGTATGAGTGTGTGTGTGTGTGTGTTTGTGCTCCCCACTGCTGGTGGTCCTCTTCTAGTCGGGAATCTGCATCACAAACAGCCACAGCTCCCCCCCTGCTGCTGCTTTCTGAGCCTGAATCCACACTAGCTCTGCAGAGCAGCCCGCTATATAGACATGAATGGTCCCAGCGAACTCTTCTTGAGTTTAATAATGAAGGATTAAGGCAATTCAGACTTCAGCTTTGTTTTTTTATTTTTTATTGTCCCTGTGTGACTAATGGAAGTCGCGTCAGGCCGGCCGTTTTACAGAGACAACACAATGTGTTCAAGGCATCGACTGCTGATTATTTCCATGTGGAGGCTGGGAATTTATTTGACCAGAGCACGGCATTTTCTGCGGGGAAAGATGAAGAAATAGTATTACTTTTTTTAAATTTATTTCTTCTCCTTAAAGAACCACTTTGACAGCTTGGTACCTGCTTTTCTTCCCCCTCGAAAAGAAAATGCAATGCTGTATTAAAAACACAGTTAAGTACAGATTGAGTCTTTTTTTTTTGTCTGGCCAATCTGCAAACTTTAATCAGACTTCAAGGAGGTACCGTACTTTCCACAGGCCTCTTTGGGAGAGCGAGTCATCTGCTCAGCCCGCAGTTTTTCTTTCATTTTTTTTTCTTCCCATTTTTTACTGCCGACTATTCCCTGCTTCTGTCGTTTAAAACCGCCCTCCATAAGCTCACCACAAAGCCCACGAAACAGCCAAAATGAGAATACATTCTACAGCTAATAGAGCTGTTACAAAAAAAAAGAACAACAAAAAAAAACCTTTGTCGATTGCTTAATGCCACGAGGTGCCACCTTGAGTGTGCCGGGTGCATTATATGTTGCTCAGCTCACAGTCGTGTTTTTGAAGTCCTCCTCGATATCGCCGACGTCCCCCCCCCCACCCCGCTGATGATCTCTGACATCTCATTAGAGTGCCTGTTATTCGTATTACCCGCACCAAGGCGAAGTGATCACGGCGGATTTTGTGAGGTAAATTCCTGCAACCAGCCAAAAGAGAGAGACGAGTCATTATCGAGTCCAATAATATATGGTTGGCAGCGAAACAGAGACACTTTGCTGGATGGGGAAAGTAAAAGCTATGAGATTGTTTCCCGAGATACATTTTCAAGGCTAATTATCTCGCAATAATGACATCATTATAATGATAGTGAGCCAGCTCTCAGACTGTTGAAGAATGAGGCTTTGTTCGCACACACACACACACACACACACACACACACACACACACACACACACACACACACACACACACACACACACACGCCGCCGTGAAATCTTGACAGTTTTTTTTTTTTTTCTCAGCAAAATGATTTCACAGAAAATAACTAAAACGTTCAAAGAAGCTGCAGGTGTTTTTTTCTAAATAAACATCTCTGCTAAGAATTATGAATATAAACATAAGCTTTAAAGGAAAATGCTGTGCTGCAGATGTCCTGCCAAGCTGTGATGTCCACTGAATATATAACATTGTAATTCTTTTTTTTGGGGGGGGGGGGATATTCAGTTTTATCTCCACCGTGCAGTGAGTAAGTGATTTCCTACATTCCCCAGACTTCTGACAGCCTGACTGAGAGGGGGTGTGAACTTGTTGCTGTCAGCTGTGGGTTTTAATGCACAGGTGGAGAGAGCAATAGTGGGAGGAAAAAGTGAAAGTCACAACCCTGAATGGAATAGTCTTGTGACTGTGAGGGAATCTAGTCTTCTTCTGCGGCTGGACAATCTGGTACCTCCGCCTGTGCTGTGATTGGATATCTACCCCTTGTAAATGTTGAACGTTGCTGTAAAATGGCCACTGAAAAATGTTTTTCTGAATGTACAATTTGTATGTACAAATAGAAAATAAGACATACGGTACTCTTTTTTTTTTTTACATTATAACATCCGCCAAGGAGGTCATGTTTTCAGTTCGTTTTTTTTTTTTTTGTCAGCAGAATTATGGATTAACGACTATCCTTATTTTCATGAAGCTTGGTAGAAAGGTGGAGCATTGGCCATGGAAGAACCCATTGCATTTGGGATCCAATGAATCCCATTCTCAGAGTACCCACGTAGTTGCCTCCACCAAGGACGTTACATTTTGGGTTTGGTTTGTCTGTTTGTCAGAAGAATTGGGTAAAAACTACTGGCCTAAATGTTCGTGAAGCTTGGTGGAAAGGTGTAACACGTGCCAAGGAAGAGCTCATCCCATTTTGGATGCGGATTGGAATCACAGGCGGATCCACAAATCATTTTTCACTTTCGTTAACGATGCAAGATAGGGCATTTGGCCTTGGCGGAGATTTATAAGTGCTCTTCTGGTTGTAAATGTAATGAGTTTGGACTGTGTGTTGAACAAAGCAAGCAATGTGAAGACGTAGCCTTTTGGCTCAATGACTTTTGTGATGGGCAATTACGGACACTTTGTGCTGTAAAGAATGAATCGATTAGTTGAAAACATAATCAAAAGATTAAGATGATGAAAGGAATCGTTAGTTACTTGACTTTTGTCACAGGGCCCCTCTTTCAGACAGAGCCACAAGATCAGCCAATAATAAAAGACCTGTTTTTACTGACATTTTTGTATTGTTTATTTTTGCACTTATTCAAAACACCATAAGCATTGACCGTGGGCTTTTTGGGGCCCGTTGAGCATTTGTTAATCAAGTAAGCTTTAGGGCAGATTATGCCTTTAACTCAGAACATGCGCAGCAGCATCTCCCACCTCATTGAGTCCTTCTCTCTCTCTGTCCCCGGTCAAAGGTCACATTTGGTCATTCCTGAAGCCTGGCATCATCACCCTCCCCCCCCACAGGAAAGAATGGTAAAAAGGCTTTCTGTGGGTGCCCTCTTTTGTCTGTCGAGCAGGTGTTACAGCATTACTGGGCGTCTCTCCATGCAGCGAATCTGACTCTGTGCCCGGTGATTACGGCCAGTCACTTACCCTGGAAGCCAGTGCTGACTGGAGGTAGGGGTGCGGGCGTGGGACAAAGGACAGCGGACATGCCTTTTGTAGGGCACAGGGAGCTGGGGGGGGGGGGCGATCCGTGCCGAGTTCAGCCGGGCAACCTGAGAGCTGGCTTTGTCTCCGCGAGAGGCCGATCACTCAGCGCAGTTTCGGTTGAAAAAAAAGAAAACCGTTCCGAGGCTTTGGAGGGCAGGCTGCGTTGTCCCCGAGTCTGGGAATGATCAGGTCTCATTAGACTCCGCTGCTTTTTTAGCACCGCAAGAACAGCTTTTCCATGACTCTTGATAATAAATCATAGTTATGAATTTGATCTACACCGATTGTTACAAGCAGCGAGTTGTGGCAAAGCAACGCTTTTCCTTTTTCTTGTTGAAATCCCACATAAGTCCCACAGAGGTGAAGTCACTGCTTGTCTCTGCCTGTGCGAGGCGGCCATTAATCACAATCAGTTAGCTGCTTCCATAAGTTAACAGAACAGAAAGAAGAAAAGACGCGGCTCAGGAGGTCAATCACTGAACGGATCAACACTTTCCACGCGGTGATACGGACCAGCTGCCGTCACCGTAAAAGTGTTCCTCCGGGACAAAATATGCTTGGCGTGTGTTTTTTTTTGTCGAGTGCGAGGGCGAACACACCCAGTCGCGAGCGTCTGGTTCCCTTCACGTCCTGTCATTTGCTCTTTGTCTGCGCATAAAGAAGACATCAAGTGAGCTCATTGCAGACAGATGAGTGATAGAAAAGCTCAGCGCTGATGACAGACACAGAAAAAGCCGATCCCCAAAACTACAGTCAGCCACTAAGTAGGCTTTTGTGCAATCTCTTTTTTCTTCTTTCTTCTTCTTCCTCTCCCACATGCTGTCTGGCTGGAGGCCTGTCTGGAGTGTCTGGCCGGGGGGGGGGTTACTCATCATGAGCGTGGCTGCCAGCATCAGGTCGTCCCCTTGATTACAGGGCTGCTGCTGAGTTGGCTGGGCGTTCCAGTCTTATCCCTTATCACCAGGTGCATTTGCTCTGGCTATGCATGGCTCGGTTTCCTGCAGATGCATCGTCGACTCGAACTGAGAGTGCAGTCAAATGAGTTCGACACTTTCCCCGGTCATCATTGCCCACCAGTTTCTCTTTTTCTCGGGCAGAATTAGGTGTTGGGAGCTTTGAAGCAGACATTTATTAGATCAGTGTGGGATTTATAAAAAAAAAAAAAAGTCAGAGCGTGTACCTGTGGTATTTTGAATACCTTTTAAAATAGAGACATGAATTACAAGGGCATCAGGAGTCACTGCTTCAATCGAGATGTTCCTTTTGAGATGAATAACACATTTGCACCAATTTTTTACCAATTCTAAACTAATGGATAAATTGCTTCCTGTTTCAGCTGCCCATATCACATATGATATCTCCATTGTATTTTGCCTAAAGGCCAACTGGCATTCTAATCCTGGAATACTACTTGCTCTGTCGGCTGTTGTGTATTTTCAAATTTATTTAACATCATGTATTATTGTAACACACTATCACCTGAATATGATGATCTTAAAAATCTGATTTTTACATGTATATGTTGGCATTTTTACAAGAGAGTCCTTACTATTCACTGTAAATAAGCAGTGAACATAGTCACCCATTGGTTTGTGGACTACGAGAGGGGTGGAACTAAGTACAACATAATGCTGAATTATACACTTGTAGGTAACCAAAATCTTGTAATTAACTAAAAACACACAGTGAAAGGCTCAAAATTGTAAGACGAAAACATGGACAAATCCCAGACCGGACAATGCTGTGGTAGCAACCTGTCCATCACATGGTAGCCACGCCCTAAAGCATACCCTGCTTCATGGTCTATTTGTCTCTAAATGGGACCATAATTTACTACATGAACATCATGCTGTATTGAATTGATTGATTGATTGTGACCATAAACTCATGTTTACAATGTTTACTGAGGTAGTAAATCAAGTGAGAAGTAGGGTCATTATTTCATAGACTTCTATACAATTCTTTTGCAACCAGAGGAGTCGCCCCCTGCTGGTCAGTAGAGAGAATGCAAATGTAATGCACTTGTGCGATGGCTTTACTTTAGCTCTAGAATCTATGTTCTAGTGGAGAGCACCAATTTTCCATTAAGGGTTTGTAGGTCTGAACAAAGCTTGACCGCACCAAAGGGGCCAGTTTGGTTTAACAGCTTTTATTTGATTGTTTTGATTGTTGTCTCTAACTGCTTTATTCTCACTTTTGAAATGGGGGCGATCCCACCAGAATGAGATGCCTTCTCATAAAATGAAGCATCAAAATGGCAGCCCGAGTCGCTAGAATAACCAAACCTGTGAATGCGTTAAGTGCTCAACTTGTTGACAGACTCAAGGTGCTCGGCAACCCGACCGTAGCACCTGGGGGAGCTATATTCTGCACCTTGCACAGCTGTCCGCAGCAGCGACGAGCGGGGTCATTTCCAGTGCTTGTCGGACCTGTCTCGGGCTCTGATCTGATTTAGCCGCATGCCGTCTCGGAGAGCTGCTGGCCTGGCCTAGATCTGTTGGCAATCAGCAGTGTGTTGGACTGGCCTGCTCTGTGCAAAATTACAGAGGCGGCTGGAGAGGCCGTGGATATGATTTCCCTGGCACGGAGCCGGTCCAAGACTGTGATTAAAGAGCATACGAGCACTGATTAATACGATCACCATCCTGATGACAGAGGTATTTCTATAATAAACGGATGTTTACGATGCCAGCCCTCAGCGATCATATGTCCCCGCGTTCCGCACAACGGCGGCGGTGGCTTTAATTTGAAATTTGAATATTTCCCATGCCAGATGCCAAACATTAGATTTATTCGCCGATAACAAGGGAATGGGAGCAGCTGCCTCTGTATGAAGCCGCAGATAAGTGCGACTATGGGGGTTGAAACTTGGAAATAATAGCGGTGCCTCAGGATCCTGACCCGGTGTGCGCCATCGGTCCGCAGCACAGTGCATTCCGTGAATTATCTCGCTTATCTATCCGCGTGGAGCTCAGATGTCCAATCAGGGCTTCAGATTGGAGCACCAGGGGCCCCTCAGGCTGTGCTTTGACATTTAAGAGGTGGGGAAGGCCGGCTGGCTGCTTAGACGTTCCTGTAAATGGCCTGGGTCTCGCCGTAATCGGCTCTGTGCCTTTTTTCTCTCTTTTTTTTTTTTTGTTACTCCGCAGTCTTTGTTTTATTAAGATAAACGATAAAGCCACTGTGTATGCAAACGCATATCTCTGCTTAGCCAGGTCATGTATTTGGAAAGACATGCCTCGCAGCTGCTCGTAGCAGAAAGGTCAGCGAGACGGAGGATAAGCAACGCCAAGCGTGTACATTATAACAAGTACCAGCGCTTTCATTTCTCATCTGGCCTGTGCCTGCGTGTTTGTTTTACCAGCGTATCCTCTCCTGAAGGTCCACACGTCGGGCCAGGAGTTAGGTAGCACCATTATAACACAGCTCGCCATCAAAAGGGGAACGTGGACAAGCGCGGCGTGTTTTTTTAATGACTTCATCAGGTGCATCTGGCCAATGAATTCCCGCCGATCCCTGTGTAAACTCGGGCAATTTGAGAATGAGGATATCAGGCTGTGCGTCGTGCAGCCAGGCAGTTCCCGGGGATTTACTCTGATTAAGTGGGTTCAGATGGAAAACGTTTTGTCCGCGAACACAACCGAGGTTTATTTACAAGCTCGCCGAGCTCTTTCCTCTGTTTCTGACCCTGACGTTTATTACCGGCGACCTCCCTGAAACGAGCCCTGAACCTCAAAGCGTACAGCTCCGTCTCGCCGCGCCGCCACCCTCACGTCACGTTGCATCCGGCACACACATGCCGGCCTGCTGTGTATTGTCACTGTAATTATGGTTGCCAGAATAAGTCAACAAATGTTCTTATTTGGCAGCCTCAGGGGGACGCTTATTACAAACAACTGGGGCCCCACGCTTCCTATGCGAGCGGTTAAAGATTTTAAATGAAGGGGCTTAGTTTTATGTGCGTGGTAAATACACGTTCTTTGGCACAATCATGCTGCAGTGCACATTGAATTTATGTTCCATGTCGTTGTCCTTTGAGTCATATTGCCGTTTCCCATCTGTCCAGCTGATCATTATGACTTTCTGAAACATGACCTGGTTCCTGCGAGACGGAGGAGGAAATTACAGCTAACACCTGGCATTCATTGAAATACGTCTCAGCTGATCGCTCGTGATCGTGTTTGCTTCAATGCGCATGTTTTAGGTGATGTGCGAGAGCCCGTGAAAAGAGGAAACCTACAATTGCAATTGGCAATAAAGCCAGAGAGGAGTTTTGCCAAGGCTTTTCTATGCGTGTCCAAATTTGACTCTCGCCATCAAATCTGAATAATTCTCTCTGGGACAATAATTGGCCCTTTTGCATTGGTTTTTAGAATGTCTCGCCCCAATGTCAATATTGAGGGATTTGAGGTTGTTTACCATTTGACAATAAAAACGTGCCATTCGTCAGACAATCGGCTGTAGTGTCGATAGCTAGGTAGCTATCCATTTCATATATATCTAGCTGAAAATTCTGCTATATTGTAGGGCTGGGTGATGACATTTTTTGCATAATGTTAACGATAAAATCCTCCACAATTACAATGATAAAGTCATTTTTTCCTCTACCTACAAAACAGTATGAACAGCCAATATATTTCTAGGCAGCGCCTTAGTCATCGCCATCGCTACTGTTGCGACTCTAAGACGATGCATATAATTTTTTGGGGGCATCACAAATCCCACAAAATGGCTCGTTTCATTATCGGTATTTGATGACTTCGGTTTGATAACATTTGTAAAGTCTACAACACCCACACGATTGAATTATTAAGCGTTCTGTCCTAAGGAGAAAAAAACATGTTGTTAGTTTTAGTATTTCATCCAATGTCAGTATGTAAATGTAAAAGTATGAACATTCCTAATGCATATGTGATTACCTTTGTGAATAGATGTGGTATACAATGTCAACATTGGATTTTCATATGTAATATCTCCTCCATAATGAATGTGAAAGGGAGAAAAGGTAAACCAATAAACTGTAAATTGGGCATTATTATAATTAAATATCTATATGGTAATACTTGATCAATATGTTCTTAAAAATATTGTCAAAATTGACCATGATTCGAGCCTGATCGCTAAACCAGATGAGGTAATAATATTTGTTTATCTTTTTTGTTATAAAATCAGATAAACAGCAATCTGATAAAAATGACTTCAAAAATATGTCTTTTCTTTGAAAACCTGGAAGAAAAATGCAAACGCTGCAAGCCTTATTACAGTGTATTTTTGGTGCACTCGCACCCCTGTGTTAACCTGTCTATTTTATGAAAGGTTCCCTCCGAGATGCATTTCAGTGCCCTGTGTGAACAGGGCCATCATTTCACCATTACTGGGGTATGATTATGTAAATGTCGGCCATGCTACAATGGAGTTGAGATGACTCTATTCTTGCCCTACGTGAGGAAAAAAATAGATATGCCGATTGCAGACCCAACGTTCTAGCTGCAGAAATCAGGGAGTGTGCTGAGAGTGGCTGATGATAGGCTGCCAGCCCTGCTCCCTAATTTGGACACTGACACAAGAAAGCCGAGTGCTTCGTCAGTAAGTGGAGTCCATGCTGGCTTGACAATTATGTAACAAAGCTGACCTGTGATTTCTGCATCTGTTACACCGGCGTATGGCATTTTGATATTATACGAGGGGCACGCGGAGCTACCACCGCGGGTTAAAATGAACTCCCTGTCAGTAGGCATTGGAGGGGCAATCATGCACAGTGCGCCTTGTGTGTGCATGTTGGTGTAGCATGAATGCAATTCCCCCCACTGACCTTCCACTGTGATTCTGATTCCTGGCTTCGCGGCAGCACACGGGGCTATACTTAAGCTGTTAGGTGTGGGCGATGCACTCAGCAAATCACACACCGAGAAACATTTACTTGCTTGAGCGCAGGGAGAATTCAAGGAGAGATTCTATTAGCCCGGAGAAGGAATTCTCATTGACATCTAATGCATTTACTTTATGGCCAAACACATCCAGCCATCATTTCATGACTATCGCGCTTAAGGAAACAAATACAGCTCTGCGGCAAAGACAATTGGATTTGATACCTCTCTGTTGATCGAGAGAATTGATGGGAATATACGATAGTGGGGTCCTTCAACTGGGAAATAATGAGGGGGAACTTGATGGCTGTGTTGAGCTGTCAGTGGTGAAAGTGTCAGAAATGTATTAATAATCATCCCATCACCTCTGGAGCTGTCAGCCCTATGGAACATGAAAGACCCAGCCTAGGCCTCCTTCACATCAGGCCCGGCTAATTGCTTTCAAACGGAGCCGCCTTTGACCCTCCCACATGGTCACTAAAGGTGTCCCCGCCTCGACCGGCATTGTTATGCAGGGAGCACTCCGTCCTCTGCCGGGCTCTTTAAAAACTCTATTTTCAAACACACTTGGTTCAAGGGTATTTCGTGCGCCTCCACCAGAAGTGTTGGCGGTGAATAGGAATCGTCAGGCCATCAAAATGTTCCAGAAATGGTACCATTAGCTTCTGATGGGAGGACACGCCGCAGCTTTACCCGTTGTTTGGCCTCAATCCACATGATCTTTGTAATGGTGAGCTTGTAAAGGAATTAGATTGATCGTATTGGGTAATATACAAGGGTGTAGGTTTGGTTTTAGAAGTGAGGGGACACAAGGACCTTTCTCTCTGAAAACAGCTGCCTGTCGGTAGTGGAAGGAGCTCGATGAGAGCGGAGCTAGTGGGTCGGAAAACCGAAATAATAGACCCTTTTACAGCCGACGTCATCAACAGTGTGCGTTTGCATGTTGGCAATGGAAGTGGCGTTTTTGCCCCAGCCATTCAGATGAGTTAGCGAGCTTTAAATATTTAATTAGAGCTGTTGACAGCATCAACATATCTGGTTGTTGCAAATTCCATTGTCCAACGAGCAGTGGAGCTCGACAGAATTCAGAGAGTATCATCAGCAACAGGTGTTTTGGTTTAATGAGTGACAGTGTTAACTGGTGACTTTCAGCCGAATACTTTTGTGGTTGCTCGTCATTACTTACATAAAAAGTTGCCGTAGATAACTCTTAGCCTTTGTGCTACTGGGTAAGCCTGCTGAGCTTCCGCTCTCACTGGTTGTCTCAGTGGGTTGACTTCTAGACTTGACTGTTGGTTCATTTGTTGATACTTTCTTTCTTTCTTTTTACTTAGAAGCATTTGTGTTGTCTGTTCTTTACAGGGCTAACAGGTTTTTAAAAATGGTGTCTGGTGGTGCTGCATTGACTCGTGTGTTCGACCAATCTTTGTGCTCTTACGTCACTAACGGTTCCTGTAGTGCTGGGAGAGCACCTACTCTAAAATAAGAACAATATCCTGAGAACTACGAGAAAGTTCCTGAAAAGGCCTTGAAATTCTTTCAGAAACTCCACTGTTAATTAAGCAATGACCATGACAAAACGGATGCATCAGTCCTCTCTTTTTTTCTCCATGTTTGCGTCCAAGCGGAGGTGACATGTTACAGGCCGGCAGCGGCTGGCTGAAACGCAATGCCGTGTCGAGTCCCAATGCCACCGGCGAGGCACTGGCTCGGTAGCCCAACAGCAAGAAGCTTGTCACACCAATTCTGACAGTTCCCCTCACATTCATCAGAGCCCCGGTCTATTATTGTCCTTCATCCTTCACTGTGTGACTCACCAGCGGAATCCTGTTTTTTATCCAGTCACTGGATGAATGGCCTTCAGAGCTAAGCTGCAAGCCAGTTTCAGTCTGGCCAGCTCCAAAGACAGGTGGAGAGTAGCTGGATGCAGATAAACATCCACCCCCACACACAGACACACACACTTTCTATGGGGGTTCACATAGATAAGTAAACCGCTGCACACCCACGCACCAACATCCGCAGGCATTCCAGCTGTAAAAAAACAGCTGGGGGTCGCATGAAATTTGGTGAAATGATCTCGCTGTCTTAAAATGCAAATTGCATTCTCTGTGCAGGGAGAGACAAACGAACCCCCACCAGGAAAGCATTACACTGAAAGGAGCGGGCAGCAGTTTGACTCTGAGACAGTGGTTGATAGTGAGAGAATGTGGAGGTTGGAGGGGGGCTGGCTGCTCAGATACATTTGCTTTCAAATCCAGCGACCCACGTACAATTCTCAACTCATGCAAGTATATATTTTTTTCTCTCAGCCTGAGCGAAGTCTTTATTTTCAGCTAAAGTGGTTTTCATTTAACCGTGAGCCAAACTGCCTGGCATTAACCTTAAAGGGCAATCCCACCAATTTTACACATGAAAGTCAGTTTACCAGTCTTCTGTGGCTCTGGATGAGCTTTTTTTCGGGTCTTTTCATGTCTGAGGAAATTACCCCTTATGATGTCATCAAGGGTTATCTCAGCTCAGGCTACAATCTACAGAAAGCCTGGGTTACAAACACTGCTATTGGTGGCATTATGGGAAATAGAGGAGCCAGTCGTTTTGGAGCCGGCCCCATGCTCGGGACTTAAAATCAGGATATCTATAATATATCTGGATACCTCAAAGGCCTTTTACGCCCCTCGATTGTAGTTTGCGACGTGACCAATTTGCATCATGGGAAATGTAGGATCCAGTACTTTTGGTGCTTGCCTCGTGCTGGGGCCTAAAAGTCGGCATAACTCAGCCCCTGCTGCTTCAATTTCGACCATTCGACTTTTAACCTGTCTCTCGTAAGTCTGCCAACTTTATGGAAGTCTAACATTAAATTGCTTGAGTGCACCTTTAACTTCATGTGTGTTCCACCATCAAAGAGAACTATTTGTATCCGTAACAATCATGCTGCGACACCTTCTTGAATGTCAATTCCCCCCCCCCCCCCCCCCCCTCAAAGATGCCAACATTTAAGAGCAGTCTCGTTCGGCTCAGTTATGGGAGTCACAACACAGAGTAGAAGTAATCTTGATTATGTCATACCTCGTTAGTGTCAAGCCAGCCAAACCAAACTGTCACCGGGCTTTTTGTTTCACGGGCTGCTGGAGATGATGTGCTGGGAAAAAAGAGAGAAAAAAAGGCTTCAGTCTAACAAGCACACTCCCCTGAACTGTAAATATTCAGCTCTGCAGTGGTGATGGAGGAAACTGAATGGTACCTATGCAACATGTTAAAGGCATCAATGGCTGTCAATGTGTGAAATACTTGATGTGATGGAGAGTAGAGTCAGCTGCAGGACTTTTTAAGTGTATTGACATAATTTCCTGAACTATACAGCCTTTGAATGATTGAAAGGACTTTTATTATTAGGTGTCAAATGTGGTTTTATCCAGCACTTAGTGTTAGCTGTTGCACGGAACAGTACAGTCAGTTTCCTTTGCCTAACACGTCCCATTGCAATTGTTAGAATTGAAAGAATGCCGTGCTTTAGGTTTGCTTATGTGCCCATATTGGGCCCAAAGGATTCTTTTTCTATTATAATTATTTTCTCTAGGAGACATTGTAATCTCCTGTTTCAAATTAAAAACCTGTTAAAAAACCTTTAAAACACTATCAAACGCCAGCAATCTTCCGCACCTCAACGACAATGGTGCCTTTGGCGTTAAGATACACGACGGCGTCACGACAACAGCAGTAATTAATATGAGTTTATAGCGTCGGTGCGGCCCGTGAGGCAAGCGCGGAGAAAGATGCTTATGTAATGAACTACCTCCCGCTCATGGTCCTCGCCTCGGAGTCCAAAAATCAAGACGGCTGAGTGAAAGAGGAGGATATTAAAACAATGCGCCATCTAATGTATTCAAAAGATGCAGAGCACGGTGGCGAGTGAGCTTCGGGATCAGTTAGCTTTACAGGAGGAGGTGTTAGGGGTCACTGACACATTTTCTAATATTGCAAAATGAGTGCACAAATGCCATTCCCCAAACAGTCTCTTTGAGACCAGCATGACAATTATAGAATTTTCCGCCACGCTAAGCCCCACAGGTATGTTGAGAGTTGGAGAGTGGCTGACTGGTTCCGGTCCCCTTGATATCCAGTTTGTCATTAATGGACCACCTGAGTGAGTGAGGGTGGGGGGGACAGGGGACGGGAGGAGCCAGAGGAGCAGGTTTTACTTTTAAGTTAACGCTCATATCTGGTCTAAAATTCAGAAAAAAAAAAAAAAAAAAAGAAGTCATGATCGCCCTCTTAAGCCCCGCGTGGTACACCGCCGCGTCTGCTAATACCGCTCACTGATCTCATGATCTCTGTGGAAACACGCGGGGCCCCGGCTCTCTGTCAGCCCCGTGGGGGGGGGGGGGGGGGGTAAAGGGAGTGAAGGTTGGGACGGGGCTGAACTGAGTCATTGTCGCTATACAGCCGCAGGCCAAAGGGGGGTAGATGGGGGCAGATCTGCTGCCTGAGCCTGAGTCACACTCTGGAGAGAGAAGAAGCTGTGTGGGGAAAGTGGCTCGTCAAGCTGCACGCCGGCAATAAACCTGCTGCCGTTTGAAAACTATGCATCTATGCTAACTATGTGTTGTTGTTGTTGTTGTTTTTTAATGAAGAACCATCTTTTTTTTTTCCAATTAGTACAAGGGAACAAATTTCTCATATGCACGTGTGACATTTCAATTATTGATTTGAGGAAGTAAAAGGCCAAAGTTGGAGGCAGAAAAGATCAATACTACGCCTAAGTCTTAATTAATTTATCAATCAAGAACTTTATTGTCATTTTGCAAGCACAACAATATTGCAGTTGCGTCAACCTCAAATGGCGCATTGTATTATAATAATATATGCATATATACTAGGTGTAATTAGGGGACAAATAAAATAAAATATGATAATAAATGTACTTTGAGACAGTGGTCTGACCAAAGACACGGCAGAGTTAATTCATGGGAAGTGTAGGATATTATCTAAAACTGCTAAATCTGGTCCAAGGAGTGAAAGTGAGATTATTTAAAATATCTCAGGATATTTCAAAAGCCACATTTGGCCCCGGGGTCGGTAGTTTGATCGGTAGACCTGATTTCCCTGATCTAAACCAAAAACCCAGGAAGGAAGAGCCAAATTTGACATGGTGGTCAATCATGTCAACCAACTTCACTTGATGCCATTGGGCCCCAAAAAAACACTTCTTCCCATTCATAAGCCACTGAGCAACTTTCATAGGAATGAACAGGAGCCCACGTTCAACGCTGCATCCAGTTCTATTTGTATATCCGTGGTCTAAATTGCGTCATGGGAAGAGCAGAATCCAGTGCGTTTTAAGCTTACTTCATACTACGGACTTAAAGTCTCTTGTGAGTGAGCCTTTAACTTCATAGTTTTGCATTGTTGTAAAAATAATTTTGTTCCCATGCCAAGCAATCTTCCTTTTTAGATGAAGACTTTTTGAACAGTTAAAGGCCAAAGCTGGCAGCAAACAAGACCAAAGACAAGTGTGCGACTTGGCCACAGGAACAAGTCGACAGTATGTTTTGTCTATGGTGGGAAGCAGCACAGATAAAAGCAGAGTTGGGTTTGGATACTATCATCAGCAGCTTTGGGGTGAATCAATGTGTTTGTTTTTGTACTTACCTCCTGAAAACTGCATCAATGCTCCATTTTTCTCTTTCTTACCAATTGATTTTCATAAGAGACGTAGAAAAAAAAGTAAAAATCCCAAAGTATAACAGAAGATATACACTTTAGTCCTGAAGGAGATTTGTCTTTGACGCTGCATGTTGTGTAATCTTTAGCCTGAATCGCCATTCAGTCAGTACCTTGATTCCTGTGTCATACTTTAAATGAATGTTGCGATGAATTCAGTCCCAAACGAAGAATTATAAAAGATAAAAGCACTCCCACGGCTCAGTTCACAAGCGTAGAAACAGCCCACTGGGCCAGTACGCAACTAAATGTATCCATTTGTTCAACGACTGCTCAAGTCCAAGAGTTTCTAACAGTGTAAATATATATCCTGACTGAAGAAGAAGTTTCTCTTTGTAGCAAACATAAAAACAAAATGTCTGCAGGGGATGAAAGCAAATGTCAGATTAAAGCAGTGAACACAGACAAGAAGCATCATTTAGTGCCCATAAACCTCAAAAACCCGATTTTAGGAAAGGGCCATATATCAAGGACGCTGTCTGGATGGGGGCAGAGGAAAGCAGCCAAATTGGATGAGGTTAAGCTGCACTAACTGCTTGTTGTGACTCTGGGAGGGAAAACTCAATCGTCCCCTTTTGACCATTCGCTCTGCGCTAAGAAAGGAAGCATTGTTCCTGTGTTTTGGGTGGATTATGAGGGAACATGTCACAACAGCAGTTTTTTTTTTTAACAAGGTCTACGGTCTCCGCTGTCGTCCGCGTTGCTGTCAGGAATGTCGATGAGGCCTAATGAGGTTTTAATCCAGTCGGAGTCATTAGTGGCAGGGTCATCTTAAAACAATCTAAGGTCAGGCTGCATTAGAGGTCCGGGTCACTGGTCATGGCACAAGAGGTTTTGTCTCCTGTTGGATGTTGTTCAGAGTCACGGTTGAGACTATAAGTTGCAGATTTTGAAACATACTTCACAGCCATATGGTATGCCACTGGGGAAACTTAAGCTTGTTCTGTTTCATCATTTGTAAATTGCTCAAAAATCAACTAGTATACAAGAATTCACATCTCCTATGGTGTGAATCCGTCATTCACGAGATCCCCTTTTATGCGAAAACGCACGTCTCTGATCCGTGAGAGACCCGGGAAAACGGAAATCAAAGTACAGCTTCTGACAAGTGGCTTCCACTTCGGAGTCCACGTCGTCCCCAGGACGCCTTTTCAAACTCGCTAAGACGCGTTAATTAATATGTTTTTGCCCCGAGAGCAGCATGAGTCATCACGATTTCACAGTGTGTTTACAGAATGGATTTTGAGGCTGTTAAAAGTGCAGATTACATTTTTTTTTTTTTAAGGCATCATCTCCTTGGGGTGAGGTTTAGTAAGCCAAAAAGCTTTCCCTCTTCTTTTTTTTCTCACTGGGGTCTTTAAGAAAAGTGCTGTATAAATGATGGTGATTATAATCAAGATGGTGACGATGTAAAGGTAATGGAAGTAGAACCAGAAGCCGAAATACACAGCTGCAGAACTAGTAGCAGTGATACTTCTCTTACTTCTTAAATAAGAGAAGTATCACTGTTTCTAGTATGACTGCTGCCAGCCCTTCCTTCTACTTAAGAGTTTTCCTGTTATAAATTACCCAAATGTTTGAGTTCATTGTAATATCATTTATATTTATTTTAGACAGAAAAAAGTTAAGAGGCGTGTGCTCATTTGTAAATAACAATCCACAGTTAAAAAGCCGAATAATGTATAGAGCCGTGCAAGTCACTGCATTTTCCACAACACGTGTCCTGCAAATATTTCAGAATTGTTATTAACAAATGAAGGGATTCTGTCCACTGGAAGAGGATAGAGGGCTTTTATTTTTAAACAAAAACAGGAAGTACTGAGTTAAAAAGTTATGAATTATTTTGTCTGTGACACATTGCACACATTACAACTGTAGTATTCTTGCTGGTATGATACATAATATATATATGTATATATATATATATATATATGTATATATATATATATATGTATATGTATATATATATATGTATATATATATGTATATATATATATATATATGTATATGTATATATATATATGTATATATATATGTATATATATATATATATATATATATATATATATATATATATATATGTATATATATATATAATATACTAGCAAAGGATCACTTTCACTCTCACTTCATTTTTGCTCAGAACTACCTTAAAATTTTTTCCCAAAAGCCAATCAGAGCTGACGTGGCGATTTTGGGAGGGGGTCTTAAAGAGACAGGCTCCAAAACAGAGCATTTCAGACAAGAGGGTGAATACAGGCATATTCAGACAGACAGTACGACAAAAATAAATGGTCTTTTTTAACATCAAATCATGTAAACATGTTCTCGCAGAAACCCAGAAATACAAGCATGAACCTGAAAATAAGCATGACATGTCCCCTTTAAATCCCAGCTCACGTTGTTACCATCATTCACCTTGACAGCTAAAAGATGGAACTGTGTGTGTGTGTGTGTGTGTGCACTGTTTAGCAAATGTAAATGTGGCAGCAGTTAATCCAAGCAGCCAGACACTTCAAATGAGTCACGCAAAGAGCCAGAGACAATCGGTGTGCATAAGACTGATGTCGGAAGGTTACAGGTGCACCCGTCTCCCTCTGAGAGGATTTCTCAATAGATCTGTCATCAGGGAGAGTAAGCGTCTGCTTGAAATGTTGAAATGACTTGAAGTGAATTATCATTCACAATCCATATTTTCCACCTTTTTCCACCTTTTTCCACTGGCAGCGGTAACAACTGTCCTCTGCTGCGATTTTTAAAATTTGGATAGCGAGGCTTAAACATTATAAAGCACCATCGTGAATATTAGGCAGCTGGAAAGGCCTGCCGACGCATGTGGGTGCAGAGTGGTTTTTTTTAAGCCCTCCGCTTATTGAACTGTTCTTGTCCAAACAGCCCCGTCCCAGGTCAGCGAGGTCATCAAGGAGAAAGTGCAGCAGCGCAGCATCCAGCTGTCCTGGCAGGAGCCCCAGCAACCCAACGGCGTCATCACGGAATATGAAATCAAATACTACGAAAAGGTGAGTTTCCTCAGTACACACACACACACACACACACACACACACACACACACACACACTTCCATCTCTCGGCCACTTCACATTCACTTCCGCCGACTCTTCATTTTGTATTCTATCTGTGATGCCGTTGTGAGTGGAATTCACAAGAATCCTGCGAGTGCATCCTTTTGTCTCATAATTGCAATAATGAATGAAGATGCTCATAAGATTTTAATCAGGCCGCAGTCCTTCACAGCCCCCCCCCCCTCCCCATACACATGTTAGCACACACACAGACCGCGGCTGCCGCACTGCCAGAATTAGTAATCTGTCACCGTTATCTCCTTTCCCCTTCCTCGTAGATTAGACCGCCAACGTCACCGCGCTTCAAGTCTGAACACATCAGCTCTTTACAGCAAATGTTTAATGGAGCGAGTTTAGCCTAGCGAAAATCAAAGGCAAGGGTGTAGCAGAGCATCCGATGGCAGTCCTGTACCGGCCGCAGCCTCTCGCAGAAAACACTGACGAATCAGTCTCCTATGTCACGTACTGTGGCTGTGGTCTGCCCAGCTGTAAAAGTGGGAAATTGGAAACAACAACTACACCCCCCTAACAGAGCCTGGCATTCCATTTGGGCTCTCGCAGAGCAAAAACCATTTACAGATCGACAAGCACGTGCACAACGCTCGCAGCCTGTGCATCCAAATGGATTTCCTTTTGATGAAGAACATTACGTCATGTGTGTTTATGTGGTCTAGGTATTTTTTTTGCTGTAGTACAGCTTAATAGGTTGTATGGGACTTTCATGATTAGACAAACTTTCACAGCACTGATTTGATTTTGCATTGAGTTTGTATTTTCAACAGAAATACTGATTTGCCTGACCAATCAGTTCCATTTGCTTTGTTTTTTCTGTTTTTCCAATCGCTGCTATGCCACAACATGTGTCACCTTAAATGTCCGCCATGAAATGTTGGGATTTCGGCCTTCAAATCATTGCAAGGCTTTTAACATTTAACATGTGAGCAGGAAGTTTCCTTTATGTTCACTGAACAGTGCTAAAAACAAACGGCAAAGTAGAAGCGATTGGAAAGTATTTCTTAGAAAAACAGCCACGTGGTGACAATCTCACTTTTGAATTAAACATGGTTTATTCCTTGCACAGGATCAGAAGGACCGGGTCTACTCCACGGTGAGGTCCAAGTCCACATCAGCCACAGTGAACAACTTGAAGCCCAGCACAGCCTACGTGTTCCAGATCAGGGCCTTCACGGAGGCAGGGTACGGCACCTTCGGCCCCAGACTAGAGATAACCACCAAGGAGGAGGCCACAGGTAGGATTTAATGCACCACCACGCACTTTTTCAAATACTACTGCTTTACTTGTGCATTAATTATGCTTTTTGTATAGTAGGAATACAGATAAAAATGCGAATGCATTCTCCGAAATTAACCCCAAAAAAACCTTTCATCAGTTTTCATGAGATTTGTTGCGTCATCGACAAAGACTTGACTGTAGATGGGAAAATGACGAGCTGAAGTTAGGGGCAGTCTCATAAGTTCACATAAAATTTTGTCAGTAGCTTAAGAATTCAGAATTTTTTTTATTTTTGGTTTGGCCACATAGGCTCGTCTCTGACAGGCAGGTGTGTTTTTAAGAGGATGAAGAGAAGTGTTGTGTCCGTACGCGGGTTGCCGTAAATCCTTGGGTGCGGAGTCTCGGAGCTGTTTATAAGATCTGTTGATACAAATTAAAGGTGTCTGGTGAAAGTCTGTATGAAAGTGGAAAAACGCATTTCATTTGACACCGTTTCACCTCTTCAGTGTTCATCACCGGTTGTCTGATTATCTTTAGAATATAAAGCGCACTGAGAACATCAGTCTGTCTCCGAACGCACCGATGCCGAGCACCTGACAGAGGGAGATTCTGACAAACGCTATCTATCTATCTATCTATCTATCTATCTATCTATCTATATATATATATATATATAGCACATGGTTTTAGAAACCAGGATCTCGACTACAAATTCAAGCGCAACCTGTTAATGTATCCAGCCCCTGTAGTAATAGCCCGGGGAAATAATTTGCTTCCAAGCAAAGCAAACAGAAATTGCGTTTGACTTTGTGCTGACAACACGTCGTGGGAGAAATCACTGAGCGCGAGGACAAGCTACTGTAGCGTCATGAGGATAAACTCATTTAAATCTAATCAGCTGCATTAGCTCTGCCCCGAGTGTCGCAGCGTGTTATCGGGGAGTTTAGGTGAGAGATGCTGCTCCGAGGTGTTAGGGATCATAATGTCTGGCATTATAATATATCGTTGAGGCATGGATTCACATGAGGTACGAGGCAACGATGATTCAATTGTCGGTAAATAAAGCCGAAACAGAAGTGAGACGAAAAACATCCATGAGTCGCCGTTTCATTAATTTCCCTTTTCGTTCTGAAAAACCACACCAACCTTACATCCAACATTTCTGCATTAAAAAAAGGACATATTAATTACTCTGGCTGCATGCAGAGTGTGTCCATGTGACAAGGTTAGAAGTTTTCCAGTCCGGTCATAGTGTCCTTGACCAGCGCAGTGTAGCCTCAAGAAGGGAAACCTGCCTGCAACATGACAGCCGAGTGCTCTTAACAACCCCCCCCCCCCCCTCGACCAAAACAGACAATTGGTGCGCTACCAATGCTCGGAACAACTGATCGAATTTTGCCCCCGCCCTTCCTCCTCAGACAGACCACATGAACATTGCACAGCACAGCCACTTGATTTAAAATGCATGAATCCCCACCCCACCCCCATCCCTCACACAAACACAACTCGCGTTGACTTCATGCAATGCCTCTCTTCGGGTGCGATCAGCGGTTTTGTCGGCGCAAAACAGCCCGAGCACTGTGGGAGCTCTGAACGTGGAAACAATCCAACCTGAATGTGTCTTTGTTTGAGATGAAGGGCATCGTCGTCGCCGTCTGGGACTATTAAGCCCACTTTCTGAAACAGTGGAGCCGAGTGTATGAGGACAGCTCAAAAATAGAAGCAGCCCCCCCCCCCCCCCCCCCCTTCGGCTCCCTCAGAGGGGAGGGGAAGGGTCATCAATCCCCACGCCTCTCGTCGGGATCAATTACGTGGTTGTTTGATGTGCCGAAGTTCTCACTGAGTCTTTTTCTTTGCATGTCTTGTCCGTGTGTGTGTGTGTGTGTGTGTGTGTGTGTGTGTGTGTGTGTCCGTCTCGTCAGCGGCGATCGTCTCCAGCGAGCAGAACCCCGTCATCATCATAGCGGTGGTGGCCGTGGCGGGGACCATCATCCTGGTGTTCATGGTGTTCGGCTTCATCATCGGGAGAAGGTACGCTCTCGCGGGCCCCATTGACTCTCCGCTCCTGTGAGTCTGCGCTTGTCAAATTAGCCCTCTCTTGTCACTCACGGGCCTCTGCGCCCTCCCGCAGTTGTCGTCTGACACGCGCACGCACACACACACACACACCAGCACGCAGGCACGCCCGCACACACGTGCACACCCATCGTCTCGTGGCATGCTGTGCTAATGGGTTGTGATGCATCTTTTTTTTTTTTCATCCTCAGCACTCCCCCTCTCCTTCCAGCCCTGACAACATTTTTAAGCATTTTTTGCAGAGCCATTATGAGACAAGTACTCCAGAGCGAGAGGAAGCTTTGGCTCTTCTGTGTTCTGTTGCATTCCTGTGTGTGTGTGTGTGTGTGTGTGTGTGTGTGTGTGTGTGTGTGTGTATGTGTGAGAGAGTGTGTGAGATCCAGGACGAAACGTGGCACAGATTTGTCTGTGTTTGTGTTTGTTTGTTTTTCTCACAAAGCCCCCAGCCCATTGTCATTAGCATCATTCCATCACGCACTTCATCAGTGTTTTCATCTGCACGAACGGCATTTCGTCAGAACTTGGTTTTTAATGCTATGGTTTGTCAGAATTAGCCTTCCCTGTGTGCCCCCCCCCCCCCCGTTTGGGCTGACCTTCACTTTCCAGTGATGGCGGTATCTCCGACGTCAGTTGAAGATAAAGATCCATACGTCTGACTTGAAAGCATATCATTAAAATGACGCACAATTGACAAAATCAGCTAATGCAGACCATGCAAAGCACAATGCCAATCAATTCAGTTGTCATTTTGTTTTTTTCATTCTGTATATTAAAAAAATATATATATATATATATATATATATATATATATATATATATATATATATATATATATATATATATATATATATATATATATATATATGCAAATGCATTGCTGCCTGCAGTGTTCTCCTTCAATACTAGACTAAATTCTAAAATTGTTGTCCCCATTCGACACAAAAACATGGGAAACTATGGTCCAGGTTGGAAAATATCAAAGTGACCCTGATCTCCATATTGTGCCTTTGAATTTTATTTTTTTGAAAAAAACATTTTTCTCATGCAGTTGTTGATCTTATGTACCGATGAGTCAACATTTGGAGTTCAGTGCACATCCGAGCCCGTCAGTCACCAACGTTGTCTGTGTGGGAAATGAAAGGGACTTTTTTTTTAATTTTCGAGCCGTGGACGACTCCCACTAGGCAACTCTGCGAAAAGAAGAAAACCATAAGAGTGACGGAATATTATAACATCTGTGAAAATTGGCTTGTTTGTTTCACGCCATCAGTACATTTTTTTAACAAAAACCATGACATATAATGTCACTTGGTCAGCACTGTTCTTATAATTCTGAAACACTGGCACTCTCTATCTAGTTATATACAAAGAATCATGATCTGGTCAAAACCTGTGGCCACACAGACAATACAAATATTACCCCAGAAACTTTCTTTTTCTTTATTTTTTGATAAATCTACAGTGTTCTATCCAGCACATGTCAATTGATAGCTTAGCCTAATTTATTCTGAAAATAAATAATATAATAGAGATTTCATTTGTGATTTTCAAAACAGTGATTTGCCACTAACATCTTCACTCAAGGTCCACATACTAGCTCTTTCCTGATCCCAAAATAGTTAAAAATAGCTGCAAATATATTGAGATGTCAGAGTGGAGACAAGGCTGCGCACGAGTCACTTCATCAACAGTAAGTGCATGTCCATCACTCGTGGCTTATTCCACCTTTCACACGTCATCCATCTTTTTTTTTTTTTCTCAGTTTCTGCTCAAAGACCAACTTTGTGCAGCAAAACGCCTGCTCGAGGGAACCTTCAACACGTTACTATTGCAAAAAAAAAAAGAAAAGCATATTACGTGTTGAACCGTCCTCGACAGCGCAGGCATTGTGTGATATGTGACTTGATTAGATATTTGGAGCCAGGCTATGTAGGCTGTCGGGGGTTCACAGCTCCCGCTTCCTCAGCTGGGTTTCCTCGGAGGATTTGTCATGCGCAGCGTTAGCTGCCGCATTAAAATACTTGTAATTTAGGGCGTTCGTTTCCTCTGCACAATCAGTTGATTCTGCCGCCCTCTTCCTTCCCCCTTCCATCCCCCCCCCCCCCCCCCCTCCCCCCCCCCCCCTGTGCAGGCACTGCGGGTACAGCAAAGCAGATCAGGAGGGAGACGAGGAGCTCTACTTCCAGTGTGAGTGTCCAAGTTCATGTGCACACACACACACACACACACACACACACACACACACACACACATACACATGTAGACAGGGACATCTCAATCACTGCATGCTTAACAGGAAGGGGTGCCATAAAAAAATAAAAAAACACATTAGCACCCACAGGCATGAGCGTTTCATCCCAGTTCATTTGATTCGAGTCAAAGCCGGGGAACAATCAGGCGAACATCTGCCGCTGATTGGCTGGACTCAGTCTGTGGAGATGAAGGCGTTGGGGAACTACAAACGTGCGAATGGGAACAGCTGTCAGGGAGGGAGGAGAGGTTGAGGTTGTATTCTCTTAAAAAAAAAAAGAGGCATAACTCAGGTGGTTTTAGTGAGCGACAAGGGTGAGAGGAGGCCGGTGTGGTCCGGCAGTACTGGGAAAGAAGGGGACAGCAGTTCTGCATTCATGTGGTGTCGGGATCTTTGGAAAAATGACATGACGTGAACATCAAAAACATGTTGTTAAAGCAATAGAACACAACGCAACTTCTTCGTAGCGTCATTATTGTTTCCACGTTACGACTGGAAGCTCATGAACACGTCAACGTAGGAAGAACGACTTCCCAACTCTGGGAAACGGGACCATCCGAGGAGCGACGTGAACGCACCATCGGCCACGCTCATCCGAGTGTCACTTTAGTTTTCTTCTGAATCATTGCAGTGTTGGTGGGTTTTGGTGCCCACAGACCTGCAGGGTTTTTAATCCGTTCTTGCTGCTTTTCCCAAATTGTTTAGTTAGCCTCCTGCTAGCAAACATCAGCTGCTGCTCCTGTGGGCTTTTGTCAGCCAGCCGTTTCTTGCAAAAAATACTCCCCAAGTGAACGGACAGACGAAATAAGTAGTGATGTTTTACAAGTTATTTTCAGGTTAGGTTGCGGATGAATTTAGCTGTAATTAAAAATGGAACAAATTGTTATAAATGTGAACGTTTTGCCACCATTCACAATTGATTCTGTGGCACTTTTGCCATTTAAATTATTAGTTTGCTTTCAATGATGTCAAGTAATTTTTTCTGCACCCTGCAGGCATCAAAAAATATAATGTGTGTGTTAAAGGATGCATGAAGCTGGGGATGGGAGCATCACAATATGAAGTGATAAAGGTCGGTCAGGAACTTCCATCTACTTTCACCCCTGGTGAGCTACCGGAGCTTCTGGTGCACACAGTTTGTTCTGTCGAAGGGGCTCCTTCTAGGCCCCTTCTATCAGTAAGTGTTTTGTTTTTTAGTTTTTTTTAACACCACCCCTAATGATGCCCCTGGAGATGCAGCTGCAGACTGCTTCCCCAAAGTGGAGCCGTAATGATCCACGCTGTAGGCAAACTGCTGATTTGGAAACAAAAGGGTCAGGGGGGTGGTCACAATGCGTACGGCTAAAGCGGAGGCATTGTGAGTCCGGGTTGGCCGACGCTAAGTATCTGACAGATCCACCCTCGGCGGCAGTAGAGGAAGAGGAAAAAAATAAAAAATGGGAGAAAACACAAACTCAAGCGCCCGGAGTCTGGCCCTAATGGAGTGATCCGCCGCGCAATATCAAACGGCGAGAGGCTGCCAGGGCGACAGAAGCCAGATACTGCGAATCCAACATGTGGACCCAATTTGTCTGCCGTGTAGCGGCAAGAACGCCGCGATAAGACATCTCCTATCAGATCCGCTGACATCTCAGATGGACGAAGCAATTATGGGAGCAAGTGGAGGGAAATCTGGGCCGCCGGAGTCCCCCTCGCCAGAGCACAATGCATTTGTTGTATTTGCGGGCGTTGGGATCGGCCGCATCGCCTCTCCCTCCGTAAAGAGTTAAGAGTCTCTCCATCCGGATGAGCTTGCAGTTCGGCTCTGTTGTTTTGGTCCAGCTTTTATCCAGTGTATTACGGCCGGAGCTCATTAAATTTTAAAGTTGACAGGTCGTATTGTTATCAGCGGAATTTAAAATGCACAGCGGAATCGCCCCCCGTGAGTGGATGTTTGCTTAATAGTGCATAATACTGTAATTTGCTGTTAATTTGTGAAAACAGTACCCCCCCCCCCTTCCTACCCCCATCTCTAACCTCACACTAACCTTGTTTGTTTTCCTTATTGGTTACAAACTGCTTCCACTATCACTTCGTGGCTCTTCATGAACTCTTGTGTTACAGGACACAAATTACTGGAGCGATGCAATTTTCTGCTGTATGTATGGCTGTAGCTAAACTTGTCTTGTCAATGCAACTTTTGTCAACATTATTTTCTAGATTGAACTCAGCTGCTCGCATTCATTTGGTCACCTTTGGAGCTGGAGATTCACATAGATTTGGTTGCTCAAATTAGATGGGTTTAAATTCAGACGCAAACTTAAAAAAATGGATAATTTAAACTTTGACATTAGTGCTGGGACAAAACAAAGATCAAGCCTGAACACACCCGATCAAACTTCTGTCCTGTCAGGCTCATCGTATGACCCAAGAAAGACAAGTTGAGCGACTGGAAACGGACGCTTGAATCTCGATTCCTACAAAATAAAATCCATACAATGATATCATGTGTCAATAAACGACCAAGCATGATGAGCCAACATAGCCGGTGAGACAGATTATTTTTCAGTGAGGTACTTTCAGGTTACGGGTTACTTAAATCTTTGCTTCCCATTTGTGATAGATTTTTTTTCTCTTCTTTTTTTTCACACTGCTCGCTGACTGCGCAGCAATTCCCTCTGAATCACTGGTCTTAGTAACCGTTTGCCTGTCAAGTGCCCGCCGATGCGTAGCGTGCATATTTATTCATAACAGTAATCCTCTTACCTTTCTACAGTTAAATTTCCAGGCACCAAGACCTACATTGACCCCGAGACCTACGAGGACCCCAACAGGGCCGTCCATCAGTTTGCCAAGGAGCTGGACGCCTCCTGCATTAAAATTGAGCGGGTTATCGGCGCAGGTGAGCACCATCCGGATTTCTCTCAGCCCTGGCTGTTTAGTCACTCCGTGCTCTCATATATCACACTGACAGCTAGATATTTACACCTTGGCAGAGCTTTGTGCATTGTATATTGATAGTGCCATTGCAAAAAGGGGGGGGGGGGTTCATTGCAATTAACGTGTGGGCTGCGTCTCGTGGAGGCAGTCACCGAGATCTTTTCCACAGCTGAGAAATTGCTGCCACATGGATTTTACAAAGGCGGTCAATGACAGTATCTATGCTACACTGGCGTGTCTTATTATAGGTCTTGGTTACACTCCCCCGAGTATATCAAGATGTCGCACTCCCAATTTGTATTCCACTGCTGCTTTGTTTCAAAATACACTAATACATTTGTCATTACGAAGTGCTTTATAAACCCCACCCACACGCCTCACTCACGAACTGCTTCGTCCCAACACAGGAGAGTTCGGGGAGGTGTGCAGCGGCCGGCTCAAGCTGCCCGGGAAGCGGGATGTGTCAGTCGCCATCAAGACGCTGAAAGTGGGCTACACGGAGAAGCAGAGGCGGGACTTCCTGTGTGAGGCCAGCATTATGGGCCAGTTCGACCATCCCAACGTGGTTCACCTGGAGGGAGTCGTGACGAGAGGTAATCACACTTGAAGGGGAAATGAATATATGAAGCGTGAGCTCAGATGAGACTGTTTTAAGGTGAGACACCACGGGGCAAAAACATTGTTTTTCATCCCCTGGTACATTTTGTGATTTTGAGGCTTTTTTGCTGCCATAACATGTCCAATTTACTAGTGGAAAGAAAACATCCAAAGTATACATTCAGGTGTTTATCTTACTACTTTGTCTATTTGCGTTTGTTAGTTTCTCCTAAATTCACCAAATCTTACCATTAGATCATGCCACATTTGCATATTTAAACATAGCATTTCAGAAAACTTGTAATACAAACAAATAATTGTTTTAATGAAAGTAATCAAACTTTTTTTTTTTCAATTTATTTATCTAATTCAACAGTTTTTTCTTGGACTCAGCAATCTCCACTTCAGTTGGACTTACATACATTCACCAAACCTTACAGTTTCATTCCTATCTCTATTCTGAAGGTTTTTACTGAAGTTTATTTTCATTAAAAAAAAAAGCTTTGAATGTCAACAAATTATGTCAACAAAATGAAACAAAAATTTGGAACCTTTATCCAATTTTCAGATTTCTGTTCTGGAAATGTATACAATTCAGCACATGTGTAATAAGATATTGCATCATCTGTGTATTTAAGCAAGCAATTTCAAAAAAACTTGTAATACAAAAAATAATTGGTATAATGTTAGTAATGAACTGGGGAAGTTTCATGGTGGTTTATATTAATTAGAATTATTACCCTATTCACTTGGGGTGTCGCCCCTTAAACATCCTGCAAGATCAGTTTCATCAAAGCATATTTAGCTTTGGGAGGTAAAAGCGTTGTAGTTAGAGTGATATTATATCTGATTAAATTTGCCACTGTCCTTGTTTAACATTTTCTCATTTAGACACTGTAATAAAAGGAGCAGATGGTAACTTTTAATTAAAAGCCAATACACGCGGCTAAAAATAACTCCAAAGCAGTTCCAGCATAGTTGTTTATTGTGAAGCATTTTTGTGAGCAAACAAATTCTGCTCCGAATTGATCACCCTCTCCACTTTCCGTTTCTTCTGTTCACTAGGGAAGCCCGTGATGATTGTCATCGAGTACATGGAGAACGGCTCATTAGACGGTTTCCTCAGGGTGAGTGTCACCTTCGAAAGTGCGGGAGCATCTTCTGTAACTTTCCTTTTTGCATCTGCTAGAGAGTGTCCCAGAGAGCAGGCGGTCTGCAGTTGGATCTGTGCGTCGCATAAATATCATAAATCTTGTTCTGGAGCTGCTGCAGTGCTGTGACCTACATTTCCCACATGGTCAGCGGAGACGGCTGACCCGCCTGTTTTCTCTCTCTCTCTCTCTCTCTCTCTCTCTCTCTCTCTCTCTCTCTCTCTCTCTCTCTCTCTCTCTCTCTCTCTCTTCCCCGCGCAGAAACACGATGGTCAGTTCACAGTCATCCAGTTGGTGGGGATGCTGCGGGGCATAGCGGCGGGAATGAGATACCTCTCCGACATGGGATACGTCCACCGAGATCTGGCTGCGCGAAACATCCTTGTCAACAGCAATCTCGTATGTAAAGTGTCTGACTTCGGCCTGTCAAGGGTGATCGACGACGATCCCGAGGCTGTCTACACAACAACTGTGAGTCAATTAAAGTGCTTGCTCCCTCTCTAGCCAGAGCCCTGTCTGAATCCTCTAATCGAGTCACAGCCGGTGCATGAAAATAGAGCAGAGGCGCTGGTGCATGCCCAAAAGGTCTGCACCATTTTTAATTTGCAAAACAAGATATGTCTCAGTGCAACTTTCTGACTATTCACAGGTTGTAACTAATGTCTTATATAGGGTTAGTTAATCATTTACTAATGCTTTATAAATCCGTTCTAAGCCATTAATAAGAATAACTTTAGGTTTGGGAAATGTCTTTGCTAGCTTATCATGTGTAAACTGAGTTTATTACAAATGCAACATATGGGTCATGGACTTTTTTTTAAGCATCAAATTCCCAATATGGAACTACAGCCATGCTGCCACAACCAATCACAAGCAAAACACCCCAAGAACATGAAAAATGGGAGGGGTTGAGTCAACACTTTCACAATCGATGCATTGTAAGCCATTTTTTTGGGCTTGTAAATCAAGTCATTTTGTGTTTTTAAACTGCTGGCGAAAAAAAAGAAGCAGAACTGTCTCCTGAGGCAGGGAAGGCATTTTTCACTTAAATGTACATGTCAGGTCAACATGTCAATGCACTTCTAATGAAGATGAATGTGAAACAGCAATTCATAAAAGGGTCATGAGATTCTCACTCTCCAATGATCCATTAAGTCTGCATTCATAAGTCATGTCTGCAGTTTTAATAGTAAATACGCTGTTAATAACTAAACCTATGTTTAGATGCCCTGCAGCACTGCAACAACACCAACCAATGGGATGTTACGCAACCTTGTTGTTCTTACTAATGATTCATCTATAAAACATTAATAAATGATTTACTAACCATTACTAAAGCTACATATCAGATCATACAAAGGCATGCCTCATTAGAAAGTGGTGGCAGTATTTTTGCTCAGGTTTGTGGGAAAGTTGTTATTTCTTTGTGTTTTGACCCTGTGTGTAACTGTGAAACTCTCTCTAATTGATGTTTTTAGGGGAAGATGCAGGATATAATGCATTTGATCTTTACTCCAGCCACTGACCTGCGTTTTACTGAACAGGGCGGCAAAATACCCGTCCGATGGACTGCGCCGGAAGCCATACAGTATCGTAAATTCACCTCTGCAAGTGACGTGTGGAGTTATGGCATTGTCATGTGGGAGGTCATGTCCTATGGGGAACGGCCCTACTGGGATATGTCCAATCAAGATGTAAGTTACTACCTGGTATGAAGCCATTGAGTTACTTTGACATTTTGCTGATGGACTACCTCATAACCAAAGACCATAAAAAAAGAGACAGATATGTGCTGATTTTAAAGAGTGATTTGAAGAAAATTTGAGCATTTTTTCTATCATTTCTTTGAGTTTCTAAACCATAAATCATGTGTTGCTCACAAATAACAAGCTCATAAAAAGAAAGTGTCAGTACAGTCTGGGAGAACAACTTTATTTGCCAACTATAAGCTGAAATGGCCAGGGATTTTCCCTGAGATTCATCCGTTAATTAATTCTCACAGTCATTCCACTAAAACATAAATATCACAAACAAAACTCCCACTTCGTGGTTCTGCTTCGAGACGTCTCTTGCGGGACCCTCATGAAAAACAGCCCGGTCGGGACGGTAACCTTGCGCCTTAATTAGTTCAAGAAGTCTTATTATGATCACGCAGTCTGAATCCATTTGAAGGAGAAACAGACCCGAAGTGGGACACGCATAGAAATGGAGTCCTGAGAACATGGATTTGATGCTGGTTTCAATATAAACAACAGGAGTGGAAAGAACTTGTCATGCAGAAGGCTTTTGATTCAAATGCTTTTAAAAGTTTATAATTACTTATGGTAATGTAAACCAGTGTGAGTAGCAGTGGTGAACCAATTAAACAGGCGGCAACTCAAGCATATTTTGCTTTTTCATTTGTTGCTTTGTTGCGGGTATTGGATACAAGGATGTAAAGGCATAGATACGCTCTGAATTTAACGCGGTACTTCACTGATTTTACACGTCGACGTGTGAAACTTAGCCGCATCAGCTGGCCATTGCCACGCCTCTTTTATATGTCACAGGTGCCCTTGGTCATTTACCAGTCAGGGAGGGTCTAATCACAACATGTTATGTGTTGCATTACGGGTGTAAGTGTAGGATCCGAGATGGACCCACACTCGTTTGTAAATGTCAGGAAATCTGCTGCTTTGATTTGACTTTTTTTATTCCTTCAATCCGTCTTTCGCAACCCACCCCAACTTTATGGAGTGCAGTACAAAAGTTTATTGAGTACTTCTTTAATTATCCCTTTTATAGGTGTTTTGACACCCGTCAATGAAACGTGTAAAGACCTCAGTACAGTCACTTACTGCAAGAGAGGGAATTAATTCACATTCCTCTTGTTGTACATAAAACATAACTAGATTTATGTTGGATATTTACAAAAGCAATAAGCATTTTTTTTTCAAATGGAAGAAATTTAATAAAGTCAAACCTCAGTCAAGCACAACCCAATTAAATTAAGATATTATAGCTTCAGTAATGCAGCTCTTAAAAACTATTAATACACACTGTTTCAAAGTCCCAGAATCTTCTCCCACCTGACTGCTGAACATCTGATGTCTGGGGTTATTTTATGTGCTGTAATTGAATCAGAAAATGCATCTTTTAAGTGTCTTAGCATCAAGTAAATAGTAAGAGCTGACTCCTGACATTGCCCAGACTTTTCTTCCTCAGAGAACACAGTCCCACAATTCTTTTTTTTTTTTTTTACAAATGTCACAAATTGCTATAATGATTAACTCACCCGCAGTTCCCTGAGTGCTGTCGCCAGCCTTCCTGCCAACTCCCACTGAGGGAGTCCAACTGCGGCAGACCACTTGAAACTGTCCCTTATTGTCGGACATTTGGCACATTTTGATTGATGGTAGACGGCAAGTTTGTGCCGGCCTCAAGATTTCTATATGGTGCATGGTGTTTAGCACCCAGAGCGTCAGGCCCAAACATTATTAAGATTCTCCGGCGCTCCAAAGCAGAGGCTTGCTGATTTGAACAATCAGATGTTAGAAATGCTAAACAAGATGGCCGAGGCATTAAAGAGCCTTATGTGGTGCTGCTTGCCAGACATCAATGTCAGAAATTTTTCGCACTTCGTCAAGATGTCAGCAAACATTCTCAGGGGCTGCAGGGAGGAACGTTATTTGCATTTTTCCCAACAGTTTCAGTGTTTTGACACCTTTTTTTCCACCGTGAGTCATTCTCGTCTGACTGAAATAGCTGATGAAAATATGCAAAAATGTACACAGCTGCTTATCCGCACAATAAATAAAGAGGAGCTAATCAAATCAAATCAAAGTGCCCGCCGCATCTACTGCTCTCCAGTCATTGACTTTTAATGAACTCAGTGCTAAACTGCATGCATGATGCAGAGTGACAATAGATTAGGTTTAAAAGGCACTGTCAAAAGATTGTTTCTATTATTCACGGAGCTGTATAAATATAGTCTTCTGTTTACTCACATGGCATATAAGGAACTTAACACTTAAGATGGAACTTTGACATTGTGGAACATTAAATGTTATAAGTAAAATGTCAGCCAATAAAGACAGGTTTAATAGAATCATATCTCCTAAAGAGTTGCGTAAAAGCTTAACTACAGTGTTTTGCACTAACTGAATTGTTTTTTGACTGGGCCCAGCAAGAGGAGAGCTTCAATACTCAAGCAAAGGCAAACTAAAAGCATACATTGTCTTTTCAGGATCGGTAAATGAGAGAAAAGGGCTGATTTTGGGAATGTGCACGGTCTTAATAGATCTCACAACCTTTAACATCAAATGAAAGTCCATTGACTTATAACATGCTGGATCTCACAAAAACACAAGCCAACAGCCGAGTTATCCATTTACATGAACGTAAAAATGAATACAAAAGTTAAGCTAAGCTAAGTATCATATATCTTTGCCAACCCTCGCCCACCACACCTTTTGTTGTTTAAGACTGAATGTCTGAATATGTGACTGCTCGCTTCTGGTGCTATTAAAGGCTAATTATAAAGGGTTTAATGAAGGTGGAACTAAAGGCGGATTCTTAAGGGTTTGGGGTTAGGGAGCTACTAAAGGCTGATACCAAAGGGCTGGGGGTTATGGTGATAGTATAAGCCGATACCAAAGGGCTTGGGGTTAGGTTTAGAACGATACTAAGTGCATATTAATGACTCCCTTTGTTCTGGATTTCCCAGGTCATAAAGGCAATAGAGGAAGGCTACCGTCTTCCAGCCCCAATGGACTGTCCACCAGGCCTGCATCAGCTAATGCTGGACTGTTGGCAGAAAGACAGAGCCGAACGTCCCAAATTCGATCAGATAGTTGGCATCCTTGACAAGATGATCCGCAACCCTAACACATTGAAAACCCCAGTGGGAACATGTATAAGGTAAGGGGGAAAAAACAACCCCAAATGAATCATTTTTAAATGTGGCTTCATACAATAAGGAGTTTGAACTTTTACTTAAGTGCATTAGTGGATGATCCAAAGTGTCCAACAGATGATTTAGCCTCTGTAGTTCACAGATGAAAGATAAATCCTGGGGGATCGATACCACAAAGCAGCTTCCATGGCTTTATGGTCAATAGCAGGGCTTTTAAATCAATCTCTGTAATGAGTTCTTGGTACTTTTAAAGTGCAGTGGGAACTCCAGACCTCACTCTGACGTTTGTCAGATGAATTCTATTTGCAGTCAGAACATACTTTCCCGAGGTGAGATCGAGAGGTTACAGCTGGTTAAAAAGCGCTTCATTATATGGAGACCGTATGTCGGGAATGTAATCAGATTGGAAAGATATTGACAAAAATATTTTTCTGAAGCAAGCTGACACGCTGCATGTCTTTGTGAATTTGTTATTGATTGAAGCCTCCAATCAGTTTTTCCTCCCCCTCTCGCAATTTGCTGCACCGCTGGATGCCTTTTGTCGTCACTTTGTCTCGTCTCCTGCCTGATTGTGTTTTCAGCAGAACGTTTCCTTTTCACGCGAGACATAAACATCATTCTGTGCTCATCCCGCAGACCAATTAGTCCACTGTTGGATCAGAGCACGCCAGACTTCACCGCTTTCCGCTCAGTGGGAGAGTGGCTGGAAGCCATCAAGATGGAGCGATACCGAGACAACTTCACAGCGGCTGGCTACAGTTCCCTGGAATCTGTGGCCAGGATGTCAATCGAGTAAGTAGATGTGAAGCCCCTCACGCGGTTTAAGCATCAGCAGAGAACATTAATACCAGCCACACTTAAGACTGTGATCTCACCTATACTTCACTTCCTTCATTCCATCCCAACATGAGGAAACAAATCTACTTTGTTGCATTTTGCCTCCAAGCAGAGTTTTGTCATACTGCCACCCCATGAGGTTCATGAGTTTCTGTAAATTCAATTATTGGCCTGGGCCTTTTTTTACCCAAACTTGAAAGATAACCAGGCCTTTATTTCTTCCATGATTTAACGCTGTATATACTATACATTGTTTAGGAAGACGCCTCTCTGACAGCCTATAAATGGAACATTGCAAACTCAACACCTCCATGTTTATCCGTCTTGACAAATTCAATGTAATGTACATTTCCACAACACTAAATCCATCACTTCAACAACAGAGGCATCTTATACACACTGCTCTATTGCTCAGTTTGTCTTTATATCAGAGAGAGTCTTTTCAATCTTTTCTAGTTTGCAGGTTTTTTTCATTGTTAGGCTCAATGAAACACGTGCACAGATGTTTCACATTAAAAGCCTTCAAGGGGCTCAAAGGGCATAGTTCCTCCCTATCCTGGTTGGCTTTTAAGGCAAAAATCCACACAAACAATTGAGTTGTGTTTATTGTGGCTAAATTTAAGATGGATGGAAAACAGCTAATTAGAAGTTAATGGAATTGATTAGTGAACAGTGTTTCTGTTAAAGATTGCCGTAACACGGTGTACTATAAATCTTTGCATAACAAAATAAAAGCGACAATTTGGTGAACGTGATTTTACATGCAATTCTAAATTCATTCAGTAAATCAGTCAGCCTGTCATTAGTAAATAAATAAAAAAAATACACAAATAAAGGAATTAAACATAATAAGTATTACATAATGAATAACATAATTGATAATTGAAAAATAACTACTGCCTGACAACTATTTCTGGGAAAATTGAATTTCAATTGTGTGAATAAATAGTCAAGAATACATTTTCCAAAGACCAATCAATTAAATCTGAGTGTCATTGAGAAACTTCCGGTTTCCACAGACCAATTTCACTTCAAAATAATAGCAGACCACCTCCTCAGACAATATCAGGACATTCTTCTGTGGAATTTCACAATTAAGGCCCTCTAACATGCCAAATGCGAGAGGTGTTCCCTCTAAATTCAAATGAGTTTGTCAGAATGATCAGGCTGGTATGATCAATCAGAAAGTTATGTTATGTTGGAGAAAATGTAAAAGAGAGATATAAACAGATATTTTTTTCAGCCATTACGTAGTACGCCAATACGTAACTACAGTTAGTTAAGAGCCTCTGTGCACACGTGCATGTAAGTTTAGCTTAATGAATGATCCAACATCTCACAGTGTAAAGCAAGTTTGATGCTCTGTGGTCAGCTGGAACACCAATGTTCATGTCCTGTGTGGGATTTAAGAACTTTATAACAAGTGAAACAATGCATTATTTAGGGTGTTTCACAGTTCCTTGTCAAGCATTCCCATGTTGTGTGTCCTCATCTTAAGCCTCATGAACTTGTGTGAACTCTTTGTCTTTTTTATTGCATTCTTACTAGTTGACAGCGGCTGAATATGAGCGTCGGCCCAGACTGTGGCTTGCCCTTGAGTTGTTACTCAGAACTCCCATTGACCATCAGACGTCAACATTCGTCTCCATATTCCCGTAAAATGCTCAAGGGTTCAAATGAACTTCCGAACATACTTCCCAAGATAAAACAAAACTTCAGATCATACTTTTTTTTCTTTTTTTGCAACATCAACCTTGATATCGATGTTAAAAATGTGGCATTGAGATACATAAACAAGCCTGCTGCGTTTTAGCTGCCTTTATGTTTTTATTTTTATTTTTTATGTACCTTTTACTCACAATAATGACAAAGCTGAGGCTGTAAATGGCACTTGTTTGGCCCCTTACTGTGGTCCAGTGCATTGATTGATGTGTTGTCTTGTCTTCCCAGGGACGTGATGAGCTTGGGGATCACGCTGGTGGGCCATCAGAAAAAGATCATGAGCAGCATACAGACTATGAGAGCCCAGATGCTGCACCTCCACGGCACGGGTGTCCAGGTGTGACGAACAACGCCGGGGCGGCATCGGACTGGGCGAGAAACAAAAAAACAACAACTAAAAAACAGAACTTATCTGGAGCAGTGCCTGGGACGTAAGCGGGATAATCGTCAAAGTAAACGGACATCTGTTATGTCTGACTCTTCCGGCTGTGTCTGGAGTGAAATCATTCCTTTGTTCCTCAGTGAAGGATTGCGGTCCGCCTCTTCAAAAGGGCGCTAAAGAGAGGAAAAGGGTGGGGGGAAAAACTGCAACAAAAAAAAGAAACTACCTGGACGAGATGACTTTCTATTCACTTTTTAATTTTTTTAGAAGCGCTTATGAACTCAACCATATATCAAATGGCGCATTGGAAAGGAGTTTGACGCTTCCGTTTCTTTAATTTAATAAATGACTTAAGTGCACACCATGGCTATGGATTACCTTTAAAAAGAACAAAAAAAAACAATGTGTCTACTTGCGGTGCTTTTACTTATTTCTCTTTCTAATTTGTTTATTTTGCATCTGTCTGCTACAGTGACATGTTGCCCACGCAGCAGGCTTTTTTTTCTTTTTCTTTTTTTCTCTCTCTCTTCTATTTGGACTTGACAACAGGGTAAACTCTCTTTTATCCAAACGCAGAGGGAACTTTTTAGGCACAGGTACTTTTTGTGCTGCTGACACATGCTGGACTGTTTGAACTGTTTGCAGTGACTCGTGTTTCCCTTCATGTGCTGTTGAAGTGAAAACGGTAACCTCTCGTGCTTGTTTGCAGCTTACGGGAGTGGGGGGGGTTTTCGACATTGGTTTCAACCATTTTTTTTTTTATTAAGGAATTTCCTGAAGAGTGCAACACTGAGGAGGCAAATTGTTCTTCTAAATCAAAAGACTTTTATATCAGAGTAGCAATATCCTTTGTCTTAGTGTTCACTACAGGAAACGCAGAACAGTTACATGGTTATTGAGTAGGCTCTTGCAACACTGTTGAGAGATTTGTTTGAAATTGAAGCCACCACAAATGTTTTGCCATCATGTTGCACACAGTGTTCTTTTGGGTGCATTGTCGAACTGCAAGTACAATTTTTAAAAGGGTGGATCCAAGAAAGTTGTAGACGTAATACTGCCTTAAAAAAATGCATTAGATTAAGTATTGCCGCTATTTTAGGCACTTCACTGGCAATGCTTTCTGCATTCATTTAAAGGGTGGACAAGCTCCCTATTTTCATTATTTTCTTGTAGTGTTGATGTCTTTTTATCTGGAACTTGAACTGGTGAAATCGAGCGCACGGACACGGTTTAATGCCACGAGCGACACGGTCAGTGAAGAGACGAACTAAACAGAGCAATAATTACCAGGTAGAAATGGTCCTCGCCTGAAAATTTCTTCTTTTTTTTTTTAAAAAGGTGCTAGGTTTTATCGCATGTGTTTGCTGTGCTGAGACAAACCCTTTGGAAAAAGATTCTGTCACCGTCGGGAAACGAAAGGAATGTACCTCTTCGACCTGAAAACGGTTTGAAAAAAAGTGCTCGGGAAATCGGCCGTGCCAAGTCATCAAAAGAAATAATCATGTCGTATTTGGCCGCTACGATACGCTAAAACGTTTGGTGGAAATCAAACGCGGCATGGAAATGTTGAATTGGGTGGCTGGAGAGATGAAAGAGGCCCCCGTTCGAAACTCTAGAAAGGTGCCACTTAGCCATGCTGACATCATCTTCCGACACCTACGCCGTTGTCCAGAAATCAAAAGAGCCACTTCAGGGTTCCGGGTCTGGAAATCAGGACCAAACGACGGAGCTCCAGTCGGACGCGGATCGAGCCGTTAACCCCCCCCCCCCCCCCCCCCCCCAACCATGCCATGGTGGCTCCCTTATTTATTCCTGCGTCTCCGCCACTCACCCCTCACAGGCGTAGTAGATGTGACGGAACATGCATTAAAGTGTCTCTTAAGATTGCTCCTCTTTTCTCCCATACGTCTTTTGTACGGAGAACAGAGACGGGGGGGGGGCTTTGCTGAAGATGTGCTGAAAGCCAATCAACCTATTCTGTGCCATCTGTCTCCACTTCAAATGAAAAGGAAGAAGAAAAAAAAAAAAAAAAAAAAGAACGTTCCCATGTTGAGTGTGTTTTCAGTGCAGTATTCTTTCGTGAGGAAATGCATTTATTCGGCTGTCACGTAAACAGGAGTGGTGTTGATGGAGAAAAAAACATTACAACCATGTCTTCTGCTGCTGTAACCTGAGATACATCTGTGTATTCAGTCATTTCTTTCAACTGTTTTCATCTCGAATGCATAGAAAAAGCATTATCCCTCACTGAAGTTCAACCATTACTAGCTTTCTTGATTCTCCCGGTCATCTCTAAAACTGCATCCACATTAAGCCAGGTACCTTTGAAAACACTTGAAAGATTGATGTAAGCCTGCCTAGGCACTGTTGAGTAAGGTTTGTCTCCTATAAAGAGGTTACTAGAATCTTAAAACAGATGTGGACATCAGACTTGCACAACGGCAAAGACTGTATGTTTACATACATTTGTCAAAACATACTGTCATACTTCTTTGGCTTGATGGCAATGGCCCGCTCAGACCTCATCGACCGGATGCGGAAAGTGTAGACCCTCTTACAGCCAACGTCAACAGAAATATGCTCGCTCATCCAGACGAGTTAGCAAGCTTTAAACATTGAATTAAAACAGTTACCAGCATCAAAATGTCCGGTTGTTGCATGTTTCGGTTGTCAGAAGCGATATTCCAACAGCGGACTTCGACAGAATCCTGACAGCATCCCGACCGTTTGCAGTGCAACGGTTGTTTCGGTTTTTACAAGTGACCGCGTTATAACTGGTGACTTTCAGCCGAATGTGTCCGTGGTTGCTCGTGGCAACTTACGCAAATGGTTGGTGTAGATAATAATCAGAGATGAGTATGCATTTAAAATTGATTGAAGGTTTTTACCGGTTCCGTTTGTGTTTTTAACAGCGGGCATCACTACCAAGCAACCACCATCCGGCTGAAAAGTTAACACGGTCACTCGTTAAACCAAAAGAAAGCGTTTTCTGCCACTGGACCTCAAAACTGCCCATGTGTGTAGCGGCCATTTTAAAACGTATGTTTAATTTGTTGAGGTTGCGTTTGCGATCTTTGGCAGTTAATGCTCTTGCATAGCCTGATGAGCTGTTGCGCTATTCCACACATCTGTTGCCAAACTGCGTGTGCACATCGTTTACCGACTGTAAAAGGGTCTGTAATAACCCTCTCTATGAGCTCTGATTTTAAATGTCAGATGTAGATGATCACACAATAGAGGGGGTTTTCATTAATCATGTTTATTTTAGTTGAAATATTTGCGATCGTAAAATAAAAAATGGTTTTAGGCTGCACCTAAGGAGAAGTTTATCATCAGATACCCATGATGCCAATTATTCTCACAGTTAACCATTGATCTATAAAACAGTAAAAAAAATTGATCATCACATCAATTTTTTTTTAACCCTTATCTTCAAATGCCGTGTTTTGTCCAGCTAACTTTTTCCGAAATCCGCAGATATCCAATTAGCTAGCGTAAAGGACTACAAAATGAGCTGCAATAAACGTACTTGATCCATTGTCCGACAACAGAGAAAGGGAACAAAAAAGTGAATGATGACTACCAACTGTTGAGTTTGGCTGTATGAAAACCAGGAGGTTTAACCGGGCTCTGCCTGTGCCACTGTTGAACCAGATGCTGGCTGTGATTGGAGTTTCACTGACCGAAAGGAGACAAAATGTCCCGTTTTCCTGTTGTGCTGCTGCTTGGTGAGGACAGACATCTTAATCTCTTCAGGTCAGGGGTTTAGGGTTTAGAGTTTTGGATGATGGTAAAAGGTTCCATCAGAATGCAGTGTCTGCCAATTGCTTTTTCTCCCTTCTGAAGCATTTTTGATGACTATAAAACCTTTTCCCACCTTCACTTTCACTGCCTTTAAGAAGTGAACGTACATTTATGTGTGGATTTCTTCGCATGTAACTTTTTTTTCTTCAGAATGATCCAGCTTAGTGTGGATGTATAGTTAGATCCATTTCCACTCACCTTTGTCAGGAGACACCAGGAATTAGCCCTGACCGGCTCTGAGCCCCCCCACACCACACCACACCCCCCTCCTCTGTGTCACACACACCCTCCCTTTATCCATACAGCAGAGCTCAGCAATTGGGCCTTGGCCAGACCTTTGAATTGAATACCGGTATGAAGTCATTCAGTCAGCACAAAACTCCCCGGTTCACAGGCGGCACTCTCTCTCTCTCTCTCTCACCCCACACACACACACACACACACACACACTCCACTCTGATTTTAAAACCGGGCCCCTGGAGGCCCTTTTTACACCCCAGGGTAGAATGCCTCTGTCTTAATTTTTTTTTCCTGTGCTGGGGAAACTTGAGCCAAATTGAGATTAAGGCCGGGATGCAATCGATTCGACGTCCCACTCACCTGTAACCTTCACCGCCAGAAGTCACTTTATTGTCTGTTTCAGCTTCTTTCATCCGCATTTTTAAACTTCAGGTCGCTCAACTCTGGACGAGAAAAGTTTTGTTGTGGCTCTATTTCAGCAAAAAAAACACAAAAAAGAATACAAAATGTAAAAAATTACAAAAAAAAATGTTACAGGATGTAGAGGGGTTGGTTGGAATCAGGAATAGCAGATAGAGTATGAAGTTATTTTTCAAATCTTGTGGTTCAGCAGTTGGAAATTAGTTTCACCGCTTTGGTCGAGGCGGTGGATAATTCCAAAGAGTGCAGCACTGTTGATTGTGTCAGAGAGAGACGAGATTTGAGGGGATCTTTGTATATGTACTAATTGTAAAACTTGTACATTTTATTTATATTGTTTTTTACACATATTACTCAGTAGAGAGCTCTGAATACATTGAAAATGCACTATATTTTTCTATCTTGCAGATGAATTATTGTCAACCACCAAGATTTCAGTTGTACATAATTTTTTTTTTCCATTTAGGACCAAAGACAGCTGATAGGATTTCCATCTTTACTTTGACTTTGTTTCTGATTTTTGAGTTTTTAGTTTGTTGTACAGTAATACAAATTGTCAATTTATTATTTATTTTTTTGTGATGAAAGTATTGAGAATATCCACTGGTCAAAAGTATTTTCCCCAACAGCAGAACTGTAAGATCATTTAATTAGACAATTTCATGTTACATAGACAATTCTTTTTGCTTTGTAACCTTTGTAATAGACTGTACATATATTTTTGGAAATATAATACAATCTCTATAGAAGTTTTGGGTGTCCTTTGCTGTGTTTTTTTTAATCATTACTCATTTTATACCAAATGTTGTGTATCAGCTATTTGCTTAGGTTAATATTGTTGAGATCAGACATCCATATGAGTTTTGATCATATATTGGTCATACATCTTTTTTTTTGTAATACATTTTGAATCCGAGGAGTTAGTGAGGATGTCTGGTCTGATGCCACAGAATTTGATGGTACCATTTTCTAATGAAGCGGCATTTACAGTCTAAAGATGCCATGTGACCAATGACTTTATTATACATCTGTTCTAAGCCATTATTAAGAAAACATGCTATACATAGTCAGATTGATTTCATTGTTGAGGATTTTTTTTAAAGCCAGCTCAAAATCTATCTACTGTTTTTGTCCCTTAACCCAAATATTTAAAACTTCAGCTTGGTCTTAATTTGTTGAGGCTTTTTAAAGTGAACTGCACACGACGTGAACTCATTTAACCAAACTCAACAATATATGTTTTGTTATCAATGGAAAGAGAACACATGGCAATTGATATTATTCGTTTGAATGCTACAATTTTAGGCTTTTCACGCTGCGCTTAGCCTCAGGCTAAGGGAGCTGTTGGCCCCGGGCTGAGACAACTTTCACACTGACACATTCTGAAGTGGGTAAGCACTGAGTTTGTGGAGTGATCCCTTGAAAATAGCCTAAACACAAGGCTAAAAAGTGACAGAATGAAACAGGGCTAAAGTAGCAGAGAAATTGTTTGATATGCTGGAAGGTATAAAGTAGTCACGTGTTTACGGACATTTAACCCACGACTATTAGAAGTGCAGTGTGAATGGTATAGCCCTGAGCTTAGGTTAACCCTGGGTTAGCAATGTGTGTGGGTTAAGGGGCTAAGTTAGTCCAGGGTTAACTCTCAGCCCAGGACTAAGGATAGCTTAAAATATGCAGTGTGAAAAGCCTATTTATGAAATGTTCTTGCTAGACCGCAAATACAATGATAACTTCACTTCAGAAATTGTCCATACAGTTAAATGTACTCTATAAGAAAAGGTATCCTTGTTTTATTGACATTTGTAAGGTCGGACATTTTGTATCGCAAGAGTTTCCAATTATGAAGAACCCTGGCAGAGGTCAGATGTATTTGTAACACGTAGCTTCAAATCAACACAACAAGTAAATTAATGACTATTAGGAAAAACTTCACTTATTACATACACACCATCACTTGAAAACATTTTGGAGCACAATGTGAAACCCAACAAATAACATAGGGGATACTGTCCATGAGTCTGTTGCCAAGGTGCATGCTGGGAAGGGTTCCCTACACACCCATCTCACAAATGTTTTCAAAATAAGAGCTCCCCTTCATAATCTACTTAATTCACGTACGGGACTTAAGTTACGTAACACGCATACTTATTCAACCCAAACTATTATCTTGTTAAAGTTACATTGAGTAGTTTTTGACCACTGGTAGGAATATGAAGAAATGTTTTCATCAATGGATTACCATTTTGTAACATGCAAGAGGATGGCACATGTTGGCCATGCAATGACTCTTCCTCCGGCTGGTTTCACATTATTCCACTGGTTGACAGTTGGCAGCGATAACGTGCAAAAAAACAACAACAACAACATTGCGCCAACAAAGGCAGGGAAGAAGAACTGCACTCCATCAAATGTGTAAACAATGCAGGAGTTAAAGTCCTCAAAACATGTGCTCTACAAATGTTGCATGAGGAAGGAAATCTATTCAACACATATTTTCTGTTATTTATCTTCTCCCTGCAGCTGCCATGGAGGTTTGGACATGCTCACAAGCTTGTTTGCACATGCATGCACGATAAGGCTGTCCAAACAGTCCTCCAAACTGTCCTGTTTTGTTCTTTAATCTTCCAGAAATTCCAGTTCTTTGAAGGAGCTTGAATAGATCTCTTCTGATCATGTCTTTCAGCAGTTTTAGTATTTATTTTAGTAGGTCCAGAAGTGGCTCAACATGCCGTCTCCAATTTTGCTCCACTCTCTCAGTGAGTTTGGATTACACATGAACCTGGCTTCCATCCATGTATTTCTCTGTGGCTACGCCTCGCTTTCCATTAGCTTAAACTGCACAGTCTTCTCCTGCTTAATAGATCATCTGCAGAAGCATTGCTGTCTGAAAGTCTAGTAGCGCTCTGGTGATTTGTCTTAGGGTCTGGCTTTAAAATCTAAAACTGGATCCTTATCGTAAAAAGGTAACCTACTCTTAATCTGTGACCAAAAATGACTCACTTTACTCTGTTCCTTCTTTTTTATTGTTAAAGTTATACTTTCATCGTGCGCTGGGGTCTGTGTGTAAAAAGACATTAAAACATTTGACATCATGTACGGCAAATCATTTATTTAAAAGGGTGAAAGTGCCACAATTAGTAAATGTTGACAAAACCTTTCAATTCATAATGATTTGTTTTGCTTTAAAATACAACTAAATTATTTGACGAGAGTTGAGCACTTAAGCACTGTGTCTGTTTAGGAAGTAAACTGCTGCTCATACACACCGTTACGCTGTTGGAAATTAAACTGATGAAACATCACAACTTATTTTGTCATTTTTGCAAGAAACGACCAAAAACCCACAGCACTAGATATCAGACACCTAGACAGAACTTAAAGGGTTGGTTCATCCACATTTCCAATGACATTTAATGAAAATAGTGGACAGCATCATCTCTATCCAGTGTAACAGGAACCCTGAATCTGGAAAATCAACCGAGACAGACTGCCAACACTTTTTAAAAGGACTATATCTTTGGTAAAAGTGTAAGCAACGACTCCTTTTGCTGAGGATCATGTCATGTTCTCAAAATCTCCAGAGCAGCTATAATGGACGGTATTTACTCAACTCTGTGTGTACAGTCAAGTTTCATCGACAGAAACAGTTGGTGGTGCCATTGAACCATTCCAGATGAAGGCTGCGCGAAAAATGTATAAAGCTCCAGTAAAACCTCACACAATTAAAAAACATGTTAATAGCGTGATGGAGATATGTTTATTTCATGTTTGCATTTTTGCAATTATGACGTTTCCATCTGCCACCAGTGACACTGAAGTCATATATTCATGTACATCATGATTGTCTGGGTCTCTTTCCATTGCACCGTGTTGCATTTTGCTTTCATTCACATATATTCACATATTCAGCTATACTTTAACTTCAAACTCTCCGATTTTGCAAATTTATCAAGCGCATAAAAACAGCTGAATGGAAACACACTCAATTAATTTTATTTGCTACATTCACATTGTAATGCATTCCACATGAGATGGTTGACTTAATTGTGTTAAAAGCATTTTTAGAGAACTTGTCTGAGCCCATCATCACAGACAAAAGCCTACTATTCATCCAAGGCCATGTGTGTTAAATGTTATCTCTGACGTCTGAACACCTGCAAATATTGGCATGCTGTAGTGAGAAAGCTACACAAAGCTATGTTGATCATAGATTTTTTTAGCGATAAGCAGAGCGAGTACAAAACAAAGAGGGTTCTGTATTGATTTTATCTCTCCAGTGTCAGGAATTAATCATGACAGAAATGTATCTTCTCTAGACTTGTACTGCTTGAAAGTGGTGGTCCTTCCCTTTATTGCCTCAGGTTGAGCATGTCAGGACATGCAACCTAAAGAGTCATGTTACCTCAATGTCAGTATGACTACATTTGGATTTGGTGAGAAAACCCTTTGCTGTACAATTTACATTGATATGAAATGATCTTCCATCTGTTAACCAACATTTTCTAATCATTATTGATTTACTAATCCACTAATAATGGGTTTTACTTAAATATTAAATATTACAACAGGTACAAAAACATATCCTTTTTTTAGGCAGCCATCATACAGTATATTTGGTAGTACAGTATGGTATGGCCTGGCTACCAGAGATGCACCATTCCTAAAAATTAGATTTACAATTTTTTTCTAATATGAATTTAACAACTCACCAATAACTTCTGAGCACTTGATGAAGCCTGACTGACGAATCAGCCCAACATGTAGGCTGATATTAAAGGCATAAAGGGTGTGATTTGTCCATTGCGGTTCAGAAACCAGGGAGTGCCCTGAAACACAGCAAAGTGAAAAGAAAAGAGTAAATAGAGACTCCACACACATTTGGTGGGTCAGAAGTTATGATTGAGAAAGATAATTTTTGTATGAGGCCATACAAACATATTTATCATTGGTGCAAGTCCTGCCATTGACAATTACAATTTATGCTTTGACTCTGGCTTTGAATGTTACCGGCCGATTGAATGGGTGTTATCAGCCTCATAGACATGGGTTAGAAGAGTCCGACCACACCTACTGGTAGGTTCAGAAGGCTGTTAACATCTATTCACGTTTGATCAACGAATACAAGAGGATGATGGTGACCTGAAGTGGATGTGGTAATCATAGCGAGAGCAAAGGTGACATAGTTTGAAGAGCGACAAAGTTTGCCAATTGATGAGGACTGGTTGGATGGATGGGTTGATCAAAACACAGGAATTTCCCCCAGGACATTCTATCGGGTGTGAAACCAAAAGTCAACTTTGACTTATTTTACCATACTTTTGTCACCTAACTTATGTACGTAACGTACGGATGTTATGTAACTAACGTACTTATCTTAACCGAAATAACTTGTAGTCTTGTTCATTTGATACAAAACAACTTTAGGTTTAGGTAACAACGCTAGGGTGGAGACCTTGACGGCATCAATCTCGAGTTCTGGCTCGCTCTCTTTGGAGTGAGGCGTCACATTAAAGCGACGGAAGTGACCCCCCCCCCCCACCGCTGCTGCCATGGAATCTTGGGAAGCGATTGGCAGGCCGGCGGCTGCTGAACACCGCTGTCTGCGTGGGCAGCACCGAGGCACTCAAAGCAGGAGTCGTAAACATCTATCTCGACAAAGGTGCACATCCGCTCTGGCGCAGACACCGTGCCTAGGCAACCATTGCAGGTATGGCATCACCCATCAAAAGTATAAATAAAGCTTTAGTTTATTGCAGACACACATTACAGTCGTTTATGATACCATTGTTGGCTTATCACCACCCTGTAATGGATCCCATATTGGATCTTTATATATCAAAATGTCTTCATCTACATCTCCACCATAAACTGCCACAGAAAAACAGTGAAACCTGGCAGACAGCCAGAGGAAGATAACAGGGAAAGAAATCATTTGTATTTGGCAATTCTGCAATAATCCTGAGCCCCGCTTCGGCATTATTACAGCATCTGACATTTTGCATCGAATTTAGAAGTCAACCAGGGATATGGAGATGAATGGTTTTAAACTGTGTAAATTGATTAGGAGGAACGTGCAGGCCTGACTAATGGTTTACCTGTTGGACTCGACAGAGAAAACAGATCATGACCCATTTAGAAAACAAAGGCTTTGCTTTTCACAGTTCAGGTGTGTCCTTTGGAGAAATATAATGTGGTATTTACAGATGCAACAAAGTAGACTTTTCACGCCTAATCTGTTGCTCTTGTCTTCATGAAAAATAGAGGTGATTTCTGGGGAAAGGGGCCCTGTATCCTAAAAAGGATTCGGTGCTCCATCAAAAGTTTAGCCATCGACTTGCCTGTAGGAGGAGAGCATCAATCCATTCTCATTATGTTGCAGATATTGTTAAAAGTTTCTAATTCCAAAGTGGTGTTTGCTAATCAGACCAAGTTGTAAATACAGTTCTTTGCAAAATTGGAGAAAACATTTCCCTCAGTTGCTGGACATTGCAGCCATGCAGGACATTGATCCTAAACGTAGGGTGGATACAAGGCCATGTAAGAACTTAATATGCGAGGCCCTGTTCATACAGTCTGTCTGTCTGTCTGTGTGTTCTTTGAATACCTCGAGAACTGTCCATCCGTTCTACTTCTCACTTGGAGGGTGTATTGCGCCAAATCCAAAGGGGTGCAGGGCTCTGTCGACTGAGTCTACCATGACATCCGCAGTGAGCCTTTAACACTAACGTTACAACCATGTGAGTCGTGCTATTAATTTGCATGTCATATTTTTTCAAACTCTCATTCTTTGTGAAATTACAAATTTTTTAACAAAGTCAATTTTTCTGAGCTTTTGCACTGCAATTAAAAGGCATCAACCAATCACGATGAGCGGAAGTAGTTGAGTTGCCCCTATTGTTATGAGGCTAACAAAAACAACTCTGAATAAAAACAACTCTGCAAACCTTATTACTCCTTTTATTACTCCGGATTCTCTCCTTCCATTCTTACCTTTCACAATATAATATTTGCAGGCAAGTTGTGTAAGAATTTCCAATTTTTGTGTCGTTACAACCCCGGTGTGTAAAGGCCCCAAAACGTGTGATGATTGGTTCTCAAGAATGATGCAGGCAGCACTTCCGCCAAGCAAGCAGCCTGCTTTGAGCGGACATGGGCTCCGACCTGTCATGCCCCAAACCACCTGAATTCATTTTTGTATTTATTGTATTTATTACTTACCTGGGAATGTTAACATTAATCAATATTTCAATTTACACCTCATTGTAAATGTGCCAGAGTTAGCTAGAGCACAAACTTTATAGTACAACACTACAACATTGTAGCACAATACATAAATACATTACAAAAGTAGCAGATTTGTTAAAACAATGACAGTATATAATTTTTTTATCTGTTAAAACAATGCTTTTCTGCATGATGTATTATGCATCTAAATATTTTTACACATCTTTACATCGGTACTTTATGCTGTTACTCTTATAACATTTGTACTGATTGGTCAAAAAACTCTAGGCAGAGTCTACGTCTAAGATACAGAAATATTGTCAAATAACACCAGGTGATGCGGAGAGAACTGAGGCTGGAAAGCTTACTGAAACAGTGAAGACAAACTGGCACAGATAAAGGGAGGAAGGGTAATGAGGGACAGGTGAAATTAATCAGGTCAGGGTAAGTAATCACACAGGAGGGAAACACACGAGGGCAGGAAGGGAAGTAAGTGGTTTTAATAGATTGTGTTTCTTTAAAATAGTGGAACTAAGTATAAAGGGTAGAAAGCATATTGTATAGGACAATGTTTAAAAAGGGTTGCACTGTTCAATTGACGTGGATGTACAGAAAACACCCTCAAATTAACTTTAATTGTATACTCACTGATTTCAAATCCTAGCACAGAGCTAAAACAACAACCAATGCATCACTAGCATAGCTGCCCACCATCAGAGCTGTTCAAACTCAGTGTGTACAGTGTTGAGGATGATGAGGTGCTTTTTCTGATTCCCAGAATGCAGAACTTTGCCTTGATTTTCACTTTAATCTTGTGTGTAATCCTGAGTAAGAATCGACTCAGCCTCTATGTGTCGGATGTCAACAAAATAATCTGAAAATCAAACATTGTCTCTTGGCTTAATCTTCTCTCTGGTTTCATCATTAGGAGGGTAAACATCATATTTTCGGTACAAAGCACTCGCATTTCCTCTGAAGGCGCTCACAATCGACAAATCAGCATAAACAATTACTGCGGATGTAATTAAGAACCCTGAGTGACAAGGGCATCTGAACTGGCAACTCAAGAAAAAAATGAGTGAACAATGAGCAGTGGTGTTAAATCATCTGATACAATCTTCTGAGAGGAGGTTGGTGATCACCACACTGGTCCGGCTCCTATTTTGTATGAATTCCCAGGGCTTTCTCAATGCCAACTCTTCAAACATTGAACGTGCAGGCCTGCCTCTGGTGGAGGTAGTAATTACGAGAATAAAGGAGGGAGTCAGGTAATGTAGTAGGAAGAGCGGTAAAGCCTGCGTAGGCTGGAGGTTGGGTCTGGATGGTTGTTGTCAAACACGCACAGGACTTTCACCCCGGAGATCACGTCATCATATCATTTATCAGCTACGCTGCAGAGGAAAAAAACAAAAAAACAAGTCACTCGCTATACCCGATCGGTACTGCACATGTGCACAACTCTCAACGGTGATGAGAAAGAAGCAGGACGCAATGCTTGTTAAGCTACTTCCAGGTTCCGGAACATCTCTAGAAATGAGTGTTAGATCATAAATAAAACAGACAACTTTTCCAAGGGATAAACCTGCCTACAGTAGATATTGTTATTCAAAAAGAGTAGCATAGATAAGTACACCACAAGTTAATTACAATCATTTGTTCCTGGCAAATCAAAAGGATAATGTGTTTCTAATGCAAATCGGACCGCCCTACCTTGAAGACACATTCTGCTTTTCTTCCCGGAACCAAATTTCATCCCGATTAAGTGTTGTAGCTACAGTCCGATTCATCAAATGTCTGTATTCAGAGTGTCTCAGGATGCTTTGGGCTGATTGAGAGTAACCCTGGCTTGCCTTGGATTCATGGGGTCCTCTTTATGCCCGGGGGGCCTGCGGTACCTTCCTGGAGTAAGTATTCAAAGGAGGCAGTAAAATATCGCTGCCCCATCCCCCCCTTCCAAACCTCACCTGCCCCGACAGCCGTTACGGTCCGCAATCCCCAAGGTGTATGATCAGTTTCACAGGCTGGCAAATGCCTCTGTAAGAAAGGTTGATGGATTTGGCAAATACAATGGTTTCTTCAAAGACACAGTGGAGCAGAGTGAGTGATGGTGCTGCTGCCATTAGCTTGCTTCCTCGCTGAGAGTAGCTCAGCTCTGCTTCCAGCCCGGCAAATCGCTCATTAAAATAAAACCCAACGCTTAAACTAATGCACTACATGGGAATCTTATTACAGTATATTGATGCCACGATAATCATGACCACAACCGCTATGTAAATGGGTTAAGTGTTTGCATCCTGTCATGCTGTAATTACATGCGTAACATCTTGTTTGTGTTATTGCCATGATGTTTTTTGACTCATAGTTTAGTGTATTTCAGACCAAAACCAATCATCACTGTTATTACAGTAATACTTTTTTCCAGACCAGAGAATGTAGAATTTTCATGGTTTTTAATGTATGTTTTAACATACTGGGAGGGTTATAGTTTATAGTGTTTAGGCATGCTCTTAAATCTCTCACAATAATTGTGTTAAATTGATGATTTATGATTAAATGAGATAGGATTAATGTTATTGATCCAACTTGGGGTGACTGAAGTGGAAAAGAGCGAGAGCAGGTATTGTATTTAGCGTAATACAAAGCTTGGATTACAACTCACACAGAGGGTGAGTAGCTACTCAGGTAGACATTAGTCCACTACATTTTTACATAAATAATAGTCGTTTGCTGCTATATTAATGCTCTGAATGTCGTACATAGAACCTTTATAAGGATAATAATAATAATAATAATATAATTTGGTGGAGAATAATGCCAAGGCTGAATTACCAACCAGGAAAAGTGGGCAGCTGCCCCAGAACCCAACCCTTGGCCTATTTTTTGTCATTCTATTAAAAATGTGTTTTTGAATATGCAGCACCTAAGCATAATATCAACAAATATGATGAGTGCCTTAAGACGGGTTCTATTTCATTACCTTATCTTAACGGTATGACCTCAAGCAGTTCCCTGTGTCAAAATCTAGTTTTCAAAACATAATTAGTTCAGTTTTATGCTAAAAATGTCAACACGTTCTCACTCCCTACTTGTCAAATACTGACAGTTGGTCAGTGGCTTTTACGCTGCAAAACTATGACCCTCTAGGTGGCCCAATAGCATCAGCACAAAAAAACGTCCAACTTAGTTTTACAAAAAGTTTTTAGGTTTACAAAAGTACTTGGTAAGGCTTAGGAAAAGATTGCGGTCTGGCTTAGAATAAGCCCAGCTGGCCACTAACGCCGTTAGATGTTGATCTTTGTGACTTTGGGTGACCACAATGCAGTATCTGGACAACTTCTAATGCTTACTGAATTTAACTTATAATACCTACATTTAGGTAGGTGTTCTGTTGGATTTTGATGACAAATTGCTTTCTCATTTCTAACTACAATTCAACGAAGTTAATGTCAATCCAATGTTGGGTTTTGATGTCACCCAAAGCCCAGGTATCAGTATTGATATTGGGACTGAAAAGTCTGGGACTGATTGGTGCATCCCTTATTAAAAAAAGGGGACCCACAGTCCATTTTGACTGAGGGTCCTCAAATATTTTAACCTGCCCGTGTAGGTACCAATGTGAACAGCCTGAGACACAGTTATTGCACTTGAAAGATTTGTTTTGTGTAATTCCTGTTTGAAATGGTGATGGTCTTGCTGTATTATCAGCAGGTACAGATAAACAGCACTCTTCGGCAATTGCTGCCATCTCTACCGACCTCAACAGCTTGCAGAGGAGCCGTTGTTGATGATCGGACTGAATGGCTTTTGTAATACCACGGAGTGATTTTTGGAAAAGTTCAACTGATTCACTTGGGTGGCAATAATGCAGTGACATTTGGAAAAAAACTGAATAGTTTGTGTGTTATTATATTCACTCTAATTACAAGTACTGCGTGTTTGGTTTGATTGGAACTAAAAGTGGATTGAATGAGTTTTGTGAAAACCCCTCTTCATCCGCAACAGCACTGTTAGATCTCTATGTGGTACCGGCTAGGCTGCCTAGAACAAACATGAACATTTTTGCCACACAGTAGTTCAGATGATATACTTTAATGTTTCCAAACCTGGTCAAGTAAGTGCTGTGTTATTGGTATTGATAAACTTCCTGTAGATACATTAATATAATTATGTGCAAAATCAGACAAAACCCTGCAAGTTCACCAGAACCTCCTTCACCCAAAACAGATGAGGGACGGCTGCCAAGTCCAGGATTAATGCAGAATTGACTTCCACGTAAGCGCATTGCTGCCAAGCCATGAAAAGAAAAACGGATCAATATGATGTTATAATGTGAAAAGTTTACTGTTAAAACACTTTAACAAATTTTCAAACTATAACAAGGTATTGTAACGTTATATCAAGGTATTTTTTTCTATCAAGGTATTTTTACTATAGTTATTACTATATACACACACTTGTCATGTTATAAGAAACTTTTCATATTATACAAATATGCTATTTATCTTGTTATAGAGTATGTATCATGATAAGTTATTGTTATAAAAAGATGATTTTCATATTATAACCAGATATTATCACATTTATCCAACATACAAACATTTCAGGTTATGATAATAAACATCTCTTATTATAACAATATGCTATTTATCTTGTTATAGAGTATATATCATGATAAGTTATTGTCATAAATAGATGGTTTTCACATTATAACAATATATGTTCCCATTATAACAAGACACTTTAAAACATTATAGCACAAATTGCATGATAAGTTATTGTTATACCAAGAGGTTTTTCACGTTCTAACAATTTTTTCATGTTATTACTATATAAAAAAACATGTCACGTTTTGATAAGAAACTTTTCCTATTATAACACTATGCTATTTATCTTGTTATAGCATATGTAAAATGATAATTTATTGTTACAACAAGATGTTTTTTACGTTATAACAATTTCTTTTCACGTTATTACTACATACAAACATATGTTATGGTAATAAACTTTTCTCATAACAATATACTATGTATCTTGTTATAGCATATGTTGCATGATAAGTCATTGTTATAACAAGATGTTCAGGTTATAATGATAAAAAAATTTGAAACTTTTATTGTTAAACCATATACTATTTAACATATTACAACATGATACATATATGTGGTTTGATCCCCGGCTCCTACTGTCCTTGAGCGTGACACTGAACCTCATGTTGCTCAACCTGGCACTTCACATCAGCCCACCGCCACCTAAATGCATAGGATGGTTTAAATGTTGTGGTCAAATTTCATGTGTATTTCCCCTCTTCTTTTCAATGCATATCAATTTGAACAACTGCTTCATCACGAGCAAAGTTCATTCTCCCTCAAGGCAACGCGGGCATTTTGTCAGCAGAGCTGCAGTGAGCGAGCGAAAACGGTCCAATCAGGACTGATCAGTGGCATCCCAGCAGCCCGAGCCTTCCACTTAGCACTTATTGTACTCATACTAGCTCGTTGCACTTATTGTATTCATATTACTTTTTGCACTAACTGTTTTTCTTTGTTTCTGCACTGTACTTTGGCTCTGAGTTATGCTCTGCTTCATGCTCTTAGATGCTTGTTTGGAAAAGGAAATGTACTTATGACTTCTGGTGACTAGTAGTTCTCTTGATTACCAATGTTGAATGCACTTATTGTAAGTCGCTTTGGATAAAAGCGTCTGCTAAATGACTGTAATGTAATGTAATGTAAGTCAACAAGAGTGATTTGAGTGGGTGTGTGCCTGTGTAAGGTCAGGACGTGCTTCTCTGCAAATCACCCTCACACCGGGCAGCAATGTGAGGCATGAAGTGGCAGGGAAAATCACAGAATGGCCTATTGTAAATTGTGCTGAGCGGGAGATGTGTGGGCCAGCATTGTGACACTATTATCTTTCCATCTGACATGAGATGTGCCGCATTATTCATGGAGGAATGAATAGATGGAGGATCCCAAAGGCCCGGGTGAGTGGAGACGGGCAAACAAAATAATAGATGAGTATTTATGCAGTTGCTGGAGTGGAGGCGCTGCCAGGAGATTACTTACAAACTGATATATAACGTGCGTGACATGCCATCCCTTTAGGAATGATTAGACTGCGCAGATTCTGCAGATTTTCATAAAACGAACAGCGATTGTTAACAGCTGTCCCTTTTCCCCTGCTTTATTTCTGCACAAGCACATTTGCAGATAGCGTTGGAAAGCCTCTGAAAATCAGCCACAATTCATTGCGACTCTCACACTGAATGCATAATAGTCCAGTCCTACTGGCGAACAGCTGCTCGGCTGTCCCCTCCTTTGCAGGAAGCTTGATTCTGAATAAACACAGCTGATAAATGCGCCTCACACAGTGTCCCAGTAATGACTGTAATGATGACGGGCGCTAAGCTAGAATGTGCGAGAGGTCGGGGATATAACCTTTAGGAGCGGGGCCTGTAGGGTCTCTTTACAGACCGGGGGTGGGTGGGTCGATGCTCAAAAGCCAGGACCCAATAGGTGTCCCTAATGGGGCCTGTATTGATCCTAGCATGGTGTTCACCCCATGGGTCTAATGGAAAAGGCTGCAGAAAAAAAAGAAGAAAAAAAAAGCTGTCCACTTTGACAATTTGGATCACACATTGGGGTAGAAGTGTTCACTTTGTCAGACAAAACTGGCCTGGAAGGTGTTTGTTCGAGAGGTGAGCTGATATCGTAAAAAGAGCAGCTGAGGAGGCTTGTGCTGGAAAAAAAAAGCAGGCGGCCCCCTTGAGTGCTTACAGACACCAGCTATGATGTATAGCCTACATGTCCCCTAACAACCTTGACGGGGTATATTGAATGTAAACTAGGTTGCACAGTGTGTTTGCGCGCGGTGCTAAAGGGCCACCGTCAGCCTCGGAGGCCAGATAAACGACGACCTCTGCTTTGATTTGGATCAGGCCGCTTGTGTGGCAAAGCGTCTCTGGCGATGTGTGGTGAAATATCTCTATAAATTATACTTGTGTTGGACGATTCTGTACATTCAGTGGACTAATTTACATCCAGTGCCAACATGCCGTGTCAATGCAGAAATTAGTGTATTAGTGTAAGGTCAACCATTTGGATCCACTTACCATTTTTGTTTTTAAAACCATAACCACAATCTTTTATCTGCCAAAAAGTCATTAGCTCTTGTACTCGAGAGGTGTACAGTTACAAAAGGGATTTTAATCAAATCCTTTGCATTCGATTGGACCGCTAAAGAGTGGGTGGGCTTGCAATGTACCGCTATATGGAGCTACATACAGCGCTACAGAAGACTGTCATAACAATAAACTAAATTACAAATATATCCAAACTAATTCATGTTTGCTAATTGATTTCTGTCCATGCGGCTAATACAGCGTGCATCACTCAGGAATCCATTTCATCAAGTAGAAGTTGTCAAAAAGAAATGATGGGAAAGCATCACAAACCCCCAAACTGAATTCAGTGAGTTAGCATCGAAGACGCGTTTGACTGAAAGAAAGAGAACTTTTGCTGATTGACAATTTTCTCCAGATGCCCATTTAGCAGGATGCTAAATTTTAAGGATGTGTCAGGTGATTATTCAGCATCATTTAGGCTATGATGCCTGGAGGTTGGCAAGTATTCTGATAAATCATTAACCATCTTCATTGACCATCTATAAGTGCTTTAAAGTTGTAAATTTGGCTGCTGAACTTTTTAAACAAATTCCCTTGGGGTTGTGGAGCGATGACCCTGACTCCTGTGTTGTCAAAGAAGGACGGATCATAAAATGCACTAACTTCACCGATAGGTCACCAAATCTCACTCCAAACTAAAACTTGGCAGATGTGTAAAAGTAATACATCCAGATAAAACAAATCGAATGCAGTGTTATGTATAGTTTTTCTTTAATTACTGTTCAAAGAACTCACTTTTGCATCCTTTTCAAATTTTCAGCTGGGCCTTATCTTTTGATTCACTGACGAATGTCATCTCTCATTGGAGCTACTGCAGATGCACTGATTACCAAATTAACCTTTGGATCACTATTCAACTGTAATTGTTAACGAGAAAATGTTTTGCCTGCAATCGCACTCGTTCTATTTTCAGCCACTGGCGCAGCTGTCAGCTGCAGTGCACATCTGCAGGGAAGAACACGCAGCAGCCGGCCCGGAGACGCTTCACAGAGCTCTACACAAAAAGGATACTCCGCTTTGTGCCGCAAACTTTTTTCCCAACATCCTGCAGAGTTCCATCGGATCGCTCCGCTGTGATTTACGGGGGAAAGGTCAACCCAAACGCATGATCGAATGATTAAAGTGCTGTTCTGCTGATGTTTTAGTGAGACGACTCGGGAAGCAGACGTTTTGCCGCATTCTTTCCGAAATAAAGACTCAGTCACCATTACCGCAGGACAGGCAATGATTCATTTCACTTTTAGACCCATGTGGAGTGATTTTAAAGCATGAAATAACTGGATTAGTGGCCATCTTCCAGCAACTCTCACCCCAGTTTGACCAATGATCTTTTCCACCTGCTATCTCTCGCAAAATGTTTTGGCATCAGTGTTTTTTTGAGAGGAAGGCTCCCTCGGCTTTTAACAAGTTGAAAAAGGGAAATATTATTATTACAGGGAAATATTGCACTGAATATTGAGTTTATTTTTCTCATTTTTATTAACACTTCATTAACACATTTGAAAAATGCTCTATGCTCTCTTTCATTTGTCTCTCAATCTTGTTGTATAAGCCTTACGAAATATGAAATATGAAATCTCTCCTCAAACACCGTGCCAATGCAGGAAGTGGCATCATGTGCAGTTTAAAAACGTGGGTGTGGTAAGTTTTTTTTTAATGTGTTTGTCTTCATGACTGGGGTTCCACTCCTCTGTCCAACTCTCACAAACGTTTCCACCGTCCTCAGACAACAGGTCACATGACACAATGACAAACAGAACGGATGAAGCGAAAGGTAAAGAAAGGTTTTATTTCTCCGTAGGGTCCTTTTCATGAAGACACTTAACAGCAATCTGAGCCTGTCAGTGGCAAAGAAACTAGCACTTTTAGTGGACGTACATTGACGCTGAGGAGTTGCCCTGAGCAATTACATTGCAGCTAACCTCTTCAGGAGCCGTCATTGTCGTCACAAACTAAACCACACCCATACCTGCCAGTAGCTCCTCACAGGACACTGATTGGTCCGAACACAACTGAAGCTTGGATGCCCTTGTAGTCTTGTATGGTCTTGCGAAATCACGAGGAATCCAGCAAGACACTGCATCAACCAAAAAATAAATAAAAACAGATTTGGCTGGTGCAAAAGAGTTGCATTTGTGCACAGCAGTTGCTGTTTGCGTCTGTTACCAAAACAAAATTAAAACTCCATATGAACAGCTGAACTGGGAATGGCAGGGGGGGTACAAACAGCTGAAATAATGCCCCACGAATGTAGCATCCATCACACAAAGGATGAAGGATGATGGATTGAGCGTTAGCAGCAGCAGCAGAATCTGGCCTCTTCCTGATCTGTGTGTCAGAGCATCAGAAGAGGTGAGAAATGGATGCAATTAACGCTGTGTCATTGGTTGCATTATCATGAATACTGCAAGGTGAGGGGTAATTTGTATGATTGATAGAAGGAGTCGCTGACCACAGACTCCAAATATTACTTCCCACAAGGCTTTGCAGTTGAGGGCCAATCGGAGACAAACAAAAAATAATCGGAGACAAACAAAAAATAATTAGGTTGAACATTTTTCAAGAATTGTCTTTCTCATATGTTGACTTGGAAATCTATTGTAATAATTAATTTATTAACCTTATAATCTCTGAAAGGATCATCCTGACAACAGGCTCGTAGGAGTTGGACAGATTTACAATGGATTAAGTGAAAATACTAAATCTAAATACACACTTTGAGTGTGACTGCGAGGAGGTCATGTTTAAGTAAAAATCCGGTTATAGAAGGATAGTTTTGTGTTGGAGTTGTATTATAGACTGTAAGTGGACATAGTCACTGTTACGTCACCCATTGGTTTGTGGGCTGCGGTTTTGAAACCTAGAGTTCCGCAGTCGCCATGTTGTTTTTTTGCAACCAGTGAAAAGAAGTGACCATTTGGACTGTGGAGGAGTGACGCCGTGGTAGAGACCCCCGTATACAGCTCTGGTACGGTAGCGATCTGTAAATCACAAGGTAGCCACGCCCTAAAACAAACCTTGCTTTGTCGACCACTTTACTCTAAATGGGACCATAATTTACTCAATAAACATCATGCTGGAATGAAGACTTGAAACCAGCTGTTAGGACCGTGAACATGGGTTTCTCAATCTCTAGTTTCAGGTCTGCAGTGCATTGCTCTGCTCCCAAGCTGGTACTCTTGTATGTCTTTTTTGGGTGCATTGACAATTTGCCTCTCATTGACACATGCATTCATAAACAAATGGCGGCGGAGCTGCTATGCAAGGCGCCAGCCTACCCATCGGGGTCCACTTAGGGTTTAGTGTCTCACTCAAGGACACTTCGGGAATCATACCACCATTCTACCACCCGCAGTCTATAACAAAAATACTCAGCCCAGGAGAACACACTAGGGGGAAGTGAGTGCTGTAACTCTGTTACAGTAACTCTGTAACTTCATTATTTTGAAAAGAAAGAATACATTTTTTTACTACTAGATTAATCTTGGTTCTAGTCATCTGATCATTGATCTCATATGTAAAGCCAGCAAGTTATTTAAACGGCACATCTACCATGCAAACTGTGAGACAAGCATGCTAGATGAAATCATCGTCTCCATCTCCATCTGCACATGAGATAATCGTGACATCTCTCACAGCACGTGTTCGCGCCGCAATTAATCCTCCAAATTTTATTTTGAGCATTTGCATAAGTGATTATGTTAGTCTGCAGCACCCATATGTTCCACCTGCGTTAATTACTTAATGGCAGCACAGGGGGGGATTTGGGACTTCCTTTCTTTTTAGAGGAAATGTGTACGTCGATAGCTGTGTCGTCTCCAATCTCACGTGGCATTTTCTTTCTACTTAACGTCTGGAGCTGAGAGCAGAGACGCCCCTCTCCCGACGAAAGCTGTTGACCCTTTGTCAGACTTTTTATACAAGGTCGCTTCAACGCAGGAGCCAAGATCAATTGTATTCATGTCATTTCCGCTGACGCTGCTGCCTTGTAGCGGGCCAGTCCACTCACTCGAGCTGTCGCCACACACTAACTCAGTCACGTGGAGGATCCTCTTGATGTCCTGCACGTTCGACCAGGTCCTTTCTCCTTGTTCCTCCTGATTTGTTTAACATAGGTGTAATTTTCCTCCTTACACAGAAAAAAGTCATGATATGTCTCTTTTGACAGCAGCTTCTGAGCTTTATTGTATAAGTAGCCTCCACTGAAACCACAGATTTGAAGTGATTGTGAAAGAAATCAGCTTCTTTTGTTGGACCTGATCCCAAAAAGTGAGATTGCAATGTAAAAGGTATGGGTTCAAGCTGTCTCCTTGGTGTCCTTTGGTAAAACTCAGGTGTCAATGCACCAAAGGATTGCCTATGTGCAAATAAAACAAAAAGAAAACGTACCTCTAACTTTGCTACCAAGCAAATCGTGTCTCGGTGCTTCTGTGCTAATAAAGGTTGTATGCAGAAAATGTGAAAAATGTACCCTTTTCTATCCGAATGATCGGCATTGCAAGAACAGTTCAATTCACAAACATCAGTGCTGATAGCCACACGCAGTTACACTGAAATTATTAGCATCTTCAGAGAGTTGGTGGTAACTGGCCCGCTTATAGGCTACAGTACCTTACATCTTGGTTCCCAAACCTATGCAGTGAGCGAGCAAGAGAGAGATAGATTGATTTATGTTACGACTACAATGCCACCATAAAACTCTTGATTACCGCAAGCGTTTCAAAGACCGGGCCTGAAAAACAGATACCTAAATAACAACAATATATAGCTACAATATATCCAGAAGTGCCTTAAAACCCTCTATGGCATAGTGTTGCCCTCAGGCAACAAACTACCTTTTTGGACCTCACACCTCCCTTTTAATTGTTTTTAACTTGAAAACAGTAGATACTATCACCAGACTAGGCCCTGGGCCACAATATACCCCAGCAACATTAATTCAGCAGCCCCCGTCAATGGACAATTAGTAACTTGAGTGCCCTCCTATTTAGTAAACACAACACGAAACTCATATCAGACAGTACGACAACAATAAGTCAAGACGAAGCTGTGATCACAATATATTAATTCAGCACCTTCCATCAGCAACAAATAGTAAACAGATAAACAGAGTGCCCTCCTGATCAGTAAACAAATTTTGTGTCTAAATGAGCATATGTGTGCAATGTTTATAAGCATCATTCATAGTGATATTACAATTCTAAAATCAACATTCAAATGTTTTGCAGATTGTTTTTGTGCATGTCAATTCGTTGTGTTAAAAGCCAATATTTCTGCACAGTTGCAGATGCAGATTTGGCTATACGCTAATATTTTTAGTATTATACTATTTGTGGATTTAGATTCCAGTGGTTGCTGCATAGAAATGTTTCCAACTCGCATGATGACAACATTTCCAATAACTCTAAAAGTCCAACAGTCAACATTTATTGTAAAAGGCATAGAAGTAATCATATATAAAATTCATGAAATATTCCGCTCATAATATTTAGCCTTTCAAAACTACATTTTCACTGTCTATGCATTAAGGCACCATTGTGCGTAGGATTGTTTCTGACTTGTGTGATCCAAGCATTTCCAGTAGCTCAAGAGCGTTGTAAAGTACACCATAAGTACACCAATACAGACCAACGGCTTGTAAAATGCCTCTCAAGAACATCTGCTGTTGCCGCAATTGTATTTGCAAGATAGACTATCAAAAACGATAAACAAACAAAACTATTTAAAAGAAATGTATACACAGTGCACACAGGATTACGGCTGCCGGCGACACTGGTAACTGAAAGCGCATTTATAAAGGGTGTCCACTCAAACTCATTTATTTTGGGATGCAGTGACCGAAAGCAATGACAGTGGTGTCATGAAATATAACAAAGCACTCCTAGATGTCATTTTTGAATATACGTACATGAGAAAAAAACTAAATGAAAAATAAGGTTATTAAATATACAAATAAGTTCTCTTTCCCTCCAAAACAAAGGAGGACAAATTGTACTCTTTACAGGCATATTTGCATTGGAACATCATTAGCCCAATATCTTTTGTGGGACCTTATGACAGGGCAGTAAGAGGCTGCAAATGATGCACAATTCTTGGTGCCATGAGCGACCACAATCCATGTTCCATGAATCCATGAAGCAGAACACGCCAAAGCTTTAACGTTACAAAGAGCTTGCTGACACAAGGCAAAACAAATGAATTTAGATTTTGCCTTCAGCGACCACAGTTGAGAAGTTCCCGGCAAAAACAGCACTGATAACTGACCAGACCTAAACATCTCATCAGTTCCTTTTTAATGATGGAAACAAGACATTCTTCAACATTTTAACTTTGGCATAAACGTGCAACACATTACCCTGACCCACAACCTTGCCAAGATATTTTACAGCTGACTGTATAAGAGAAATGGCCAGAAGGTGTTGTGAAAGATGGGTATGAATCAGGCCTTGTCACAGCATTTACTTTGCACAATTCTGTACAACATGGCGACTTATCCGATTTTTCAATGAGCAAATATTTATAAGCCCAGCTAGACGAAGCTGGTACAGCATTGTGGTTTTTGAGCATGTACTTCACTTCACCATCAATTATTTTGCATTTCTCCTCTGACTCTTTGACGAATTGGTTTTGTATCGCCCAAGTCGATGTCATGTTCAATTAGATTGGTTTTTGAAGACATGTCCCCAAATAAGGATGGATCTTTTTTTTATCAGTTCAGCCAACTCAGTAATCTTGAAGCAATTCAGAGTTCTTCAAGCGACCGAGCAGTACAGAATCATCAGGCACTGCCACCAACCGCAGACACACTTCTGAAGAATCTGAGAAATCAGACTTAACTTGAGCCCATGCACAAACATAATGTGATGTTTATGTTTGGTTTATTTTCCTGTGGTCTGCTTTAGCAATTGGATAGTTTTGTTCAGACAGCTGATGTACTACAGTGACTACCCAACAAACTTTGCCTGGCATGGCGACCCCCACACCACCACCAGTTACAATTATTTCAAATATGTTTCTGAGAAATCATGTTTTGTCCCTAATTTTGGAAGACAGTACTAAATACTACTATACCCCATGAGCTCCTGTATTGTGTCATAGAGAGTATGCACTAAAGGTCACCAAACATGCATATTACACCCATGCAAAGTTTCAAAAAGAAGTTGATGTTTAAGCGCTAACTTTAAATGTATAACCTCACAACTGCAAATGTATGATGCCCAACAGAGAACTGTGTTTAATGTCCATATGTGATGTTTGGCTGATACCCAATCCATTGAATAAGGTCTCTGAGCATCCACATTTATTACCAACCGGATGTACTGTAAATGAAGTTGCCTCCCTGATTTCTCTAAGTAACTTGGATTCTTATTGTGTGTATTGTTGCTGGTCTGACATCATTGGTCTTAATCAGTGTTATTTAAAGCTAACAGTGAAGTTTTTATATCATAAGCTGAACTCTCTTGTTTAAATAAGACAGTGCCAGAGTAAAGTACTGCATATTTCTACAGTGATGTAATGTGCCGTTGCATGTAGGCAGTCTTAACATGTTTCATGTCTTCCATTACCTGATTGTACCTTTTTGTAGATTCCACCTGACAACTCATCCCTAAGTAAGATACATTACATTACATTACAGTCATTTAGCAGATGCTTTTATCCAAAGCGACAATAAGTGCATTCAACATTGGTAACCAAAAGAACTACTAGTCACCAGAAGTCATAAGTACATTTCCTTTTCCAAACAAGCATCTAAGAGCATGAAGCAGAGCATAACTCAGAGCCAAAGTACAGTGCAGAAACAAGAAAAACAGTTAGTGCTATAAGTAATACAAATACAATAAGTGCAACAAGCTAGTATGAATACAATAAGTGCTAAGTGGAAGGCTCAGGGTAGCACTTCCTGAAGAGGTGGGTTTTCAGCCTGCGCCGAAAGATGGGCAGCGACTCCGCTGTCCTGACGTCAGTGGGAAGTTCATTCCACCACTGTGGGGCCAGGACAGAAAACAGCCGTGACCGGGTCGATCGGCCGCCAGGACCTCTGAGCGACGGGGCAACCAATCGCCCTGTGGCAGCAGAGCGAAGTGGTCGGGCGGGGGTGTAAGGCTTGACCATGGCCTGGAGATAGGAAGGAGCTGTTCCTTTTACTGCCCTGTAGGCTAGCACCAGAGTCTTAAACTGGATGCGAGCTCTTACAGGTAGCCAGTGTAGAGAACGGAGAAAGGAAGTTGTGTGGGAGAACTTGGAGCGATTGAACACCAGGCGAGCTGCGGCTTTCTGGACAAGCTCCAGAGGTCTGATGGCCGACGCCGGGGCTCCGGCGAGTAGAGAGTTGCAGTAGTCCAGGCGGGAGATGACAAGAGCCTGGATGAGAACCTGCGCGGTCTCGTCAGTCAGGAAGGGACGAATCCTCCTGATGTTGTAGAGCAGGAATCTGCAGGAGCGTGTGACGGATGAAATGTTTGCCGAGAATGACAGTCGGTCATCCAGGGTCACACCCAGGTTCCTCGCAGTCCGAGTTGGCGTCACCACGGTATCATCAATGGTGATGGACAGGTCCCGGTGTGGGCAACCCCAAGATAGCTGCCATATTTGCAGCCACAATACCTACCACTGTCTGATATTCAGAGACCTTCAATAAATCCATATTAAAGTACTTTATTGTTTCATGAATGAAGCAAGTTGAAGCAGTGGCGCTGTGTGTGTTTTAACCAATCAGCGATGCATCCCTGTAAACCCCACCCCGCAAGTTCCTTCACTTTCAAAAAGCACTACCTCCGACCATGGTCTGTTTTAATGGTAAAATCATAGACTGTATAGGAGGTGGACGTAGTCATCTGGTCATCACCCATTGGTTTGTGGACTATTGTTTTGAGTTTTGCATTTTGGAGGCCGCCATTTTGGTTTTTGGGCATTGCCATATTGTTTTTTATGAACCAGAAGTGACATGAGAAGGTGGAGCTAAGTCCAACCGGACTCTGAATAAGACATTCTTATAATTTATTTTCATGGATTGAAAACACACTGTGGAAGGGTTACAGTTGTAAGATGAAAACATAGACAACTCCCAGACTGGACAACGCCGTGGTAGCGACCTGTCAATCGCAAGGTAGCCCCGCCCTAAAGCATTCCCTGCTTCATGGTCTATTTTACTATAAGAAACCATAATTTACTAAATGGACATCATGCTGTATTGAAGAATACTTGAAACTAGAGCTTGAGACCATACATTTATGTTTACAATGTTTACTGGGGGAATATAGCAAGTGAGAAGTAGGGTCATTTTCTCATAGACTTCTATACAACCAGACCAGAGGAGTCGCCCCCTGAATGCCATTAGAGAGAATGCAAGTTTAAGGCTCTTCGTAAAGGCTACACTTCTTAGACCTGTAGGTTGCCGCCTGGGTAAAATGTCCCTGGAACTTACTTTAGATCATGGTCCCTGTGATCAAAACCCAATTAGTTCCTCAAAGGTAACAAGTCCTTTGGAAAGTTCTCCAAAGGGCAAACTTCCACCACATCCTCAACCCCACAGTCCAGGTTTTCTTTTGTCTCTTCTTCATCGTTAACTATGTTATAAAGGCATTAAAGTGCCAAATATATTTTTAAAAAGGTGTTGGGGCCTGATCACACCAGAATGTGCCAAAACAAAGTTGCGTGTCTTCACAAAATAGGCAGTAATAGATTATTGGCAACGTAGTGAGTACTGACAGGGCTATTTGGTGAAATGCTGTTGCTCAAGAGTAACAGCCAACACAACTGCAAGCCAGGAACATGCAAGCACTAGCAAGTCACAATTTCAAAAGCCACTCTTTTGTTTTTTTGTTTCATACTGTTAACTCCCCTCCAAGCACTTTTCATTCAATGATGATAAAAATCTTGCAACACTTGGTTCTGTCGAGCAGCTCATACTCTGGGAGAAGGTTAAATAAGACTGGTTGCTAGAACACAGCCAATAAGCTACAAGAGGTTCCTCCATTTTGGACTTTCTGACTCTTTGTTCCATCAAAGATAAGCGCCGTTGTCTTCACAGTTTGCTGTCTGTCACTGGCACAGATTTGTGTGTCAAGTTTCCCCAAAGTTGAACTTGATGCAAAAGATTGACACAGATTTACTTTTAAATGTGAGTGTAAGAAAAGTACACTAAATCAACGTGGAGCAATTTTTTTGATGGACCTTGTCTTCTGTGTTCGAGCATCATTTACAAACACAGGAGATATAACTTCCTGCCTATGGTTACATGCTATTCCACTAATTTCCTTGATTTTGCCACAGCATTTGCGGACGCTAACAAGGAGTTAGCTAGGGCCCACCTTGAATCTTATGGAGTCAAGTTAGCTTAAGTAAGTTAACCCTGTGCCCACTTTGTACACATTTGAGTTAAAGTAGGGGAACTGTTCTAGCAAATAAATACTCACAGATTTTTTCAAAAACATGCCGTGATCCAGTTCGACATGGACACAGCGACTTCTCCAAACCCCCCTGACCTCAGGAACTGTCACTGGATTTAATATGCCTGAAAACACTCTCAGTCAATACTGCAACTGACCTACACAGCACAGCAGAAGATAGTGTGCTCTCGAAAGTCAGCTTTAGACACGGTGGAAGGCAGAAATAGCAGCGAGATCAGCAGCTTGCATTCCTGCATGCTGTGCTGCATGCTGATTGAGCTGCCCGTATTGTATTCTCATAAAAAATGGATTGGCTTTACACAGGCCAGCAGACAGAGCATCTTTGATAATCTCCCTGCTCTCTGGTTGAAGAGCAGTTTTTATGGGCCTGTCGGTAGCACTTTGATATCCGGGCTAGTTAAAGGAATACTTCACCCAAAAAAAAGACCATTTGTGTCTCAACATCTCAGCACGTGTTGCCTTGAATTCTTTGTTTTTTATTTTCTGTTCACTGTGGAGGCAGGTGAGGAAAACAGAGAAAAGTCTTGAATTGAAGTCAAAACTCTCACACCCAACTCTAGATCACGATTATTTATCACAATTATATATTGTCGGTCAGCAGTCGGCACTGCTTTCACTTGCATGTTGTGCTGCATTCCCGCTAATGTACAAATCAAATTAAGACTTACATTTCTGCTTCACCTGAATCGGTGCATTTTGTTTCACACAGGCTGCTGCTGTAGGGTGCGCGCGCAGCGGCACGACAGCTCCCCAAAAGGGAAGCAATCGCTAATCAATTAATTGTGCAGTCCTAACATACATCTCTTATAAAAGCCTTACTATTTAAAACACTTCATCATAAACAGTATCACTCTACTCGTCCATGCGTCTAGAGGCAACTGTGGCTCAGTGGTAGAGCAGGGTCGTCCTTCAATCAGAGGATCGTGGTGTCGATCCCTGGCTCCGCTAGTCCATGTCGATGTGTCCTTGGGCAAGACATTTAACCCTGGTGTATGAAGGGATATGAATGATTAGATAGTCCTGACGGCAGGAGTATCAGTGTATGAATGGGTGTGAATGGGTGAATGATGACATGTTAAAGCGCTTTTTGTGGTCGGAAGACTAGAAAAGCACTATACAAGTACAGTCCATTAACCATGCAAGTTCAAAGTCTTTTCAAATAGTAAGGTTTTAGTGAATATGCATGTGTTTGGGAATTAGTGAGCATATGACTGGATATATGAGACTTGGATTATACTGCAAGAGTTGTGTGAGTAGTGAAGACTTTTCTACGTTTTTGGATTTTCCGGTCACCGTGGAGGTGTACAATGAAAATAAGTTTTTAGAATTCAAGGTAAGGTGTGAGTCATTGATATTCAAATAGCCATTTTGTGGGTGAAGTATTCCTTTAATTTCCTATTCAAAGGTTTTGGATGTGGGGGTTTAATTGAGGAAAGTAAAGCAAGAGACAAATAAAGAAACTGAGGAATGTTGGCCAAGTTGGCCAGACTTGATTTCTTTTTTTTTTAGGTTGCAGTCCACTGAAGAACTTCTCTATTCTGCTATACTGTTAAAGAAGTCAATATATGTGGCTTTAATAGACTGCCATTAAAGTTAGAGCTGTTTTATCTAAAGTAAGTGCTAAAATACTGCCTGGCTAGTGTGCCAAAGAGCCTGTTGTAGATGCGAAAGTGAATCCATGTTGTTTTTTTTGCTCCCTGAAAGTCCTGCATTGGATGCACACAGTTTGTTCTGGATACAGATGCTGATTGCATTTTAATGTGTCATTAAATATAAACCCATAAATCAAATGGTAGCACAGTAATTGGGGTTTAGAGACTTAGAGGCCCCTTAGGAGAAATAATCCCACTTTCAGAGTGTTCTGAGCAGTGCTGGATTTCAGGGCAAACAGATAAATGGCCAGCTTTCCTGTCTGACCACATTTGTTTTCACTGGGGTGTCGAGGTCCAGCTTACGAAGGCAGAGCCTGATGAAAACAGCATGGACAGGATCCAGGATCCAGGATCCTCCATGAATGAATGCAGACAATGGTAATGCTTCCACCAGGGGGGAGACGAGCCAGAACGCCAGCAGCTTTGAATCAAAATATGAATGCAATCTGTTAAACCAACAGGGCACATGCAGGTTAAGCCAAGCTGATTTCATAACTGCAACACAGACACGCGTATGTGTGTGTGTGTGTGTGTGTGTGTTTAGTGGAGTTTCACAGAAGTCGACGTGGTCCGCTACAATTTCAGATTTGCTTTCTGCAGATCAGTGTCAGAGAAAGCTGCAGATCCCACTTAAACAATGGGACTGATCCAGCAGACAGTACACGCTGCAGTTTATATTTTTGAAGGGTATGGCTGAAAGGTACTTTTAGTATGAAATTAATAAAATCCAAGCAGCGACCCATGATCTCTTGCAGTCCCTGTGGACAAAAGTGGTCGTGTTTTTACCACTGGTAGTGTGAGCCGGATCTGGGTCTGGGTCCTCTGAAGGACTTTCTGGTGAATCATTTTGGCTGACTCGTGGCGAGCATCAAGAATAACTTTATAGAATTAGCCAATAATCTCACTGATGGTTTTCTTTACTTATTAATGTCCTATGAAGTCATTGATACAAAAAAAAAAAAAACTTGCTTGGGTTGACGCAAAAAACAACAAAAGAAAAACACTTAGTTAGTTTAACGAAAAAGATTGTGGTTCCAGTTCAATATACTACATTTGTAAAGTGACAGTGAAACATTGTGAACACAGAAAAACAACAAATTGTTGGTTTCACACTGGACACTAACAGCTGTCTCCTGGGTGAAAATACTGTGTTTGTTTGACCCAACCCCCAGCCCTCCAAGCCAGGAACACAGTCTCTGATTGGTTAACATAGTTGACCCAAAGCATCAGGAGTTGCATGTGGCCAGATGACAACAACAATAACAGTTTTCAACATGAAGTAATAGATACAAAAAATAAAAAAATCTGAGAAAACCGTCAATGTCTGATTTATCGTTATGGATTTATTTTACAAAGTCTCCAAAAAGAAACAGCAGTCCAAGGCTGGATTTTGAAGCTTCTGAAAAGGATACGATTACTCGTCACTCAGCCCGGATCTGTGAAATTTTGTTTAATAAAAACGAGGCCTATTTACAGGCCTCAGCTCGAATAAAGATAAGAAATACCTAATTAAGTGTATAACTAAATAAAAAAAAAAAAAAAATTATATATTTTTAAGATGTGAAAAGTCATGGAAATATCAGTATACATGTTACAGGTTAACATAAGATAAGGATTGGAAAATTCTAAAACTCGCCCTGGAAAAACAGCAATTTCAGGATATTGTTTTTTGGAAATTATGGAAATCCAAGATTTAAAATATTCCCAGCTCTTATAACAACTGATAAAGGCTCTCTATACACAGTTATACATAGATACAGTGAAACATTTATAAAATATAGAGCATATAAAATTAAAAAACTGATTAAATATTCCAATATTTGAAAAAATATTTTTTAAAATAAAAAACACTCTATATCACTTCTATGTATCACTCCCGATGTTCAATGAATCAAAAGACAGAAGATTGGGCCTTCTTTGAGTGTTTTAAGCTCTTTCTAAGCCCTTTTTAGTTGTTTAGTTTATGGTCACATACGGCTTGAGATTCAGCCCACTCTCTCTGTTTAGGGCTGTATCTCGCCAATAGAATTGCCTGGAATTGAAAGCTAGATGATTGACAGCACTATTAGCCAAAAAAGCTCAAAAACGTCCCATCTCTGAAATCTAATTTGTTGAGCTTCCAACCCTCCCAAGAAGCCGAGGAGTGTCGGAGAGACAGAATCGAACGGATTCACACGGAGCACCAGCAGCTGGACATACCAAGCAGTGGAAGTACGGAGATATTTCATTTTTTCGCTGAGATTCGACCAAAAGTGAGTACAATATTCGATGAAAGCTGTGTGACTTTTTGTGTTCGAAGCTGAATATCTCTGCGATGGTTTACCGGAGAGAGAAATGGAAGATATGTCCGTAATCTCCGTCAAGCGGACATGCTTTTTCGTAGGTAGCACGTTGCTAACGGAGTGTAGCAGCTGTTTTCTCCGGTCTGTCCCAGTCATATCGAGTATGATTTATGATATTTTGTTATTTGTTTGCTTGGCTCATGGGAGATGTGTTTGTCTCATGTAGAAGTGACCGAGTTCATGTTGTTCCCAGGACGCTGAGGTTTCTGCAGAACTATAACATCATTATATTCGTTCTTCGTGGGTTCTCTGCCAGTTACTTTTAACACAAAACTCTCTAAGTTTTTATGTACTCTGCGTCCAAATGGGGGACCCTCGGGCTTAAAAGGTTCCCATCATTTTTATTAACTTCATGCATTTAGTGACAGTGTGGGCTCCGTGGCAGCTCTGGCAGCTAGCCGGAGTGGCAGCAAGGGGCGGTGTTTAGCGAATCCTGGTGGTCCTAGTGTCACAGAAAGCCATGCAGTGACTGCCTAAAGACATTACCAAAATAAAAACAAGAACATGACGGATCACCACTCTGACTTGAACAGAATGTATGCAGAATCTATAGAATGCACACACAGACACATATATATATATATATATATATATATATATATATATATATATATATATATATATATATATATATATATATATATATATATATATATATATATATATGTACATAATCAAATAATCCAGAAAAGGGAAGAATATATTTCATCTATCACTGGAAAGGTGGAAGAAAAGCTGCTGAAATCTTCCCGTCAGACGTGGCTGCCCTGATCTGTTGTTTTAACAGAATTAGGAGGATCTGAGGTGGATTATTGTTGGGGCTGAACCAACACTGTGTGGGACTGCCGGGCTGCGCTTAGATGTTCCATGCATTTTATACTGTTGTCAGAGTGATGTGACGGGGAATGAAAGGCTTTTCTGTGCACACAGGCTGAGTCGTCGGGAGGAGGAATGTAGCATGCTATTGAACTCTGCGGGAGACACAATGATTAAAGAAAAGACATATTACTATTCGCCCTATGAATTGGGGATTAAATAAATTCCAAACTGATTACCATCTGGCAAGAGAAACTTTTTTCGTTGAAAACTCACATTGCTCTTGTGCCGTGTCAAACTAACCCTGTCATGCAACTGTTGAGTGATTCGTCATGCAGCGCCTGTTTGGCGGGGGCTGAAATGGAATTAACGCTAATCTGACATCCAACTTCTATTTTACACAGGCACCTGCACACTGCTGGAGTGAAAGGGAAATCCCAGCCCCAGACACTGTGCTGCTCTCACAACAGCTAACGCTGCTTGATGTTGTTTTTTTTTAACAAAACTTCCAGGCATTGTTGTCTCCTCTCTGACTTTGTTGAACCGGTAAAACTTACGATGCTTCTGTCTCCGCTGGATCAAAGAGAGCGCCTGTGGGTGCTGTCAGAAGTCACCCAGGGAAATGTAAGACTGCAGTACCTGACGTCAAAGTACACAGTGAAGGAAGGGGGCAAGTGGACCCACTCAAAGTACGCCACTGTGCTTAGTGTCACTTGATGATGAAAACTAATTGTTGATTCATGTATACGGAATTGTAATGCATGACGCACAATGCATCATAAGAGCTGTTGCTGCTGTAATATGTTCTGATCTGGTCATGTTTTGTGTGTAATGTACTTTTCAATGTACGTTGAGTTTTCAATTATGTAAACATTCAGACATTAAACAAATGTTTTCTTATTTATTCTGAAATTAGTTTTTTGGAAAATACATGAGAGGGTGATCACAGCCTTCAACAATATCATTGAAATGCTTTTATTAGCAAATAAAAAACAACTAACTATTGTATGGTCTACAACTCAAATGTGTCCTTATCAGAATCAGTGTGTATTTGTTGTGAGTGGTGATGTCATTATTTTTTCTTACCGATGAACATTTTGGGAAAAAAAAAAAACATTGATGGATCTGGCAACATTTTTTAATATTTATTTTTTTTTATTTTAAAATCTGCCTTGTTTATATCATTGTTTGTTTCCTGGCATATTAAAGCCAACGATTAGCGGTAAAATAGCATGAACCCATTATTAGCACAAATTTGTATTGGGTCACCTGCTTGTCTTTGTGGAACACAACATAAAAACACAACGGGGGACCAACATATCAAAACACTGCTCCATAGCACAACTCGTGGTCAAAAAGTGTAAAGGTTATTCTAGTATTCATTATGTTTTTAATAGTTATTACCCGCTTTTGTCCCCAGGGACCACCCAAAATAGACACAAAATGATGGTTCCTTGTGGTAGCTTTAAGATATTTATGATGCAGTGTTGGGTATACATTAATTAACTCCTGCAACCACATGAAAACAATAGTGGATGTATGCATGCTGTTGTTTTTTTTCGGTTGGAGGGTTATTTTGGTTGCTGCCCTGTATTATCAGTATGAGCACACAAAGTAATCTAATTGAAAAAAAATGTTAAGTGGGCTATCTTCAAAATAGGCAAATAGTTGATAGTGGTAGCAGAGTGTCTTATTTTGCTCCACAATGAGGCCTGTAAATTAGAATTAAATGTTGCTTTAACTGCATATATATGGATTGTGGAACAAAAGTGACCGAACAGAAACAGAAAGTAATGAGATTACAATGGGGTACAATTCTCCAGTCCATTTCCATTACCGAGCATCATTTGAAGCAGGCGTTCAGTGTTGTGTAGCAGATGGCACTGTGGAAGTAACCTTCCTCACCCACACCGTGGCTGCCTGGAATAGAACGACGCCATATCGCTAATGTGGGTCTTCTAATTTGTGGCATTACTTTGTTCCCATTGGTGTTGAGATTATTTTTAACAATAGGATATAACCTTAATGAAGAGCATTCTAGGGTAATGTAATGATCAATAATTGGAGAATTTATGGAGGGTGGATGAGTGAAATGTAGCCGCCCGTGAAAGAAAATCAGCCAAATTATGTCCGTGAGAGGAAATAAGGACGGCATAATTCACAGACAGACACTTCCTGTGTCTCTGTGCAATTTCCCCCTCTTCCACACTTATTTATGTAGAATTCAAGCAAGAGCAGAAACGACTAGAAGAAGCTAGCGTGGAGGGGGGGAGAGGGAGGGAGGAGAGGGCGGTCGGGAGAGACAACGTGTTTTAAAATTCTAGTCGTTTTTTGTTGCCATCCCACAGCAATGTGTCACTGTCAAATGCTTTATCTGTCAACTGCACTCTTGCCCATAGACAGCCCTGGGCCTTGTGGGAGACTTCACGGTGGCTTTTTTTTTTTTTTTTCCTCTTTTCCCGACGTCTGCCTGTGGCAGGTGTGCAGTCATCACAACTCTATTAGCTTCACCACGGCAATAAAAACGCATTAACCTGCTACTCTGAGGACCCCGCTCATTACCCTGCTGGGGCTCCGAGGAGCTTGGTAGACTGGGACGGGATGTCTACTAATGGAGGCTGGCCAATACAGGTGTGCACACTCAAAGCCCTCGGAAAAACCTGAGAGCCCGACATGACCCAAGCATTCCAGTCTCAGGTTTGTATGAATTCAAACGTATGTTTTCATTCTACCTGAAGGGACAGCAAACAACTCAGGCTCTGGTTTTAATCTGCAAGTATCCAAACAATTCAAACGTGAAACCTTTAATTAGAAATTACCGATTTGAAGCACGATGACAACCATACATATTTCAGCAAAATTCCACCTTTTCTATCTGTCATGTCAAATCGTACACACTATATGACATTCAGAGCATTAATCCAGGAGCAAACAACTAGCGTAGCGCAAACCCTCCACTGTTGACCATTGTTTGCGGTTCTTAGCGTTCTTAGCGTTAGCTCAACCGTTGCCTTGTTGAGAGTCCCTGAGAGGCAATAGATATGTTATTGATTTTTGTTGAGTTTTGGAGACGTAGGAACATGTCAACATCCCTACAACAAAGTCCGACGAACCAAGAGACTCGTTCATTCAGACCATGGGGGATTATTAAAAGGTCCTGCTGGGCAAGAGCCTCTGTTTGAAGTGACTGTTATAAGGTGTCCTAATTGGAAAGTCACAGCGTGGGGAAGTTCTTTTCTTTCATTTATTTTACCTTTGACATCAAGTGTCTGCTGATATGATATTGATTTCTACTTGTGTTCATTTGCAATGTGCATACTTGGGCTACAGTGAGTCTGCAGTAAAATTAATGAAGCAATTGAAATATGTTGCAGAATAGCTCTGCCTATATAGCAATGAAATGTTGCTTTAACTGCATATATATGGATTGTGGAACAAAAGGGACAGAAACAGAAACAGAAAGTAATGAGATTACAATGGGGTACAATTCTCCAGTCCATTTCCATTATCGAGCATCATTTGAGGTAATAATGTAACAGTTGGTTTTTGTTTTCCCTTGTCAGATTGTTTGACTCGACACATTTCCCAGTCTGACGTCATTTTGGCGATGTTCCCATGACATTCCCAGATCTCAACAAATATTCACCTGGGATGACACCCAAAATTCATGAAAATAGACTGCAAATATCATTTTGCAGGTGTCGTTCTTATTGCTCTCAAGATCAAATTGGGCCCCTTGAACAGATGAGATAGACGATAGTTTTCATCAACATGTGGAGAGCCTTACATTCCCCTATTTAAAAAAAAGAAAAATTCAAGTTGGGGCTGGGAAATCCGTCATGAAACAGAATGCCTTCTCCTTTGCGTCTGCTGTTCAGGTTCAACTCCAGTTGTTGTCAGGTCAACTCAGACCCCAAAACTGGATGAAGCCCCCATCTTATACATAAGTCACAGGTAGTATTTTGGACGTTTTAAAGGCCTCTGGTATCAAACACCGCTGGAGTTAGTGTTAAATCACACTCTACTCTGAGGCATGCAAGGCTGCCTTTTTAGAAAAAAGATGAAATCCCCCATCACACTCCCCACCCAGTGCCATCTCTCAACAAAAGACAAGCATAATAGGTAGCCACATACTGCACTCGGCCCTCTCTGCAGGCATTTCCATCTGCACCCTGATAAAGAGGCCTATTGGTGCTCTTGTCGGGAGGGATTGGAAGTCTGACTGGCTCACCACAGGGGTTTGTCCACCTCCCTCGCTGTCCTCGCTAATCCCGGTCCTGACAACCGGTGAGAGGACCAATCACAAGATGCCTGGCCGGTCCTCCAAATCCACCCAGGTCAGGGATAATTAGCCTGTAGATTTCTCTTTCAATCCACTGTCTGAACACGTCTGAGAAACGGCGTCTGTGAGAGACACATGTGCTGGATCTCAATGGAATTAAGGAGGTGCAGAATGGTGAGGGTCAGCTTCTTGTGTACCAGCATCCAGGCCTCTCCGGGAGATCAAAATGTGGCCCCCTCTTCTTCTTCTTCTTTTTTTTTCTCCATGAGAATCTTGTGCATCTGCTTGGACATTTGGCAATGATTAAAAGCTCTGCCTCTCTGTTCAAGCAAAACCACATTCTATTAAAATTCAGTTTGCCACCGTCCACGCTCAGTTATGTTAACGTGTTGTTTCATCATGAATTACTTTGGAATAGCAGATTTAAAAAATGTTTAGCCTGGAAGGGAGCCAACAAGTACTACTTCTTCATGTTACTTTAGTTTTGGGTGAACTAAGACAGACATGAATCAAAGGCAGTTGTCACTAACAAGTTTTTCCTCTCATCTTCCTCTCAACGGCCCTGATGAACAGAAAGAAATCTGCAAAATGAAACGCAATCTCCATAAAGTTAGTTTGAGGAAACAGTCACAACTCAAGGTCCACAAAGTCCACTTTAACTTTCAGCATTTCAACAATTTCTTATGTTTCAACTGCACATTTTCCATTGTGAAAGACATTGATTGTATATAAAAGTGTAAGTGGTCACTGTAACGTCACCCATTGGTGTGTTGACGATAGGGTTTCGAAGCATCAAGTTTAGTATTTTGGCTGTCGCAATCTTGTTTTTTTGGAACCACACTTGGTTTAAACTTGCCCTCCCCAACTGATACTTTTTTGGGATGTTTTGCATGCTTTATGGATTATTATATGCTGTCACATATGATTGTCGACTTTCTCTTTGTATTCTTTTATGCTCTTTGTGCAGAGCAAATTCCCCAACGTGCATCTGTTGGGATGCTAATGTTAGCTAGTGAATAACAGCCAACACTTTCAGTGCAACCAAACATTGAACATGCTAGCGACTCGATGGTTGCAACCTGCAAAGGGGCCACGCCCCACTTAATTATGCTTAACTTTAAGCCTTAATATAATTTAAACTGGTGATTCACCCCACTGTCATGAACAGGTAAATTAGCTTTTGAGACCAAAACCATTATCAGGCTGTAAACATGTTTATTACTGCTGTAATGTTGGGCATTTCCACATGGGGGTCAACGGGGATTGAGTCGCTTTCAGAGTTTCTGGCACGTCTACTTTGGCTTCTTTTTACAGACCTGGAGGTTGCTGCTTGGTGAGAACACATCAATTTTGTCCATAAAATGTACCGTTTTCTAGTTTTATTAGTCATCGCCATTAGAAACACTGATAATTATTCTGGCACTGCAGCAAAACGCTCACTCGTAATTTTGCTCGCTGACAATGTGTCCACAGACGGTGATTTAGAAGCTCCGTGCAGACAAGCAGCACAAAGAGGAAGGTAACTGAAGCCACATTACCACCATTGACATTATCCAACTCCAAGCCCCTTACCCCATTCCCCACCCATTCAAGAATCACATTAAGGTTGCAGAGAGCGGTTTTATTGCTTTTAGCTTTTCAATTAGGCTGGATAATTTGTGTCCACCTCCTTTAGATTAGATTTTAAATGAGAAACATGTTGTGCCATTAATTATCACAATTCTTATCTTGTGGACAAAGCTCTTTAACGCTCAGCAGAAAAGAAAAGAGATGAAAGAAAAGGGGGAGAAAAAGATGCAGAGGAGAAAAGATGACTGCTGGGTAGCAGACAAGATAAATGATTAGCTCAGTAATAGCGAGAAGGGTTATGACAGTGATGGCCCTTCAAAGAGCGAGCCGCCTTGCCTGGCGGTGCGTCCGTCAGACTACCCGAAACCCTGGCGTTTTCCATGCCGCGCCGAGATGTGTGTGTGTGTGTGTGTGATTCCGTCCTGAGGTGATGTTGGTGAGCTACAGAAGATGTTTGTTCTTTAGGCCAGCACCGCAGCACCCCTGCTTCCCACCCAGCTGAGGACCAAACACTTCACTCCTCGTCAGCTCTAAAAGTGGGTCAGGCCTGTGTATAGCTCCTGCTGCGGTTTGTCTACAGCACTGCTGTTGCCTCTGGAATCTGTGTACAGCAGGACGTGCCTCTGCAGCAAGATAGTCTAAGATACTGCAGGCAGACACAGCAGGCTGCTGTGCCTATATATATATATATATATATATATATATATATATATATATATATATATATATATATATATATATATATAAAGATGGTCAGGACCCCTTGGTGTTTAGGCAACACAACTACTAGGTTAGTTCTAGTAGAACATCATGGTTTAGGTGTAAATTACATAACAAAAATTAAGTAAGTACATTACGAAGGTAAGTAAATATTGCCACAGGTGAGGTTGATATACTGGCGTGTCACATACAGTCGCTAAAGTGCTGGACGCCGTGGGAATGAGATCAGGCAGAACCCGCTAGGAGGGTCCAGGCCAGAAAGGAGTTCTAGTCCCCTTATCAATAGCGGAAAATAAATGTGATCCACACCACTACAGCCATAATTGGACTTTTAACGATATTAACGTTGTCTGTAGGCTACAGCACAACAAAGTAGGAAGTAACAACAATTCAAACAGACAAAAAATAAAACCATTTAACTACAACAGGATTCTGGTAGACGCTCAAAAGTAAAAAATACAATGCGGCGCAGATTCACCCTATGGAATCCCACAACATGGGGGACTGAGGCGCCGGGGAAGTTGCCCTTTGTCGGTTTCCACCTAAAACCATGACTACTCATTGCTAATGACGACCATCAGAAGCAGTTGAATACTCTAGGAAAGCTAGTGAGTTGATCTTAAACCTTGAATAACTTTCCACTCAAATGTATTTACATTGACATTGCAAACCTTTGTGCAACCTGCTTTGGCAATACTGAACCTATAAGTCCCAACAGTAAAGTCAATTTGAGTATGAATCTGAAAGAGAGAGTAACCCTGCACGTATATGCACATTGTATATGTCCACATGTATATGTGAATGCTTTCATACATCTACATGCTGTATGCATGTAGTTCCTCTGGGGCCCCGGGGCTGCTTAACATGCGATAACGACGCCGGCTGAATTCAAATCAGGTGCTCTCTCGGGACCGCCTGCATGTGTCTCTCGCATTAAAAAAAGCTCTTCTTCTGGAAGCCACTTCCTGCTGCGGGGGCGGGGGGCTGCTGCAAAGTGCTGAAGCAGGAGCTCGTCTTTTTTGCTTCGAGGTGTTTTCCCGCTCGCCTTTGGGTAGGCGACTCGTGCATGTTTTTGATTTTGACGGGCAGATGGTGATGATGAGCCTCACGAGCCAGAGACGGCTGACAGCATGCACACGCTGACCACACCTCAGAATGAATGGATTGTATTGTGAATGTAATACAGTCAAGGGCACACTTCCTCCGGCACTTCTTTGTTCTGCTTGATTGCATATTTAACTGAAAGTGCATTACAGTAAATCTTTTGTGGCTATGTTCAGTTATTCTTTCAATGAATTTAACTTCACAAACCAAAAAGGGCTATTAGAAGAGCTAAACCTCCCCTTTGAATTAGACTATAAATCATCATTATAGTGTATTATTATATTAGCTATTCCAATTTCCCTAACAGAGAAGGCATTGCTTTAGACGTCGTGCGGTGCAGCAGTCTCAAAAGAAAACGCACCCTCAAGGGTTTATTCTTTTTTTATTTCACATCTCTGCAATTCCAGCACACTGACCTAATTGTAACCTGTTTTCCACACAGAGCTTTTTGAGCATTCCCTCTATCGTCTTTTGAAGTTGTAGCAATGAAAAGCTCTATTTGCTTTCAGATGAGTAAATATTTCTGCTGGAAGCAAGAGTGCAATATTTAATGAAAGTCTCCTGGTTTATACCTACAGGTATACGCTAACCATTTTATCTTCATCCTCATGGTTTTTCAATCTGATTTTGAAATCTCCAGAAGAAGTCCAGCCTTTCAGAGGACAGGATGCGTATGTTAAATGAGCAACTACATACGTATGGAAGCAAATAAGAGTCGTAACTATAAATTAATGAAATGAATACATAATATTAACATTCAAACACCACTGCATTCAGAGCATTGAAATATACCTGAATTTATTTGTTCCAAATTCACCTTTTTGATTCGCAATTGCAAAAGCTGAATTTTAATACATACATTTTTATCAATGTTCCCAAATTCAGTCTTATTTTGATCAAAAGAATAAAATGATGCATTTCGATTTTTAAATTTCATTTTAAATTTCATTTAACAACCAGAGCCCCTTCGTTCTCCCTGGTAGTAATCTTTGGATACAATGTTCAAGTAGGGCCACTTTCTTTGATCACATGACAGACCTTGATAGGTCAGAAATAAGTACGATTGCATTCAGGCTTGATTGCCTTCAGGCTCAATTGCCTATGTTACTTTTTGATGTAAATCAAAATAGCAACTACTATGAGGAACTTTCATTTTGTGTTGATTTTGGCGGCCCCTGTGGACCAAAGCAGTTAGCGTCTGTATGAGATGCACCGGCCTTTCTATTAACTCCAATGTTAACCCACATAGGACTATTTGAAGTCATGGAAGCGTGAAGCGCTTCACTTATGCCACGTAGTTAAAGTAGGCCAAGTAACTGTTACACAACAAAAGTACTTATTTTAACACAAGACTCAATCTTTTATTAAACCTAACCAAGTACTTTAGTTGCAGAAACCTGAGTGACGCCAAGTGGTACTGACCAAGCGTCCGTATGTGACAAGCTGGGAACGGTTTGAGCATTCATGTCCACTAAAACAAGTGACATATTGATGTCCATTGAGGTACTAAGAGGCTAAGAGACAATTGTTCAAACTGACCACAAAGACACTTCCAATAAACCGGCAACTACTGGCCACACCATGGCTTCAGACACATTAGGCCAATTGAATCCGAGAGACAGTTTAACGGCCCCCACTCCTCCCATCAAGAGCTCGGGCAATTTAATCCATGTTTTGCAGCTTTTGTAATTCAGCCTCCACTCAAACACCCCAAGATACTTGTAATTACCGACAATAATTGAGTTTGTGTCGATGTGAAACACAGCTTGGGCTGGACGGGACTGGGAGGAGAGTGCATTTGTTGTGCTCGTTTGGCAGAATGACAGTGATCCAAAGCTGCAAAGACAACAAGCGCGGCACCTATTTAAATGTTTGGTGCAATGAAATTAAATGTGACACAACGCGAGGAAACGGGTAGCGGACCTCACAGTTTCATCCGGGGTGGTTGTAATTAACTCATATGTGACAGAAACGCAGTGTTTATGACAGGCGCGCTAACACCGCAGTGCCGCGTTTCCATCAGTGGAAAGGGGGGTGGGGGGGGGCTCATTGTTTCACCTGTCAGCCTCTGATTGGAAAAGTTTACCTCCGAACTCTCTCCGATTGGCAGACTGTGTGTTATTTGCGTGCGCTAGAGTAATATTTGTCAGCCAGAAAGAGCTTATAGGAGAATTGCTGTATAATGCGCCCAATTTTAATTTCCTAAAGCAACAGAAGCTTAGAGATTAAGGTAGTATCTGATCAAACCGTCGCCTGGTTTGGTTCCCCGGGATTGCAATCTGGGACGTGACAGAGCTCTTGCTTCATAACGAGACCTCCAACTGCTCCGGTGAAAACTGCAAAAAAGAGAATCTGTGAAGCTGTGGCTACAGCAGGCGGCTCCCCGGTGTAATTGTGTACTAGAAAGTGAGTGCGAGGGGCAAAAAAACAACAGAACTTTGTGCCCAGCAGACCTAGCTTGAGTAAATACAGGTCCAAAAAAAAAAAAATCACAGCGGTTGTTGGGCCGCCGTATCATTGTTTACGGCTGCATTTCAAGTATTGTTTGAGAGGCTCCGCTCCACTGCAACACTGACATCTCTTGGATCACTGCCTGGACTGCGAGCAAGGAAAAGCGGCAGTGTGACGGGGGAGCGCAGTGCAGCTGGGTTCTGCTCTACAGGGGTGGGGGGCAGGCTGGTCGACACTTTGGCCGAACACCGCGCCGGTCCCGGTGTCCTCCAGAGTCGTCCAGCTGCGTAAATGAGCGCCAGAGCAAGACTGCCAACAGCCAGGCCAAATCACACACGCGTAACCGAGGCAATGTCCTTCCGCCGCGGTGGAGGTCGGCGTATTTGTTTTTAGGCTTCGTCACGGACAGTTTCTTTTTCTTTCTGTGACTGCGTGATCTTGTGTTGCAAGCGGCCTCTTCTGGAGCCGTCTGTTTGGCCTCGGGGGGGGGGGGGGCAGCTCGAAGTCCTGAACTCCCTGGACCTCTGCAGGCTTTAGGGAGACTCGAGGCAAAATCATGGGGGAAACTTGGAATGTAGTTCCCCTCTAGGAATGGATTTCATAGTCTGGCTCCAGCATACATTTGTGAGGTGTTTTGCGTTCCCGCACGCACGCACGCCCACACACACACACACACACACACACACACACACACACACACACACACACACACACACACACACACACACACACAAAACCTTATATACTGCAACAAAACTACTAATAATACAGGAGAGACATTGTTTGTTTGGTGTCGGCGCCCCCGAACCCTGGAACAGTCTCCCTGTTGAAAACAGCCTTACTACCTTTAAAACTCTTCTAAAAACTAATTTATATAAAATAGTTTTTTTCCCATGCCATCCCTTGCCTGTTTGAAATTATTTTCATTAATTAATTTGGATTGAACAAATTTGGATTTTCAAAATGATGTTCATCTCATGTTTGGTTTTTGTATGTCTTTTTCTTCTGCGAAGCACTTTGTAACTTGGTGTTTTAAACAAATAAAGGTTTTTATTATTAATTAATTAACTAATCAAATAAATATAAATTAATGTTTATTTTCACTTTCAGAAAAGACAATTTTCTATTTGTAGTAATTACGTAATTATAAAATTTTGTTGAACTAAGTAGAACAAAAAGTAATGATACATTTTATGTTCTAAAACACAATATGAGCAGCAGGCCTAATATCTCATAATATTTACATGCTAAGATATCATTGACAAATTGAAAAACAATTCATAGTTTTAAAGTATTCAGTTACAATGCTGAGTAATAATTTGAATCTCTGTACATTATTAATGGGCTGCTATATTACAGCGTGTTATTTCCTATATTTTCACCAACATCTCCCCCGGCACACTTCCTCAATTGGCAAACCTTTGGAGATCCGTCTGTGGGATTCCGTGAGGGCCAAGAAGTCTTTAGGCTTGTCATATTTAGTCCATATCCCACGGGACCTGATATTTTTGCCATGTGCTTCCTCTGTGTACGTTATTAATCCTCATTAGGCTGTGGCGAGGCTCTCATTGACTGCTCCGAGGTCTCTGAACCTGGGGGAGGCCTTCTGTTCACAGATGTGAAACGCGGCCCAGTTCTGTCCAGGGAGAGACACCCAACCCCGACGAGACGAGACGAGACGAGACCGGGACATGCTGTTTTGTACTGCACTCTTTTCTGTTGAAACGGCGATTTACACTACCTATACTCCATTGTCACGTGTTGTATAATTTAGATAAACGTATATTTTAATTTCTGCTGGCTGCATTCCAATGTCTCCCTGGTCTTTCTCCAAGAACTCTTTGCCTTTTTGTTGTCTTTACGTGATGAATCGTATGAATGGGGATAATGGCGCACACGTACTGACTATCTCTCTCTGAAGATATTCATGAGTTGCACTCCTTTGTTCAGAAGGAAAGTGACAAAATAAGTTGTGTGAAAAGGTTTTGAGAGTAAAAGCTCAAACCCCTCCCACTTGTCGTTTTAAGAAAAGTTACAGACATTTTTAGACAAAAGTGTGAGGGGAGTGGCTTTCCAAGCAAGTAGTTTGGAGCATGCTGAGGCCTCTACCAAAATAATTCAGCCTAACCATGAACCCAATAAAAGCACCAGAAGTATGGCTGTCACTTTTCCGACTGTAAGAGGCCGCAATGATGGAATAATGCGCTTGGACACACATTGTTCTGGTTATTCTGTTTATGATGACATGAGAGAGCCCGTAGAACTAAAACTGAAGTGTTGTTAATTGGTCATGTGGTCAAATGAACGATCCTCAGTTTTTACAGTGTAAACGGCTTTCAGTGATCACCGTTACAGTGATCGGCTGTTTATATGGATCAAAGAGTTTGCTTGTAATAGTAGTAGTAGTAGTCCGCTTACATTTTGGGTCTTTACATACATGACAACATACGGGGAAGAACATTTTATATTGTATATTTCATATTCGGCAATGGTAGGTTACAGTTTATTTTCCCCCTTGTTCAAATTCTTTTGAAACAGTCAATAAAATTCAGTAAATAGGGAAGGTGACCGTCCCATGTAACACATATTCCAGTGTCACTCAACGGCTTACAGTGATCAATTTCACCCAGACAGACTTGATCACAACAAGAGGTTTCCACTGTATTTGTTTCTATCATTTTATATAAATTAAGTAAAGTCTCACACCTGCTTCTTGCTGTTTCTTCATCTCTTGAGCTGGTGCCGTCGCACTTCCCTGTGATTGGCTACCGAGACCAGTGATGTCGCTGGTTGAGAGTGGTGTTATTATTCACCCTCACATTATATTCCTCTTCATCCGGCCCTTTTGCACTTGCGCGGACATGAACCGAAATAGATGCGCACAGTGCAATGCGCCCAGGAACTACCAGTTTGCACTTCATTAAAGGGCCTCCGGAAACAGTCTTTCAGAGAAAACTTTTCATGTGAACATGTTGCTACTTCAGCCTGAGCTCGGAAAGCATCTTGTCCTGTATAATAGGGGCTCACAAAGCAAATGCAGACAACCGTGCATTCTAACACGGCCCATTTCTTGAGAAGAACATTGTCTTGCTGTATTACTGTTTAACATGCCGTGTATAGGGAACAAAAACAAATAGACAGGAAATATTTTCTTTCTGGTTGGAATATGAATGCCATCACAGACCACCCTGCCCATACTCATCACTGTGTTAGGGAGTGAAATAGAATATGGAGATTTTCATAAATGAAAGGTGACACCGGTCTATAATGAGTTAGAGGTGATGAGTAACAAATAACCGCCACAGTGTCCAATTTCCCAAACAAGGTTATATGGGTGCATGATGTGAGGAGCGATGGCTGGGCTTTATTTCAAGCCAGCACATGACTGATATGCATGGCTTACTTTTGTAATTGTCTTGGTGCATTGGACCCAAAGACAGACATAGCAATCTTTTCAGCCTAGTAATGTAGTAGGTGCTAAAATGGCTTCAGAAGTGAATTATCACTTCGCTCCCTGGCACAGGGATGCGGCCGCCTCTGGAGATGAACATCACAGTCACCTCTCCTCTGATGCATCGCGGAAGGAACTAAGTGGTGCAGACTTATCATACATTTCCAGTGTGCAGGGGTAGCAGGGAGCATGGCGTCCCAGCTGGGAGGACTGACCGTCCTGTTTAAGTGGAAGGTCGCCCCGACCCCCTCTGGGGAATGGGCGCAGGTACATGCGGCTCAGAGGGACCTTTGAACAAACAAATTCCTAATTATATGGTGGCGTAATGGCATTGAAAGACCCTCGAAAAGTCCGGAATGGGTGTCATCGCTAATACAGTCTTTTGTTCCATGTAAACAGTAACTTTACAGGGGCACCTTTATCACCGTCAGGGTGTCAGTATGTTTTAAAACAATCTGGGCTGTTGTGTAGAATTTCCACTGCGTGTTACGGCGCAGCTTTTCTCGATTTTGTTTTCCATCGAAAGATAGTACCCTCTCAATTGAGGCTGATGATTGTCGTGGAAACACCACATGACCATCATCTTCAATGCAACACAAACACGGTGTGTTCTCTCACTGGATCTTTACATCGGTAACCAAACAGAGGAACGGCGGCGCTGTGTCAATTAACCATAATGTGATTTCAGTGGCGGAAAATCTGGGTCGAGTGAATTCGTCTCATCTTAGGAACCTTGACCGAGGAGATGCCAAAACAAATCCCTAACTTTTGCTAATGGAAAACCAAAAAAAGAACGTTTCAAAGTGAGCCGTGCCGTACCATGCAAATGCAACAAGTCTGCAAGTCTGCATTTCCACTGCCTCCCTAATCACTCTATACAAACTCTTGTTCTGCCTTTTGCATTACTTTATAACGTTGACACAATGAATCTAACTATAAAACAAGGAATCTTTGTCTGTCTTGTCTATGTCCTTCTTGCGGGTGTATTGCTGGGGGCCGACTGACATGCAGTCAAAGTTGGTGCCATTTGGACACGTGACATTGTAGCACTCAGCTGGGGCATTTACAGGCCGTGGTACGTATACTGCGGTTCACTCCAGCTGCTGGGTACTTGACATATAGCAAACTCTTCTTCACGTCCTTCCAGTTAAAGAGCGATGAGCGCCTCTCGACAACACTGCAAGCAGCACTTCTAGGGGCCGAGCAATTGGCCACGCCACAAACTGGCACTGCACTAGTTGAACAATTGCAGACACTTTTAATGGTGTTTTATTAAAAGTAGAAATAAAAAGCACCATTTAGTATAAACCCTGTCTACTTACACAACTCTACACACCTGGCAAGCCACCGGGTAAAGTGTTTACATTGATTAAAAAATGATAACTGTATTGTGTGCATTATTTATTTATTTATTTATTTATTTATTTTTGTGCAGAGAGTCATTTACATATGATCTAACAACGATCACCATGTTTCCGGCTCATAACTGCATGATGATTTTCTTAGTCATCTATATAATATATATCTATATCTAGATACCCAAAATCTAGATATAGAATACCCAACTGCTGTTTAGTATCACTGTAGCACTATATATAAAATAAATGTACAATTAAAAAAAACAGCCTAGGTTTTTTTTCCGTATTTTTACTGGAATTAATTTTAAACATCAATTAAATTAGTCTGTTTTACTTCAATCAACATATAAACAGGACCTTGGTCCACAATGATTCACAAATAAAATGGTCTTTTGTTTTCTGGGAACCCCATCATAGAATTTAACTCTACCTGTGTTGTGATTAAAATGCAAAGCTCCAGGTGACACATTTAGCCAGACTCGCTAAAGTGGCTACTATAATAGGTAAGTAATAAGTATCAAATGACAATGTGCAACAGTGCAACAATGTATGAGGGGTTTCTCTTGATGAACCTAAGGAGAATTATCAGCTGAATCTGCAGCAGCTCTCTAGCGAGTTTCAGCTCATTGTTTCACTGTCTGGCCCACAACTTTGCTGTTTACCACTCAGCGCAGCTAAAGAGCAGCTAAAGAGCAGCTAAAGAGCAGCTAAAGAGCCAGATATTTCCCTCAGGATTTGGTAGAGACCAGAAAGCAGAGCTAACAGAAAGTGGATATTGAACATTCATCAGGTGGACACAAACTCCAAATGAAGAGCCTAATGTGACCCCATAACTGCTGGATGTGTAAACAAGCAGCTGTTTGCTAACACGTTCACCATACATACCAGGGACGTACGGTCAGGGGAGGCTGAGCCTCACCTGTCATCATCACACTAACTGGGTTGAGCGCGTGCCTTTTGCTTTCTCATTATTTGTCACCACTGTAATATTTGTAGACACTTTTATTATATGTCCTTTCTTTATATAGAATAGGTAATGTATTTCACGTCTGTGTAGAACATATTTAGTGTTGCTGACCTGACAGAAACCGCAGTGAAAAAGCACAGAGGGGAGGCTAACACTCTGCCTCAACAAAGAGGGCGTGCGAGAGCCCACGGGTCGGGTTCATGCTTGTTCTGTCGTTGCTCTTCTTCTACACTTTTCTTCTTCTTATATTTTGCTTTGACCACAAGAATGTAAGATTATATATCCAAGCTTAAAAATGTCTCAAAAAACAGGGAAATATGACCAAATCAACAGCAATTCAACGTCGGACAGGTAAAGTAACCTTTTATGTGTTTGTTGTTCTCTTTATACATCCGTGGTTGTTACACAGCTTATCACGGAATCTCATGATGTTTGCGGGTGGTGCCCGCGAGCGCTCCGCTTCTGAAACGCTCCCGATGGGGCAGTATCGGTGGAGTAGATCGGCGGGGCAGATCACAGCACACACGTTCCCGGTGGAATCAAATATGTGCCTTACCTATGTGTGTGTAAATAATGCTGATATGAAAAACAACCAGTAGCCAATGTACAAGTTGCCAATTGAATGTTGAGTTAAACTACTCTATTGGGTTCATATATTTGTAAATCTGACTTATGTAGTGCCTCACCAGCCACGAACCTCACCGCACGTCACGGATACATACATACATAAGAGGTGACGATATGTCTGAGTTTTATTGGCCCCCAAGTGGCCAATCAGTTATTTCAGGGGTTTTTAAATTACGTGGGGGGTGCCAGTTTACGGATTCCCCGGTGTTTTGGATGGAGACACTTGGGTGAAGACTGGCAGGTACAGGATGGACCCAATGGAAAGAGAAGGGATCCATCATTTTTTGTGGGATGCCAACCACATCTGAGCCGCAGATTTTTTGGTTTCCCCCTCCCCCTTCCCTCGAGAGTAGCTGTCCAATGAACTGTCAGCACACCAATGATGAGTCATGTGATGTTACCGTGGGCGGAACTGGAGAGGGGGAAATTTAGGGCAGGAAGAACAAGACGACATGTGGAACGCATAAATCTGAACACAAGCTGAGAGGCAAGAACACAGCGTGGAGACATCACGTGGAGGCAAAAATGCAGTCGCACTTTGCTAACAAAGTAATCCCTGAGCTCCAGGAACAAACACGCAAGGAAAATTGAGAACCAACTGGCCGAAACGTCCAACACAGCTCTCACCAGCAATGGTGCGTTCAAACGGTCTTTTCCAAAACAAACCGAAAACCCTGACCCAAGAACTGCAATAGAACCAGACCATGGGCTTCTTGCATCCCGAGTATATGTATAGTAGATACTGTGTATAATATTGAATCATAACTGACTGCTCTGATGTGCACATCAGTTTCTCGTGGTTATGTTTTTTGCAACAGTCTGGTGCTTGTTGCACAAATTATTTAACCATCTGCCGCTTGTAATTGACAGTGCATATCATCACTCAAATGATACAGATGGAACAGATACCTATAGGCTTCTAACTAACTGTGGTGGATTGCAGAGCTGTTAAGAACATTCATTCATCTTTATGCAGTCGGGCTGCCATAATCAGAAGAAAAGTTGTAATTTTCAAGACAAAAGTAAGGAGCACCACTGCTGGTCCTGTCATCTGGAATGGATATAAAAACATAAATAAGTAAATAGTATGAAGTGAGGCAGACATAAAGGTCATAATGCCCTTTTGAGCAATAATTAAAACAATAATACATTTAATAAATAATGGTTATCAATATTCAAATAGGAATCAGATTAAGCCCCTTTAATCACCAAGAGAAACACTTATTTGTTAATTTACAGAATATTCTGACATTTGACCATTCATATTATGACTTTAAACGCTTTATATTGTGTTTTTTTTCGTGAACATATCATGCAGGGCGTGCTTTATAATCCGTAATCCTGTTATTGGTGTATCTTTTTTTTTCAGGCCCATGAGTTTTTAAACTTTTAATTGCTGCTTATTGGTTTCATGGATTAGCATTGAACGGAAGCTAATAGGATTTAGCACGATGCTTCCAGTTTCAGCTCGGTTGAATGTCAGGGACGGTTTGGGGGATGCGACCATTGTGCCTTAATTGAGTAATACTTTTATTCACGGGTCACTCCTGGAGTGCTGCAATTGTTTCGCACTCCCGAATCTCCCTTCATTTGAGTTAATACTGTGTACAGACATTTTGTCCAGTGGATGACTGATTTTATTTGGGGATGAACAGTCGGCCTCCCTCTCTTATTACAGTGAGAGGTTGGGATTAGAGCCTACAGTAATGAACAACGCTGAGACCAAGTCATTAGTACAGTCAGACACTGTTATTGTGCCAACATTGTGCTTGGAGGACGCTTTCATCAAAGCTTTCGCCAAATACCGCCGCCTGGTCAGTACCCCTCCAAGGCAGCCTTTAGCATATGAGACGCTAAGAGCAACTGATGTAGTAGAGAAAGTCAGAGTAGGGAGGAGGTCGGAGTGGATGGTTGGGTCATACAAACAGACTTTCACCCAGGAGACCGTTGCGTCAACATTGAGTTATGTTTCCATAGTTATTTACACAACTTATGTACTTATGTAACTTATGTACAAGCACTTATTTTACTTATACTTATTTAAACCCAAACTATCTTTTCCAAAGCCGAAAAATACCGTGTTGGTAGTTTGTTTTTAAAGACACTGTATGCATGTAACGATTGGGAAATGTACGTTTGCTGAGTGCAGGCAATTTCCCACAATGCAATTCAATCCCCGGCAGCTCAGTCGGAGATTTGAGTATAATGTTCCTGTATTTTCAGTTAATTTCTTTGTCATGTATGTTTTGTAAAATTGGTTCTTCGATGCTTGGGTTTTCTGAAGTTGGGTGTGTTGAGCTCTCTCAGCCACTGTGAAGAAAAGAGAAAGGATGAAAATGAAATATATTGTATGTATTTCTTTCCTCTACGAAGATAAACATGTAGTAACACAATCATAGAATAAAGGTATATAGTCTCCGTCAGAGAGGAGGTGTCAACCACCACAAACATAATCAAACAAAGTCCCAAGTTTCAAATGAACACAACACTGATCTTACGTAAGATTCCGGAAAGTAAAAAAAAGACTTTGTTTCATATGGGAGGATTTAACAACCATGTTTGTAGATGTTACCTTTAGTATTAAGACAATACATTAATAATAAAGTACAGTAAAACAAACAAACAAAAAAATAGAATTAAGAAATAAAATAAATCTCATGTACCAGCTTTGAAGCATTTTTTTGTGTGTGTGGGGGTCTGGAGTACTAATACTTGAGTGTATGATTTCATTGTGCTCTTTGGATCTCCTTCATGATCTGTCATGCACTGACAATTTGTGACAATTAAAGCGCCCCGGTCTAATTAGGCTGTCAGGAAGCATGTACATAAAGGAAGCCGCGTCGGTCGTTTGCCGAATGACAGGCGTAGTGCAGTGTGATTTTCCAGTGGTTTGACACGGTGCGTGCAGCGCAGACCTCCTCTCCTGGGAGGCTGCACACTGGACGCTGGCCCCGCCTCTTTACTGTGTGTGTGTGTGTGTGTGTGTGTGTGTGTGGAAAGCATGTGTCTGCGGAAGCCGAGGATTCCGCTCAGCTCTGTGACTGATGAAATTATATGTTCAAATGTGCGCACCAGCCATTGTCACCCATCCATTACTTGAATACTAACACCCCCACCACCACACACACAGTAATTTCAATTCTACAATTAACATAATTGTTTACCATAGTTCCAACGTCAATACACCTAGCTATATTACACATGACCCCAGTGTTTAGACTAATGTCTGTGTTGCAGATTCGGAATTATCCATGCAATAACAATAACGTTGTTTAGGGCCTGCTCTTTATGATTTTTTGCAAAGGAATATAATGTGTAGTTACACCCTTAACATTAACATATAGTTCTCACTTCTTTTTTCTTTGTTGCTCTTTATAATACATCACCTGACTTTAATAATGACACAGCTGGGCTTGCATTGGAGTAGTTGAAAACCTGGCGCCTCATCACAATATGTGATGGCCAAAAGGATGAAAGAAAAGGATCCAGGTTTTAAAACAATACTTTCTATCCCGTACGTACCCCTAGGCATTTCATTTATTTTCCTTACACCTACAGTAATTATCAGAACAAAAAGTGTATTTATGTAAGTGAATCATTTTGTAATTAAATGGTATAAATCATTCTCTATGGACCTCTGTGTAATACTATACTGTACTTCTCCTCGTACCATGATGCCATTGTTTGGAAATAATTAACAGTTGATCCTTCTTTTGGATTTATTGGAACAGCGTGCTCCGTTCAGCTCTGAACATGAGAGAGAGCCATCTCGACTTTGTTTGTACGAAATCATTTCGGGGACATTATTGCTTGGTTTCTCTCATTACTTTCCACTCGTCTGGCCGTGTCCTCGGGGGTAAAAGCTGGCAGCAAGAGCCCATTCTCCATTCTGTTTGTGCTTTAAAATTGATAAGTGAATGAGAAGAGTATTACATATTAATTATTAATTTCATAATGTGAGGCAGAAAAAAAAAAATAGACAATCGCTGGATCAAACTTGCTTAAATGAAGCAGAATGAATCTGTGCTCGGCAAAGGTGCAGCAGTGCGCCTCCGGCATACAGACGGGCTGTTTTAAGACCTAACATCTAATGGAATGACGCTCCCTGCACTCTGCACTGCCGACTAGTCTCCTAATTGCCTCTTAGATTGGTTAGAAATGACATTCAGGCTCGCTCAGGGAGTGGGACCAGGCCCACACTGGTAAAGAAAAACTACTTTATAACAAGTCAGGTTTTATTTTGTTAGCAGGGTCACTAATTCTATTGGTTGTGATAACAACGCTCACTAAAGTAATTGCTGAATGCAGATACAATGCTGAAAATTTAGCAGGGTTAGCCACATTCATTTGGGGATAAGAACACATAAAAATACCAGACAAACTGTCCGTAGTCTCCATAGACACAGTGTCCATAGCTTGATTTCTCTGTTCAGATTTGATCTACATTCCTTGTCCTCAAAGTGCACAGAATTTCCTGTGCAATGAGCGACCTTTAGCCTAGTAGCTTTAAAACAACTGAACATGAATAGTTAAATTATCATACAGATTGAAGCCACCAGTTTAGCGACCACTGATTTAACTTCTGTTGCAAAATGACATCATCAACCTTATTGTTTTGGGAGCGTTGTTGTTTTTGGAAAATACAGGCTGTCGAAGAAATGGGCTTTCGGTCACAATGTGACTTTTGTCGGACTATTTGGGTTTCAGCATAATGGTACGTCGGGACAATGGGTACCTCCCAAGGAGTGGTGCTGGTCTCAGGTCAGAGTCTTGCTCGTGTTGAAAAATTGCCAATGGCGGGCTGGGGTCGGACTAGGGATGGAGTATTGGCCCGTGCAGGACTCTAAAACGAATGTATCGTACTAATAAGTATTGTGTGTGTATCAAAGCATGATATATATTATAGCCATGAAGCTTCATTTTGGTACAGTAGTTCAAAAACTATTAAAAACTCATCAATGAGTCACACTGTTGCATTTAAAAAAAAAATGTCTTTAGGACCGCTTGGAAAGTTTTAAGCGTTGTTGTTTTTTGTTATTTTAATGAGATTTGTTGATAATAGGGAAAAAAATAATGGCAGCATAAAACATGTTTTAGTAAGCTGTCCTTTATGCGAGAAGCACACACATACAGTGTTTGGCACGTTAGTAGAAATTCATGCAATTTGATATTGGCCGTCATCCAGATAAGCCATTAGTATTTGATCTCTTGCTGTTTTACCTGTCATGGTGAAATGTAAAAAAATACAGGCTTTTACTAAAAGGCATTTACTAAAGACGCTCATTGATGAGAGATATGACCAAATTTACTGCTAATAAATACAATCTCTGAAGGACAGAGTTGTCTGGTGGTAGTCCAGTCCATCTACAATAAATGTCAATTTACCGTCAGAATATAGGCCAAAAATATACTGCTTCAAACTATTCATAATTTGAGTTAAGTCATAAGCTAAGTTCTTATATTCATAACATTTATAATATATTTACATTGACAGACAAGTGTAATATGAGTTCCTTTTTTTGAAAAAGTGGAACTGAAATATTTGTCATAAGCAATCTAATTGAATAAATCATTTTCTTGCCAGGGTTTCTGTTTCTCTCCGCCCACATGAGTGAAGGTGGATCTCTTTGCAGTTGTTTGGAGCCTGAACACTTTTTTTGGCAGGAAAATTATCCATCATCCTTATTACATAAATCATTATGAGGGATTGGGATGCAAGCAGACACAGCATAATGCAGTGTGAGAGTGGGTGGACAGAGAGCGGGGTCAACAGGAGGTTACGGCTGCAACTGAATGAAACTCACTGCTCAGGTTGAGACGCTGCTGCAGAGCAGCGTGAGGTTTCTGTACTAGTCCTTGAGGGCTTTTGTAGCACCAGCTGAGACAGGAGATGGTGGCGGTTGCATATTTTAACATGGGTCAAGGATGATGCTGAGGAGACATAGGGCTGAGGGAACATAGGGCCTGATTTGAGATGAATAAAAAGTTCTTGACGGAACCTAGGGCCTAATATCGGATGGACAAAAAGTTCATGACGGAATTAAGGGCCTAATTTAGGATGGACAAAATGTTCATGAGGGAACATAGAGCCTAATTTGGAATGGACAAAAAGTTCATGAGGGAACATAGAGCCTAATTTGGAACGGACAAAAAGTTCATGCGGGAACATGGAGCCTAATTTGGAATGGACAAAAAGTTCATGAGGCAACATGGGGCCTAATCTGGGATGGAAAGAAAGTTAATGAGGGAATTTTGGGCCTAATTTGAGATGGACAAAAAGCTAATTAGGGAGCATAGGGCATAATTTGGGATGGCCCAACGTTAATGAGGGAACATAGGGCCTAATTTAGAATGGACAGAAAGTTCATCAGGGAACATAGGGGCTAATTTGGGATGGAAAAAAAACGTATGTATTGAGGGAACATATTGCAGAGGGAACACACGTCTGACCCAAATGCAACCACAGTGTTAACAATACTTGCATTTGACATCACACAATCCCAACATCAACCAGTGTCGAATATGGATCACTTCATCAATATCAAGTTGATACTTTGCAATATTTAGCTTGTATTTTTGTAACTGAACTCTTGACTTGTATTTCACCCATATTACACCTAGTATGCTATGCTTACATCATGCCTGGTAGATTGCTGTGCTTCCCTGTTGTGCACCTTGATGGAGTTGTGCACTCTGGAGAATCGTCAACATGAGATCGGGGTGAAGTACATGTGCTCCAGTATTACTGTAGCAGATGTAAAGATCAAGAGGGCACCGGCCTCTGAGGTCCTGCAGAGGAAGTCAACATGTCAGTTTGATTTTCTATGAACACATCTCTTTTACTGCACTAAGTGCTCCACTGTATATCCAACAAATTAGAATTACATCTGGGAACAGCTTGGCTGCAGGCACACAGTACTTGTCCTGTTTCCAGGTTTGTCACTGATGACAATATATGACTTGAAAATGGTTGACATACTTGAAACACTTAACAAATTTCAATTGTGTTCTCTGCATTTTTATGTTATGCTTGACATATGTTAAGTCAAGGATAAAACAACAATGACCATAAGGTAATATTGTCAGATATTTTATTAATAAAACAGAGTTACAATATCATATTAGAAAATCTTTTTTTTAAAATAGCAATTTAGATGTGTCACAAAAATATACCATATTTATTTGAAAACATCTTTTAATCTCTGATTAATAAAATGTCAAATCCAAATCTGTTTTTATACATCAAAATCAGAACATGCAAATCTGAAGATGGTGTACGTCACATTACTATACTTCAATCAATTTATTTGTAATTTTTTTTCTGTCAAGTCGATCCGAGTGAGTCGCCACTAAAATACCTTAAACCTGTCACACAGGCTGTCAGAATACATAACGTACTACACTGCATATGGCACTCATGGTGATGGCTTTGTGTGACTGATGTAACACCAGCATAATGGGGTGTCTCTTCTACATAAGACTCCATTAGTACATCTTATTTCACCTAATGAATTCTAGGTCGAGTATTAGTCTTTCAGGTTTGAATTCTTTGTTTTTGTTTGGTGCTATACTTTTTTGTCAACATCAGAATCATGGATTGTGATTTTAGGATTTGTTTCCCTGTCATATTTTTGCTATAAAAACGTAATAGTATACATACAGTGAGCATTGCAGTAAATGGTTTGATGAATTATGGTTTCTCCTTTAGAAGTTCATTATTTCTGCCGTTGTTGTAGTTCTTGTGGTTGAGTAAGTGTTCTTGTTGTTTGTTGTTGTTTGAGTTTAGAATTTAAGCGTCTGTTCAGAATGTTTTTTTCTGTTTCAGTCAAAACTGGAGCTGGAAAAAAATTGGCTTTGAGGATATATTTTTGGCTGTGAAACATTTTAATTATGCTGGCTGAGCTGTTTAGAAAATATGACTCTCATTTGATTTCCTTCTTTGGAACTCTGCAACCAAACTTTGTTTTCTTCTGTAGTGTCCCTATATCTCTCGCACCCAACTCGTCTAACCCAGAGGCACACTTTAGCGTCTGTATGAGCTGCACCACGCTTTCAACTAACCCACCAACATAAATAATAGACAGTCAAAGCAACTGTCTTAGAGGGGAAAGCGCACATAGGGTGGAAGCTAGGATGGCTCACAAACACAGGACTTTTGATACTAGGCAATCTCTGCCTACTGATCGTCTTTCTTATGCGAGTTGTTACGAGAACGGCGGCAAAAGCGGCAGCTAACAAACCTACGCTCCTTACATGTCCTAGATTCGGAGAGGCCAATCACATTTGTTTATCTACACGGCAGTAACAAAGCAAGTAGCAAAACGTAGTTTACTTATTTTACGTTACGAACATACTTATTTCAACCCAAATCCCCATCTTTTCACAAGCCTAACCAAGTACTTTTGTTGCGAAAGTTAACCTACAAAGTCAGTAAACGTGAGTTGGAAGTTTATTTTGAAAAATGCGCTTAGCATGTAACGAGCGGAAACTGAGATTTTGTGTGCAAATTTTGTGCTGCAGAAAAATAACATATTAGGGAGACTATAAGTATCCAATGCTGATTACTTAAAAAATAACACTACCATTTCAACAGATAGTACGATGTATCATTCATGGATCCTTTTTGAATTGCATTCCAGGTTGTTAAAAAAAGGTGGATTTGCTAAGCTCCAAGGTTAATGAATCTCTTATCAAATCTTTTGTCTCTCCTCGCTCTCTTTTTAGCAATGTGCAAAACATTCAGGTCAGCGGGCTACTTATTTTTAGCGAGCGGCAGATCATATCAGCGGCACCTAATTAATGATAAAGCTGTAAGCTTCAGGGTGAAAGAAGCACCACTCACTTTACTCACGAGTGGACGTTGCGTTTTTGTGGTTCAATAAGGTCAAAGGAGTGTAGAGTCTTCTCTACAGAAACAAATCTAGTTGTCTTATTGCCCAGTTCATGCTTATCTTGTTAATAATTTAAGCTTATCAATCAACCTAGAATCTGGGGCCCCAGGATTTGGATCAAGCAGCTCTTGAAAAATAAGAAGTGCAAAGGCTACCATTGTTATTCTAATGTGCCAGACACATGTATTTAATCACCATTTGCTGTATTTCAGAATTTACTGTGACCATTAATTAGGCTGCCACTCAAAACTGTAGTGTTTATGCCTTCCAAAGTGAATCGTTTTAGTTGTTTTTTTACATGGGTTACAAATGGATTGGATAAGGGATTTAATGCAGGATTCAGATGTGAAAATGCCACCAAACCCCAACCCTCATTATATGTCACCATATCCAGGACCAGAGCATACAAAAATTTCACCTGATGGTGTCAATAGAGGAAAGGTCAAGGGACCCAGAAAATCATTTGCAATTATCATCTGGGAGCATGAATATCCATGGCAATCTGTTGAGTAGCTATTCAGACATCTCACTGTGGACGGAGGACCATAGGCCCTATGGATCAAAACTGCCATTCATAGGCCCTGCTGCTAGCAGAGCAACAAAGCTTTTGATATAATTGTTACATTCGCTACCAGCCAACCTCCTGCAATCATCCACAGCCTTTATAAGTGCAGCACTGTGAAAAGAGAACTATTTTTGGTAAACTTTAAGGGCATACAAATTCACTGGGCAGTGTGTATCTGGGCTGAAGGGCAGACGCCTTCACTAATAGATTTACTTATTTAATACCTTTCTATATGTCATCCAATACGGCACTTTTCCATTTGCTTGTTAAATCAGTGTCATCCTCAGACGAGGCTAGAAGGTTTTCCATCAGCAGCTGTAGCACAGGTCTGCCTGAGAAAGTGGTGGCAGATTTTTCTGGAGACAGTATACCTGTGAAGTCAGAGACGGGCGTCACTGGGATGTACTGCTGTCCCAACCGAGCACAGCTACTGCTTGTGCTGCCAGCTCGGCTGAGGTGTCGATGGAGGCACTCATCCAAAACTCTTTACATAACTAAAGCTTGTTCCAAAAGCCGATCTGCTGTTTTTGTGCTTGGTGTCCCAGCAGGTTGCTTCTGGCAATGACGAAAAAAAAAGGCTAAAAACAGTCATGGGCTTATATAATGTACAACAAATGTGACTGAGTAAGGGCTCTTTTAGGAGAACACCCAAAATATTTAGTTGAATTCTCTTTGACAGTTAATAATGAGGGAATATTGCTCTACCGCCATGAGCTGTGTTGTGGAAGTTGAAGCTCAGTCTGCTGTGCTTGCTCAAGTTGTCTGGTCTTGCTATTGCATGGGTGACTGTCAAATGCAGATTGGGAGAGAAACAATTCAAGCATGGCCAGCCTTTCTGCTTCACAGCCTCCACACAGTGTGCGTCCCGTGAAGCATTTTCCCATCCAGTTTTCACACTTCACCTGCAAACTTCCAGGAGGCTCAGATAAATTACCTGCCCGCTGACTTTGGTAAGAAGACACAGTCTAGGACATGTGATGTCACTTATTTTCATTTCGAGTTCATGTATGTCATGTTTGACCACATTTGTGTTCCACTATTACCATTTGTCTCATCGTCATGTTTATCATTCATTTCAATATTACAAGAATAAAGTATGCCCAGCCAACATGTTCTCACTCCCAACTCATCAAATACAGCAGCTTGGTCAGTGGCCCTACGCTTCAAACGGTTTAGGTTTCTACTACGTTAAGGTTTAGGCAACAAAACTACTTGGTAAAATTTAGGAAAAGACTTTTGTTCGGATAACTAATGTAACGTGGTTAAGTAAGTTATGTAAGCAATATAGACACATAACGTATGTACATAACATACGTTACAAGAACAATGGTCTCCTGGGTGAAAGTTGTCTTTGGACCCCATCTAGTAAGTTGCTGGGTGACTGAGGCATGACAGAGGACCTTAATGGTAGAGAGACAATTCATACTGTATCCAGTTCAACCTTCTTGAACTTTTTTAACATTATTTTTGGTTTAACGACCCGCTACTTTACTGTTTTGTTTCAGTCTCACAGCTCTCATCAACGTGGTTTCCAGCAGCAGCAGCAGGAAGCAGCAGCAGCAGCAGCAGCAAGAAAGGTCTTATATACACAATGTACACTACCTGTCCAGCACAAAACAGCACACAGATACAGTTTGAGACTAGCTGATTAACATAGTGGAACAATTAGCAGCTAAAGAGCCAGACATTTTTCTCACGAGTTGGTGCAGACCAAACCAGAGCTAAAAAAAAGAGAGAATATTGAATATTTGTTTGGTAGTTAGAAGCGTTTATTGTGTGCAGGAAATATAAAGATGCACATTAGCAATGTAATCTTTGCAATGCTATAATATATCCATTCTTTTCAGTTTGTAGCCTCGTTGAGCTCTGCCCCCATGAGGCACAGTAAAAAAAGAAAGAATTAACGCAGCTTTAAGCTTCAGTTTGGATTACTTTACTCCAGTTGAGCTGATGTGTGTATAGATCACACAAAGAATACATTTACATAAAAAAACACAGTCAAACATTTGCTGTCATCGTCAAACTGAAAAGAAAGATCAAGGGACGAAGCCTATTTAAATGAGGCTACATGTGAAGCACTCAGGAGAGGCTTGCTATTTACCTGGCAAACGTGTTGGAGAGCTGTGTTTACAATAATACACTGATTGACACCGGTGCAGAGCAGCTGTTTGGTCAAACATGAGAACAATCAATAGCGACTCTTTGTTTTGCTCTGCAAACTAAGTCCCGGAGTGGTCCGGTAAAATTTGGTACAATATTTGACGTGCTAATACTGTTTTGAGTGATCATCATTTCCCACTTGGACCACATAAGTGGGTAAACAAATATGAATTATGTGTGCGGTATAAACACTTTGGAGAGCCCTCAGGAGATTCCAGTGACACTTTATGCATTTACATGCCAAAGCTCAGCTCCACAGTCTCTTTAGTTGCATTTTAGACTGGCCAAGCTTGGACTCGAGGGGTGTTTAACAAGGGCTGACATGGTATCATGAAAGTACACTATGAATATATACGATCATAAGTCCTTTTAACCGGAGTGCAACATCCATACCAATGCACAGTTTGGTATGTTTCCTTTGCATTTTTGTTTGTTATGTGTATGATACTGGAATGCCAGTCATATTTGGCTCATTTTACGATTCAGCTGCATTCGGGTTTCTTTCTGCTGATATCTTACAGACCTGAAACACCAGTCTAGTTCCAAAAGGTTGAAAAGGTTCAACCAAACTAGGTTGGTGAAAGCCAGTGCCAAAGTATTTTTGGCTTCAATCTGGCGAGAGTCAGTATTTTGTGCCAGTATAGAGAACAGTTGAATCAAAACATTCAAAGGACATTACAGACTAAAGGCAGTTTTATTCTTGTTGGCCTGGAATATTCTGAAAGATCATCATTGGAAAATAAAGCTATCAAACAAAAAACGGGCTCGGGAAATTGCTGAAAGGTCTTTAATGCGGTATGACCAAGCCTGATTGGTAATTGCTGGGGAAACTCTGGGATTCTTTAGACCTTTACATGAGGCCCCAAGAAGCAGTAAAGATCATTACACCCGACAATACTAAATGATAGACTGAAAAAAAAACTCTTACTGACAATTTGTGCAAAGATTAGTCAAGCTAAAAACACAAGTTGAGCTTGAAGGGTCAGTCTTAACCTTGGAAATTAGTTGTTTGACAAAAAACATCACAAGGTCCAATTACTTGGGTTCATCAGGGCCTTCAACTACATCTTAAAACATTTTTCAGAGGATGGGTTTGCTCAGGTGTTGTGGGGATTGTTTAGTTGTTGTTGTGACCTAACTATGGAATTTCGGTGATAGTCCTGGTCAGCGAGCAACCTCTAGTCTGAAAAATGAAGCTAATGCACGAGTGCCTTAAACTTGCATTCCTTCTAATGTCCATCAGGGTAAAAAAAGAAGTCTGATTGTAAAGTCATGGAGAAAACAAGCCTACTTCACACTTGATTTATTACCTTAGTAAACATTGTAAACAGGTTATGGTCTCAAGAGAAGGAAAAAAAAATATTCAACCTTATAAGGTGACCCAGGTGCTGCATTGTTTTTCTTTTGCTATGAAACTCTAGACTGGATAAAAGGATTGTCACACCAATTGCTCATGTCAGGACCCTAATCCCCAAAAGCTTTATCTGAGCATGACATAAAAAGGAAAAGGCTCAGTCTTTGACAGCAACACTAGTTCTTAACACTTAATAAAAACAATGTGAAACATCCTCTGGGGATCATCAATATGCATCACTAATTTCATGTAACTCCATTAATTTATTTTCAGGATACTTTGACCAAATCTCTGTGTAAATTTGACCTGGGATTTAAGCAGAAAGGGCTTCCCACATTAACACAAAAATCAAAAAAATTCATCCTCCAGGGACCATGAATATCCATTCCTAATCCAATTGCATTCCGGCAGTAGTTTTACTTCTGCTACGTGCATGTGCAGGTCAAAAATTAAGAAAAGGTACAAAGCAAACTAAATTTCAGTGCACATTTGAAAATACTGTGGGTCCGTTTAGGGAGGAACCACCATCTTGCCGAGGGTGTATGATTCAGTGTTTAGTAATAGGCCAGTATTGGCATATCATCTTAGCATCGGTATGTGTCTGGAGCACCTCTGGTGCAATGCAAAGCCAGTAGTTGATGAGTGGACTGTAGAGAGTCCAGTTGCACTGGCCTGGTGTGTGTGTGTGTGTGTGTGTGTGTGGATATCACAATGATGAAAGCTGACACAGACTCAGTCATGTAGAACTAATGGACAGGTGGGGCTGAGAGTGAGGAGCTGCCGATTCCACCCCCCCATCAAAATAAAAAAAATAAAAATACAACTCAACACATCAGTGCTGACAGTACACACATACACCCACACAACCACTGACAAAAAAAAAGAAAGTAGGAATAAGAGGTGAGCCAGTAATCAGAGAACACTTCAGCAGCTTAATCAGCATTGCTTGTCTGATGAGGAAGAACACTTGTGGTTTTTGTGGGCAGGAGCCTTCATTAATCATCCTCAAAAGAAACACCACTCCACCACAACTTGAGCTGGAGGACCCTCTTTTTTTCTGCAGGAATCGATCTAGTGCAGAGAAAAAGGAAAAAAAATTGGAAGAAGAAAGGGGGGGAGCAAATCATGCTCTTTTCCAATCAGTCCAATCAGCTTTGGTCAGCTTCGGTGTCCAGAAGTTTAATGTTTCAAATGAACACCAGACATCTATCGTGCGTGTGGTGGTTTGATTATTCTGTTCATATTTCCCATGCCTTATTTCAGGAAAAAGGACTTTTCATTTTTTGGCGGTTACAGAAACATTACCTGAGACCCTCACGCTCTTTCTTTATTATTATTCTTTTTTTTAATTTTCACCTTGAGGACAGTTTAGTAATGGGGGAGAGAGAGAGAGAAAGAGTCATGCAACAATGGTCCCAAGTTCCGGTATCGAACCCAGGAAATCACGCTCATTCGGCATGCAGTGTAACTCGGCTACAAAAGGCGCTCCAGGCTGATTCATGTGTATTTGAATGGAATTATTTTTTGTTTTTTTACGTGAAAGAGATTTTAAAACAAATTGCATCCTCTACAACATGAAGTGGCCTTTACAGAGTAAAACACGCTCTAACGAATCAAGGTGGAAGTTTGGCAGTTTCGTCTGCGCCTCCCGTACTCTGAGGAGCATTAGACTTCCAGGACACGCACGGACGAGGAGATGCAATAATCTGATTCAACCGGGGAGAAGGATGTAATTAATATCACAGTGTTATTTAATTAAAACCTGAGCATGAGTAAAAAAAAAGCCACTGATTATTGTCATTTGCAAATGATCACACAGACCAATTTCAATACAGCACGACTTCAAGAGCGATTCTCTCCGAGAATGAACGGGTATTAACTCCGAATGTTAGTGTTTTTTGTGTCATCTATAAAATTATATTATGTTCAGTTTTCCTTATGACATGGAATGCATCAGTAATTTGCTCATTTACATTTTACATTTTAGTTAGTGAGGGAGGCTACAGTATTTCAACCTCCTCAGTGGATAGCAGTCTAGTGGGGGAGTGATGTAAGGCACACAATGTGCCCTTGAGCAAATCAACCCTCAGTTCCTGCAGTGGAGCTGCTTATTCACCAATATAAGAATAATAACATAAGGCCCAATATGAACTTTCCTGCTCTATAACGTAAAATAAAGTTAGAGACACAGCCCACATACATGCTCAGCAAGTTGGCCCTAGGATTTAAAGGGGACATCTGATGAAAAAGCTCCCTTTTTCAGTGCTTGCACACATACATTTGGGTATCTGTAGTGCGTACCAACCCACAAAGTGTGAGCCTAGATTCTGCCTCCATCAGAAAAACATGTGATTCAACAAGACATTCAGATTTGGCTCCCCTTTCCTATGGCACATACAGGCTTATTAGAATATACTCTGCTTGAGATCTATTTTTTCAAAAGGTGTAAAAAAAATTCACGCAAGCTAATCATTTATGGGAGGTCTTAAAGAGACTAGAGCTAAAATGAGGAAAAATATTGTCTTTTGAAAATTAAAGCATGTACAAGTGTGACCCTGAAAATAAGAATTGCATGTCCCTTTAAAACCAAATTTAAATCAAATATACACACACACACACACACACACACACACACACACACACACACACACACACATATATATATATATATATATATATATATATATATATATATATATATATAAATAATGGAGATGACTAATTCATTTAGATAGCCAATAAATTCTCCATTATCCGAGTTTTAACAGAAGTGGGTTTTAAAGAAAATGCAGTATGGTTCCTATATTTCTCCATCCCCCCTGCAAGAAAAGTGTTAATAGCAGTTAAAAAAAAAAAATCATAATTTTTTTTATGAATAAATCGTTTTTTACAGAAGTTGCAGCAGTCGGGAAAATGTATAACAACTCTGGCTTTAGGCTCCAACCACTTCTGGTGCGAATCTCAATAAAGTTATTTTTGTGAAACAAACAAGCACAGACCATAGCCTTTTCTTGCTCCCTTACAAGATACAGTATAAATATACACTTTGCTGTAATATCCAAGGACTTGTGTCTTTCAAAGAGGTGCAACGGTGATGCCTAGGCACCTGCTGCAAACAAGTGAGGGGCAGCATTTCACCTCTTCTACTGGGTCCATGAAATCTAAATGTACAGTCATCAGTTCTGGCCAGATCTTAATTTTTGGCACCTTTTTCAAAAGACAATCTAATGATTATATGGAGTCACACTGAGATTCCTGACGGTTTGGTGAGGGTGGTCGCTGAGGGATCAATAGCAGGGCATTAAGACTTGTCCAGGCTCAGCTTAAGGTAACAGGAGCGACACTAATGTGAAGGTGAGGCAGACATGTTCAGATCAGATATGCATGCATGAAGAGTTTTGTCTTTGTACATCAGATGCGCGTCTAATGCCAATAATAAACCTCTGGTATTGTCTTTTTTTACATGTTGCCCTCCCCGCCACGTGACAGTCTGATGTGAAATCCTGCATGTTAGTGCGGCAATGTAGCTTGTCCCCATTATGTAACAAAACCCCATACTCTCTCTGAAAGCAATGTCTCTTTCTATTGATTGCAGTGTCCTGTGAGGACAAGTTAAAATGGTAATCATCAGTTAAGCAGAGACCTGAGGGCCTCTGAATAAAATGTAGCCTTCAGCTCCACTTTTCTGCCAGCGGACAGCACAGGGGACCGCCAAATATTGATCCACGGAAAATATTTGCACGTCCGCTAATTCAGCCCATGTGTTCGCTTGAAATGCTGCAACGCAGATCTGCAATGAGGTTTCCTTCTTTATCGTTCCGCGGATGCTTATCTTTTTTTTTCTCCGGAGAGACTTTCAATGAGGCAAAATTTAATTAAAAATCTGATTAAAATTGCACTTCAACACACTACTGAATGTTATAAAAGGGAGAAGCAGCACGGCCATATTGACCATAATGCTCTTGCTCTGATTCCCAAAGAAAGAGCCCCCCCCCCTCGTGTAGGGGAGTCAAGACTGAGAAGCCTTTGAGGAACCTCTTGTGGCTGATCTTCTGTCGGATCATTCAGGTACTCCTTGCCCTCTTCATTTAGACTTTTTGTTTCATGAGAGAGGTGTGTGCAGAATTCTGATGCAAACGGAGAGCCACCGCTGACCTTGAGTTCAGCCATTGCTGCGTCCTCCCAGCCCCATATAACCCACATTTACTATAGCTGCTTCATATTCATGGCACAGTGCAATCCTCAGCACATAAATAAGGCATTCCTATGAAACACTGCAATAATAACAACTGACTTTCATGTTCGCCAAACCTCAACCCAAGTGACCTCTCTTTGGGGCTCGGCGTGTTGGTGTGTGGTTTTCATGCATAAACAGGACTAGAAGTCTACCGTCCAGCTGGGGTCTAGCACAAAACCTTATTGTGTCTGCCGGCAAGCGCTAATGGCTACGGTATGAGGGCATTACAGACTAAATTCAAGTTGGTAAATTGGAAACACTTTCCTTGTAAGTCATTTCTGTTACTTCTGGTCTCAGTCCATTGTGCATTTATTTTTTTCGGTTGCAATAAATACAAATTGTTTTGTTGTAAAAACAACAAATTTAAAAGCAATTTAAAGTTATACTTGTTTTTATTTTTCACATTTCTATTTGCAATTTACATTGCAACGCCATATTCATTCTCGCAATGCCCTGTTTTCAAGACATATAAAAACAGAAATCATTCTCCAACTCATTAAATATCAACGCGGAGGCACCCTTTAGTTGTATATGTATAATACCAGGCTGTCAACTAACTCCTATGTGAATCCATCCATGTCATGATTAGACATTTAGAGCAACTGCTGTAGTATAAAGAGTGAGAGAGTCCACTGAGGCAGGAGGTCGGGGTGGATGGTTGTATCAACGTACTGGCTGAAATGCAATCTGGGAACCCACCACATATCATCTGACAATTGTTTAGAGTTTTATTGGTTTGAAATGAGCTTGTTAACTGGCTACTTGTGAGACAATCCTGTCACACACCTGTCTCAATTATAATTCCAGTCTCATCTCTCAAGTTGCTAATGGGTCTGTAAACAATGAGCAGCGCAGAGAAAATTATTTTTTGGCACAGATATCCACTGGCTGCAACTGAACCCCAGAAATATAGCCGCTTGCCCCCAGAGGCTAACCCATCGTCAGGCCGATAGCTGATTGTTCCGAGATTGTATCCACTAAATTTCAAGGAAATTCCACCGTTACTTTTTTATAATCTTGTCATGGATTAACCAACTCACCGAAATCTCCGAACTCACAGTGAGCAGCCAAACACACATAATTTTATTTAGTGCCGCCGCACCTGTTAAGTTGATTTGGCATTTCAGATTTTGAAGAACCAGGGCTATAGGCAAGAGCATCGCAAAAAAATATAATTTAATACAAAGTTTACTGAAACAAATGGAAACCGAGGACATTCAAAAATTACATTTAATTTGACGCAAAAGAACACCAAACAAAAGACGGCTGCATCTTAGAAGGAAGATGCCAACGCCCCCCCCTATTGATATGAATGATATTATATCTTCTCAGCCTCATCTAATTGGAACCTACCACCTGCCCATATAGGCTTAGTATAGGGTGAGGGAAACCGAGCAAGCATCGACATTCACGCAGAATAATGAACATGTCATTAATCCAAGATCTCCAAATTGCTGACACCTCATTCTATCTATGGGCACCCATCCATACCAACGAGCACACCAAATATAACAGAATGTAATTTACTGCGGAACTACCTTACCTATCTTCCTTACGAACCGCTCCCTGCTAAGAGGAATTAATGAGGCAAACCTGTCTACACTCTTCTTGATTGAGCTACTGCGACTGCTGATTAAGTGTCAGCTATATTATGTATTGTGTGTGTATTCTTTTAAAAGCCACATTTAATATGATGGTCAATCATGATACCACTTCGGCTTCACCTTTGTTAAAGAAGTTCAAAGTTGAATCTGCTGAAAAACAATACCACAGTGCAGACTGCATAGTGTCTGACTCTTTAAGTTATAAGCTATGGATTCTTTTCACTTCCCACATAATGGGAGGGAAGTGCTGCAAGGTATTTTTAAATTTCACATCAACATGACAATATGTTTAGTGGGACATTGATTAAAGTAGTCTCTATCAGAATTTCCTGACTTTGCAGGATGAAAAACTGCACTCTCAGCAGACTGTCTCCTTCTTGAATGAGGGGAAAAAAAACAGATGATTGAGACATGTCAATGTTATGTACTGTAATCATTTGTTTTGGTATATGTCATCTAGGATGGGAAAACTGCTGAGAACTAGTGCCTCCGTCTCTTTAATTATTTAAGTGTATTGTTAAAGAAATCACACATAGCAAAACTGAAATCAAAAAGTAACTTAGCTGACAGGGACTAGTAGAGAGGGAGTAAAATGTCTATGCGGGTGGACTTCTCTAAATCGGGAGGAAAAAATAAATTCGGGTGGATGGCAGGGGGGGGATTTAATCGCACACGTGGATTAGGATGACATCAAGCCGACCCGCACATCTCTAAAACGCAAACTGTTTCTGGACCGGAGCCACGGAAGAGAGAGAAAAAAAACGCAGCCTAATTTTAAACTAATTAAAAAAATCATTGCGGACAACAAATCTGTCTTGAAATCGTTAGAAGGAGAGCAAACGTTAGCCATTACCTCTCAGTCCCTTTTGGCTAATTAATGGATCTAACAGTTAACATTAACGGAGGTGCGTTCAAGCTCTATTCAGTAAAAATTTATATTGGGTGAAGGTAAAGTAAAACTTTATCATAAAGTCTTCAAATGTAATCTTGTAAAAGTTTTTGGTGAGAAACTTAAGAAATACAAATAAATACAGTTGTTTGAAGATGTATTCACAGCAATACATTATAGATATTAGAGAGGAAATTATGTCCTGTTTAATTTCCAAACTCTAGCTTTAGCAGATGATAATACATAATTAAAACTATTAATGCCAGGATTTGAAAAAAAATAAGTTTTTGAATTAAAATACAATAATTTATTTCCTAGTAATTTCAATTACATATTCTTGATAACATTTAGTTTTTCAATTGAATTTAATTATTTCCCATCCCTTCATCTACCATTCACTTAAAAAGAAAAACCCTGCAGAGGCATACACGGAAAGAGATACAAAATTAGGCAATGCAGTAGTTGTATCTCTAATGGCTTCGACAAACCTCTAATAATATAAAGTCTAACCAATATGAAAAATATTAGTATCTTCCCAAACTATACAATTAGGAATTATAAAAAAGTCATATTTACTTGCCTAAACATCCACATTTGGCTTTGAAAGTTTTACAGGATAATGGTGAGAATAGAAACATAAAATAACAGCAGTAAACGAAAAGAAGTCAGAAAATAGTCAGAGAACTGAATCATTATTGTCAGTTACACAACAATATGCATCATCCTATCCATGTTCAGACCTTTTGTGACAGTCCAAATATATTGAAAAAAAGATGGAGGTAATCACTCAAAATTTACTAAAAGTTTTTATCCAATTAAATATTCTGCCTCAATCCATATTAGTTGGCGTTTAGCCTTTCAAAAATATGTCCACTGCGGTCAAAAAACTGTTTGTTCTCCGGCTTGCCAAAAGGAGGCACGTGAGAGTGAGGTCAAGCAGCAATCTAACAGCACCGTATATTACATTTTCGTCACAATAACACCAAATCATATTTTCTCCATTTTTTGGTTGACAGGCATTCAAAGCTTCATTCGAAAACCTCAGTAAAAGCTTTATTACTGAGTGGGTGCAGACCCATACTTTAGCCACATGCTCTATATGAAAGTGGATATGGTTTGCTTGCTTTGTGTGTAACAAAGTGAATGATCATTCCTAATAAAATCTTGCTTACTGCCCTAATGTGTGGTGACTATGAGTAGAAAAGAAAATGGAGCGAGGGTGTCAACTAATATATAAAAACAATAAATATGGTCTAATAAGTTTTGATTACAAAAGTTTATATCAGTCAGGAATAGACTGGTTTTAAATATGAATAGCCAGTTACAAGCTGTGTGGGCTAAAATGCACCCAAATCTTAATTTTACTATACAATAATTCATCACGTTTACATGGTAGGCAAACCCATTAAATACGCAAAATGATTAAGATTAGTGTATATGATGGAATAGTGGCAGTAGAGTGTGCAAGAGGAAAACAAGCTCACTACAGTTAACAACATATTTTGCCTCTATGTTGGGAAAATGTGCCAGAAATCCAGCTGATCGTTGGAAAGCCAGATCGTTGATCAGTCTGGCAATTAATCTGACATCTCAATTCCCCCCAAACTGCACGTCAAATGACAAACCAATCTGGCCGATTTTGGCCCTATTCTAAAGTAAGTAGTAAGCCACTTGTGAAACAAGACCAAGTAAGGCAGCAAAACCCCTAGGTGTATTGAATTAAGGCTGCATTTTTACAACGTATGAACTCAACTTTTAATTTGTAAACCAATGTTCCACCTTACTGTATTACAATAACAGGATATGTCGTGTTTTGGAGTGCAGGTAGCAGGAGAAGGAGCCAGATGCAGACACCGAAGCGGTGCAGTTTAACGGTTTGTTAAACACAAGGCTTACAAACTAACAGTCCAAGACACAGGCAGGTAGCGATAACGAGGGACAGGTGACAGCAGGGCTAACGAGCAACAGGTGAAACTCATGAGGGCTGGGCAAAAATTGCTCAGGCAGTAAGTAAAACCGACACAAGAGGAGAGGACTTTCAAAATAAAACAGAAAACAAATGGACCATGACAGGATAAGCTAAAGGTCTAATTGCATACATTTTTACTACATTGATGAAAAGTGTAGTACGCAAAATGTGCTATATTTACTCACACAATTATTAGTTTAAATAAATGCTTTTATAGATAATTATGACATGATGCTGGTTTTACGGTGAAATTGCACCAATTGTTTGTTCTCAATGACGCACTTTGTAGGTTTACTTGTCAAATGGTTTGTGAGTTAAGTTGTTGAGGTAAAAAGTAAAAGTAGTCACGATTGAGTGCAGGACTGCACTCTAGTTTATTCAATATTATAATACTACATTTTATAATTGGTATTTAGTCCAAATCATAGACTGTATATAAAAAGTGGACGTAGTCACCATGACATCACCCATTGGCTTGTGGACTGCTGTTTTAAAGCCTCGAGTTCGGCGTTTTGGCAGTCCCCATCTTGGCATTTTGCAGTCGTCATCTTTTTTTTTTTTGCAACCAGAAGTGACACTAGAGGGTGGAGCTTAATACAACAGGACGCTGAAGACATTTTTATGGGCCCAAAATTTTACAATTAACTTCAAGGAACTGAAAAAAAAACACTGTGAAAGGGTTAAAGTTGTAAGATGAAAACACAGACAAATGTTGATAATCCATTTGATTGTAAATGGGACCATAGTTTACTAAATTAACATCATGCTGTACTGAAACAGTTGTGAAAATAGTGATTGAGACCACAAACTCAACTCAATGTTTACTGAGCTAATAAATCAAGTGAGAAGGTGGTCATTTTCTCATAGACTTCTACACAACCTTCCTTATTTGTGAGTCGCCCCCTGATGGCCATTAGAAGGAATGCAGCTTTAAGGCACTTCTGTATTGGTTTCACTTTCGGGGGTTGCTGCCTCGACATTATGGACTCACACATGTAAGGATATTCAGAACTGATATTTAAACTTGAAAAGTAAAAGCCTAGTCTTTCATCTTGTGCCATTTTTTTGTTCATTCTTGAGAATCACCCTTAAGTTTCTTATCTAAATTCTATCAGAGTCAATTCATCCAAATGCGTGTCTTAGTTTGTATGCGAGTGTTTTGATTTGTGGAATATTCACCCAAGTTTGGTCCTTTGTTGTTTTAGCAAACAGACCACGTTGTTTTTCTGAGCCACTGCATTAATCCATGTTCCATAAGGCTTGTACATAGTGTGGTCTGTGTGCTTCCTGAGCAGGAGAGCGAATGGGGGAGACAGGGGGAGAAGCCACCGAGGAAGAAGGATTCATGAATAATAATTTATAGTGGGGCCCTGAACGCTGGCTACGAGACTTTTATTGGTGCGGGATGAATCCATACTGTAAGTCTCATCTGTTGGGGGGCCTTTGCTTCCCAAAGCCGGTGTCATCTCTAATAATTTATAGATGCAAAACAGAGGAAAACATCAATCAGAAATGTGCCACTGTCTACAAGCCTTGCAAATGCTTTGTTTCAATCCGAGTGAAAGACGACATGCAGCAACACACAGAGCGTACCCTGCAGAGACATCTCTCATTCCCCTACAATCCCTCATGCGACACTAATGCCCCACTCCTGGCTTTGTTCAACTTTAGTGAAAGTAGAATAAAGATATGTTTTCACTCCAAAATTGATTGATAAAGCTCTTATATAAAAGCCGCCTGCAGATAGCCATGAGTTTTACATGCTTTCTTTTTGGCCTGTCAAGGGCCAACGCATGTTCACATTAAATCACATTTTATATGCATAATAGAGTACATGCTATGTTCACATTAAAGGGGGCATATCATGAAAAATTGAGCACATACATTTGGGTATCTGGAATCCCGACCAACCCACAAACTGTGATATAAGACAAGCCAATTAGTTTTATTGTGAGCTGCTTGGATCAGAAAACATGTCATTCAACAAGCCATTCATGTTTGGATCCCCTTCTTATATCACCTGCAAGTTCATGAGTATATACCACCCACGGCTTGAGAACTACCTTTGTAAACGTGCATGCACCATAATTTTTCTTGCAACCTAGCAGACTGAACTTTTTCAGCATGGGGTCTTAAAGAGACAAGCACTAAAATTGTGCACATTTTTTTTTACATTTAAGCACGTTAACATGTCTCAGAAGAAACCCAAAATACAAGCATGACCCTAAAAAGCATTATTTGTCCCCTTTTAAAACAGTATTCAGTGTTCAGTACAGTATATCTATGAGTGTGTGTGTTTGCATAGTCTTAAAGGGACAGGCGCTCAAACAGAGTATTGGGGTAAATACAGGTATATTCAGACAGACAGTGTGAGAAAAATAATGTGTTCTGTAAACATTAAAACATGTTCCACCAGAACAAGAAAAATAAATATTTCTTCAAGCATTGAAAGTATTCATGTTTTTGGAAAAACAATTAAAAAGCCCGTCCAGACTTTGTGTTACACTTTTTGTTTAGTCACGAAAGATGTGTTGAGCATGTCCACTCTTTTTCAGTAATTTCCTGCTTCACATTCCAACACGTACACACATTCACACTGGGGAGGTGCAGAATGCAATCAGAGTTTCCTGCTGATGACGGCCAAACACATTAACCAAAGCAGGTGGAGGTTAAGTGCCTTGCTCAAGGGCACCTTCACTAAAGGTATGATGCGCTCTAAAATACTAAGCAGCAGTTATTTTTAATTAAATGCAGTCATTTCCCTTTCTTTCTTTTTTTTAAGTTGGACCCATTTTCACTGTTGGTTAATTATTTCCTTCTTTTCAACTGAATTTTAATTCTGGTCTCCAGAATGAAAACATGGGCTGTCATTGCTGGACAGAAAGATGCATCCAAGTGAATTGAAAAAAAAAAGAAGCAATATTCCAAGGCTGCGTGCTTTCACTTCTTAAACATACACAGAAACAAGAGGGAAATTAAAGAGACTGGGGGACAATAAGAGAAACTACTGGAGTTCTTAGTCAAATCTGAGATCAGTCAGAGTCTGAGCTGAACACAAAGGCACACTCCACACACACTGTTGCACATACATTGCTAGCTAGCTGCAGCTAGCATCGGAACTCCAGACTTTGCTGTTTGGGCTGAATAAACATGACCTGCAACAACATTCCGGCGAGGTGAAGATATGCTCCATTATAGTAAAACACCATATCATGCAACAGTCCTTGTGTGTCATTATATTGTCATCACATTTATATCCATCGAGGTCTCTACTAGTGAAAACACTGGTATCTCTGCCTGCTCTATGATGGATTACTTCCTGACTGACAGTCGCATGCCTGTGAAGAAGGCAACACTAGAGGCAATTATTGCTCTTGGAGTCTGGCAAATGTGAGGATTTGATGTCAAAGTTACAAATCGTTGCTGAGCAGCTGCTTAGAGGCGGGGTTGAAAGTCAGGGCATCGAAGCAGAGACTCCAAAAACTGCAATTTGCAACGATGTCCAAGATACATGTAACGATCGTTTAGGTGTCATCTCGGGACAGAGTTGTTTGTAGGACTAAAATGGTAAAAGTTATTTTTTTTTTTTCATGTAAGACATTCCAGTCCGCCCATGTAGCCCAAATGGAGTGATCCTTTGTTACATATTTTTCCCCCGATGCGACAATTTGACTGACATTGGCGGTCGAATCAAGTTTCATAGATCAAATCATCGAAAAGTCGACTCTTCATGGTCACCCCTAGGGATTCGCACTCCTTCTTGTCCCAACATTACTACAATCTTTCTCTAACTTTAACCTTTACCACTTTTTGGTCACCTAACATCACCAGAAATAATTGAAATGAATTAAAAAACTAGAAATACGGTGATGGTGGCTGGATTACTGAGTGAGCCATGGCATTCAGTCTGATACACAATGCAGGGCATAGTCATGAGTCAGAAACATAAGCACGTTCCACTGTATAATGTTGTTTTTTCTTCTAACAATGTTGATGAAGGTTTTCCTAACCTTATCTCAGTACATATCCTTTCTAACTCTATAGCCATGACTGATACTTTTGGAACCAATATCCTGTCATCAGACCCTTTCGCATCAAATACGGAATTTCACTGTGCAAAAAAAGCGGCATTCATATCTTTTGCCCCAAGTCTGTTGTTTTCATCAGATATGCGTTTGAGAAATGAGGAAGCAGTTTTCTGGTAAATCACTAACATTCAGAGTGGCGGATTGTCCAATTTTTTTCATTTCACACAATGCTTCATGATGCAAGGTGTGAGGAATTTAAGTCTAAAAGTAATGTTACTATGTTTAATGGCAACCCTAGTGGTGGATATTTTATGTCAATATTTACTTATAGAGGTCTTAAACCAAAAAGTATAGTCATTGAATGTATTAAATAATGTGAAGAGGATTAGCTGAAATGTATGAAGTTAGTTGAGTTAGGGAATTGTAGGGCACAGGAGAGATACCGTCTTCAGGAAGGATGGGGAAGGATGCATGATGGCTGAAAGACTGACCACAGGCCAAGAGTCAAAGGCCAGGAGGAGCTATTGGATTTCAGCCAATCACTGAGCTGATCGATAAGCTGAGGACCTTGTAATATGAGAACTTTTCAGAGACGCAGGGGACAAGAAGTTCTGATTCTCCGGACTTTCTTCAGATCAGTGCGGACCACTTTACAGATAACTGGCTTGCTGGACTGTTGGGTGTAAAAGCATTGGATCTCTATCTCATGAGATATATTTTTGTTATGCATAGTGTTGTGGTTTATGACAAACTCCCAGGGGAACAAAGGATGTCTTGGATCAAAAGTTATAATAAAGCATATTAAAATAAAGTAAGTTGACCGTGGCTAAGTGGAGAGCAGGGCCGCCATTTAATTAGAGGGTCGGCGGTTCGATCCCCGGTTCCTGCTCCACTAGTCTCATGTCAATGTGTCCTTGAGCAAGACGCTTAACCCCAAAATTGCTCCCGTAGCTGCGCCTATAGCTGTATAGATAGATACTGAATTGTAAGTCGCTTTGGATAAAAGCGTCTGCTAAATGACTGTAATGTAATGTAATGTAATGTAACAAATAGTTGTGAATAGAGAGTACAAAATCTCAGCTGAGGATTCGCCGGCTTCCGCAATCCACAGTCCGCTGAGCAGTTTTCCTGTCTCTTGCTCCACCTACAAATCCCGAACAAAGTACAAACACAGTTATATATACACAAACAGAAAAGGTGCGATTTCATCCCATTGGAGCTCTTCTTGATGATAGGATTAAAGTTGGTGTGGAAGGCAGTGTCCACGCCCCTGGGCACGTGACGTCTTCGGTGCGTTCAATGTAACTGGATATCTCGAATGTCTCTCCGCCAGTGAACGTGGCGGTACCATCAAGTATTACACTGCATGCATTTCTTTATTAATTACATAGTTTTAAATTCCTGGTGGTACAATGGAGTATTACACTAAATGCAGTTTATTAATAGTAAGATTAATGAGCCGGGTTATACATTTGTTTATAATATCCTTCAATAGGGTGATTCACATTGTAACTGTTTTGCTTCTGTAGTTATTAAATATCTTTTGATTTGATTATGACTCGAACCAGCTGATTTTTTGGCAGTGCTTTGCTGACGAAAGACGCAGCAGTGGGAGACCTGAGCCCATCATGTTGCGGTGGTTAAAGACTTGTCCGAATGCTTCATTGGGAAGGCCCCTGTCAGCCAGGTCTTGTGAAAAATGAAAAGGAATGGCTGATGGGACATGAAGGTCACCTGGATAAAGGGCTTTGCCAATAGGGTAGTTGGCGGTGTTGTCTCGATCACTGTTGCTGCCAAAACAACGAGATTCCTGTAATATACATCCACCAGGGCCAGCAATACAATAGAGAAAGTGCCCCTCTAGTTAAACTACTGTGTTTAGAAGCTGGGAGGGACCAGCAATAAGAAATCCATCATGCTCCCCCAGATTGCATTGCAGGTCTATCTCGTTATTTATGCCGCAGTTGAAACACTGAGCCGAAAAAAAGACTACAATTATGGTAAACAAATCAGTAGTGCTAAGAAACTTGCAAAGATAACTTAAATAATCCCCACTCCCCCATTATGTAGGGACACATTAATGAATTCTGTGTGTAATTAATTAGAAAAGCCATCAAACAGTAGGACTGTGCCATTTAACCACATGCAATGAAGGGCTATGCGTAATAAAGATTTTCTTAAAATACACAGACTATGGCTGATTTCAGTAGCACTCCTTCTACCCGAAGGAGATGTCAAGTCAAATTAGTGCATTCACCTGCAGTAATATTGTGTGGGGGGGGGGGATTCGTTTACAGTGAGCCCTTTGTAGTACATTGTGAAAAAACCCTGACCGACCTCTGGAGATTTGTAACAGCTTTGAAGGCACAGACAAATGATGTCATCTTGCCAATAGTGGCATCAGATCAGAAAACGCTCATATGTGTCGTTCTAAAGGGCATGAACAACCAATATTTTTTTATTGTTTAATTTGGAAGGCTTTGTAGTCAGAAATCCAATACAGGTGGAGGGATTTACCTGCATAATATGTAATGAGGACAGCCTTTCATATAAACAGCCATTCAGGCAGAGGGCCTGATGGATGTTGGGGGTGTTAATGATCTTCCCCCACATTCTGTGTGGCGGGCGGAGCTGAGGCTGTTCTGGGGCCTGGCCAAGCACAGGTGACAGCTCCATATCCAAATTAGCAGTGAAACACAGGCACAGATCGGTAAAAGCCGTGTCATATTCAAGGGGCCTCTTTTCAAACATCGCACCATAAAACACAATTAGACACGTCATCATTTAAATTAGTTCCACCGGGTAGAATAACAGCAAAAAAACGTAAAAACAGAGGTGGTCACTTTTCAAACATAGTATTCAGATTTTCAGGCGTGTCTCGCTGTTATTTAAAGCTAAGAAGGAAAAAAAAGTCATGACCCCTCTACCAGGAAGTTCATCCAGAGTCATGGCGTGAGGTGAAAGGGGGAGGAATTTGAATGTGACATCTTGCACAGGCCTGCCTTCAGAAACCAGTGCGTGACTCTCTTGACTTCCACCATATCACCTCTGTCATGAGCCAGCCGCGATGATTTATGCAGCATCAAAATAACGTGGTGTAATGCCTTTTGAGGGCCGGGGCTGGGGCGGTGCTGCTGATGGGTGTAACAGATACTGCCCCATTGGAAGTTCCTCCAGATCTCAGAGAGTCCATTAGTGTTGTTTTGGAACTCTCAGCCCGAGTATGTTAAATGATACAGGCTTTCAGAGGGAGAGACGGCGGCTACAGTGAAGGTTGTGACAACAAGACAACCTTTCCCCTGGACGGTCTGTCCTGCATGTCTGTGCTAGCACAATCTTGACAGACGGTGAAAGGAACAACGGAGGCAAGTGATGTGCCGGTACACCTATCTCATCCGCCCGAGGCTGTTGCTGGTTCGCGGGTGTCTCAAATTCCACAAAGCTTTTTGTGACCGTTTCACCCCACATCTTGGTCCAAGAATATCATGGCACGTTGACAATGTACTCTTTACGAGAAAAAAAAAGGTTTAAGATACAATATGGGTACAATATCCGGGGTTGGGGGAAGCTACATTAAAGCTGAAAGTGGTGAAGCTACAAGCTACTTTTCACTAGGAGTGGTAGAGTAACACTACATTTTTGTCCAAAGTAGCCTGTGCCAGCACAAACTGCAAAAACACTGATGCTATTTCCCATCAAGGAATATATGTGTGGTAAGCAGGAACACATGCACTAGTTTGTGGAATAATATATGGTTTATATATTTGCATTTTTGGTTGTGTTACACCTCTACTTATTGGAGAAAACAAAGGTTGCTACTGGACATTTTATGACCTAAAAATGCCATGTATGTTTCTGCAAACCTCAGGACTCGTTGAATGCGGACCTTTCTGAACCCAAAAATGCGTTTCACATCCGCCTCTTATTAAGCTCGCAGAATCGGCGGGTACAGTCGTGGCTATTTTGTAAGTTGTAAGTAAAAAGTACAAAAGTATTATCAGCCAAATGTACTTGACATGTAGTGTCAAAAATAAAAGTACTTGTTGGGCCAAATGGCTTTTAAATGATTTTTAAATATATATTATGCTATTCTACATATTATATAACTAGTATTGTTACTACTACATTTACACGTAAGCAGGATTTATAATGACACAGCTGAGTACTAAATATCATAATCTGCAAAAGAACTTAGGCCTTGATCAGACTGCCGGCATTTGGCATATCAAGATTGTATCCATATTGATTTTAGAAATTCTGGATGGCGAGAAATGCAATTTTTCTGAAAGATCTGATTGGAAAAACCAAACGGATTTGTCCACAGTAAGAATGTAACCATAGATACTTCCCATCACTGGTCAGAGCCCAGAGGTCAAAGTGGTGGAAAAGCATGGAGAACATCTGACTTAAATGAGGAGTTTGTGCCTTGTCACAGACGAGCAATTCACTTTTTTAAAAGCGTAACAGGAAGGTTGTTGAACAGACTTTTGCGAAACTATATAATATCAACAAGTTGATAATTTACTGGGTTTATCGCATTTCTAGAGAGCAGTGCCTGCACCTCCGAACCCAACAACTGTGTGAGAAGACTGCAGGGCAGGGGTATTCAATTAACGAGGTCCAGCTGGAGAGGATTTCCTCATGCAAAGGTCCGGAACATCACACTAATGTCTAACTTGAGCTATGATTTAGTTAATATTAGTAAATATATTGAAGTAGACTAGCTAGTTGTATTAACGCCTGTATCTAATCAACAAACTGACAGTCAAATCAAATAAAGAAAGTTCAATTGAATGATATCTCAACAATATTTATCGTCAGTTGTCAAATTTAACTGGATGCATTATAAATAATACATAGATACATCTCTCATTTCAAGTAAAATAAGGGCTGGATTTAAAAATAAAAAACATTACAGAAAGCTTTTGAAAAATGTTTATCTTCAAATAAAGTACTTCATTTGAATAATGAAAAATGAAGCGCTCCGTCAAAATGTAATCATTCTCAGTGATCTATTGGTTATAGGTCTGGGTCAAGACAACAGTGTCTGGGTTCGGGTCCACCTATTGGTTACCCTTGCTGTAGGGTCTATAAGGAAGGTCAGCATAAATTACACAGTCACCCAGAAAAAGGCAGAGGGGTGTTACCAAACCCATCAAGGCCAAGGGGATCAAAAAAACCCACTGTGGTGCCAGTGGAGGGTGAGACAGTGAATAGCACCAAGAGAATGACCAGCTATGAATGATGGACACCCAGTAAGAAGAAGAGGGGTGGAAACACTGTCCCACGACACCACTGAGCCCACCACGGTGTCGGCGGAGGACGTCATAGAGACTGAGAGTAGGAAGGAGGCCAGTGCTGAGCAGCTGCCAGCAACAGAGAGTCCCAGGGCGGAGATCGACTGTGACGTCTCGCCCGAGCTCCCGCAGCCAACCTCCCAAAAGAACATCAGGAGCAAGTCCTGCTCAGTCAAGACTGAGGTAAGCTGATAGTGTGAGAGAAACATGACTCCTGGTAAGACTAAAACATGTTGTTTTTTTCACTTTTTGTTCGGATTGAAACAAACAAGATATAACATGTCCATTAGTGGCTTTTAGATTTAGAGTTGACTTTGGAAATGGCAGTTATCCCCCCCCCAGCCTAATATTTACTGTACAGACATGAGGGTGGTATTGACCTTTTACTTCTAACTCTTTGTAGAAAAGCAAATAATTGTATTTCCCAAAATGTGAAAACATTCCTTTTGTGATTTGAAAACTGTAATATAAAAATAAAAAATGTAAAGTTGATTTTACTAAGGCCCCAGTTGACAACCTCTGATTTGAACCATAGCACCCTAGCTTCAGTTTAAACATAGAGGGGTCAAGGTAAGGCCTCCTCACAAATACCGTAAAACACAAATCTGTGTTTGTGTGTGTGTGTGTGTGTTTGTGTAGGTGTGTAGCCAAATTTGAGGCCAAGCACCTGCAGCTTTAAAAGCTCGGAGAAGGTGACTTCGGATTAGTTTGCGCTGGCAACAGAAGGACCGATAATTTACCAGTAAGTACCAGACCCGTCTTCTCACATCACACATACAAACAGTTGTCACTCCCAGCACGAGCCAAAGTACTGGTGATTCTGTCCCGTAGGGAAACAAACACACATCTCTAAAGTTGATGTGGAGAGTCGGCCAATGGTGAGTGATTTGATCCGATGTCTCGGCACCGACTGTCTTTCACTTCCTTGTTGCTATGTTTCTTAAGCCGGGTGGTTTCTGTGTCAGAGAGACATTTTCCACCATACACTATTTCATTCCGAGAATATCATGAAGCAGCTGGCGGAAGCAGCCATTGATATTAACTCGGAAGGGAGTCTTCCAACGTGACATTAAGACAGAAAAATGCTCCGATCTTGTCCCTCAAGTGCCGGTTCTAGACTTTTGATGTGGCTGCTTCGTGAAGAAGTACAATGTCTGGCTTCTGCTCCTGCCCCCTATATCCATCTGTTGATCTCTGGAGTGACTTTCATGTAATTCTTACTCGTCATCCTCTGTTTCTTTCTGTCTTCGTCTGTGTACTCCAAAATTTTACTACAGGGGCTGCACAAGGCTGGCCCTATCACAGGCTGGCAGCTTGGTGTGCTTCTTTATAAAATGCTGGATGGACACAAACAGTTTGTCACCTCTGAGCTCCTCCACAAGAAAATCACATTCAACACTGGGCTGTTCCAAGGTACAACAATGCTGGTGTCCACAAGAGTGTTCCAATCGATCACTGCAGCTTCCACAAAAATCTTTGCTATGTTCTCTCTCTTTTCAGACTGCCAGGATTTGTTGAAGGTGTGGAGCAGATGCAACTGCCCCCCTGGTTCAGAAATTCCTAAGAAATAAATGTCCTAATTAATATAAAAATAATAATATATAAATAAACACCCTGGGCGGGGCCTGGCAATGTATATGATATATCAATCAATTTGACCACATTTCACTTCTGGTGATCTCCAGCATTCTGTCTTGCTGTAACATATGCTTTTAAATAAAGGCGTTTTACCTTCCTGTCTACACAGGAACTGTTAATGTGTAGTTTCTGCTTGGGATGATTGGAGTGGGACTAACAGAGCTAAAAGAATGTGAGACTGCTGAGGTGGAAAGTCTGTCAAACATTCACTAAGTATTAGATCAGCTGTCTTGCACAGCTCTGGGATCAGCTGGTTATGTTTCTGTTGTAAAAGTCATGGAGACTGGTCAAGATAGTTTTTTCTATTTTTATTATGTGTTCCCAACATGCAACACAAACTTTCGACACTGAACAACAAGATAAAAGTAGTCGGCCAAATGAATTTAATCGGAACACTTGTGCGCACACTTATTCTATTTTTACTATGATCGTTACATATATACAGCTACATGAATAAAATGCAGACGGGAGGAGCCGGGAACAGAACCGGCAACCTTGTGGTTAAAGGACGGCGAAGAAGAAGAAACTACATATGTAGTTTATTTTTTTGAAAGAGATGAGGTACATCTAACCTAGCCTGTGTATGACACAACTAGTTAATATACGGATTGCTGCCATTGATTCATTTAACTTGCATAGAGTATAAAGACTTCTAATATTTTATGACGGTTCAAAGACAATGATAATAATCTTTTTTTTTTACTTTACTTTATTTGAACTTCACTCAACTTCTGGTCGGTGTCGTTTCATCAACATCCATCTGTCAATCGGCACACCAGACCATATGGGAAGAAATGTTGCTGCCTCATGGTGAGAGAGAAATGACAACATATGCACATGGCACTGCACAGGTGTTACTGGACACCCACTGATCATTTATGTAAGAAATGTAAAAAAATAAGAAAGGAAAACTTGTATTGTATGTATTGTTGAATAGAAGAAGGTGTTGAACTTTGAAACATTGAATGACTGGCTTTGTATGGCTGAAAACACCAAGGTTTGGATGATTCAAGTCGGCTGACTTATTACACTGCTGAAAAAAATTAAAGGAACACTTTGAAAACACATCAGATCTCAATGTGAGATCTGATGTGTCTTAGGAATGAAAGGATGCCACATCTTTTGATGGAAATAAAAGTTTCAGCCTACAGAGGGCTTCACTTTATAGACACCCCTGAAAATCAAAGTGAAAAAATTATGTGGCAGACTAGTCCATTTTGCCAAAATTAAATTTCTGCAACTCAAAATGCTTCTCAATATCTTGTGTGGCCCCCACGTGCTTGTATGCATGCTTGACAACGTCGCGGCATGTACCTAATGAGATGATGGATGGTGTCTTGTGGGATGTTCTCCCAGATCTGTCTAAGGGCATCAGTGAGCTCCTGTAAAGTCTGAGGAGCAACCTGGCGGCGTCTGATGGACCGAAACATAATGTCCCAGAGATGTTCTATCGGGTTTAGGTCAGGAGATCGTGAGGACCATTCAATTGTATCAGTTCCTTCATCCTCCAGGTACTGCCTGCATACTCTTGCCACGTAAGGCCGGGCATTGTCGTGCATCAGGACGAACCCAGGACCTACTGCACCAGCGTAGGGTCTGACCATGGGTTCAAGGATTTCATCCCAATACCTAATGGCAGTCAGACTGCCGTTCTCTAGCCTGTAGAGGTCTGTGCGTCCCTCCATGGATATGCCTCCCCAGACCATCACTGACCCATCACCAAACCGGTCATGCTGAACGATGTTGCAGGCAGCATGGCGTTCTCCTTTGCTTCTCCAGACCCTTTCACGTCTATCACAGGTGCTCAGGGTGAACCTGCTCTCATCTGTGAAAAGCACAGGGCGCCAGTGGTGGATATGCCAATTCTGGTGTTCTATAGCAAATGCCAATCGAGCTCCACGGTGCTGGGCAGTGAGCACAGGGCACACTACAGGACGTCCGCCCTGAGGCCACCCTCATGAAGTCTGTTTCTGATTGTTTGGGCAGAGACATTCACACCAGTGGCCTGCTGGAGGTCATTCTGCAGGGCTCGGGCAGTGCTCAACCTGTTCCTCCTTACATAAAGCAGCAGATATCGGTCCTGCTGATGGGTTGAGGACCTTCTACGGCCCTGTCCAGCTCTCCTAGAGTAACTGCCTGTCTCCTGGAATCTCCTCCATGTTCTGGAGATTGTGCTGGGAGACATGTCACATCTTCTTGTAATGGCACGCGTGGATGTGCCATCCTGGAGGAGTTGGACAATCTGTGCAACTTCTGTAGGGTTAAGACATCGCCTCATGCTCCCAGTAGTGATAATGACTCTAGCTAAAACCAACACTAGTGGAAAACCAATCAAACAGATCAAGAGGGAGAAACTTGAATTGTCCTCCACATGCAAAACCAGTCCTGTTTTGGGGGTCGTCTCATTGTTGCCCCTCTAGTGCGCCTGTTGTTAATTCAACACCAATGCAGCTGAAACTGATTAACAACCCCCTCTGCTACTTACCTGACCACATCATTATCAGAGAAGTGAATTGAATTCATGCCATACCCTGATAAAAGATTGTTCCTTTCATTTTTTTGAGCAGTGTAGTTAGTTTTAGCTGCCCATCTGAAAAGCAATCTCTAGGTACTGAAGAGTGGATTGATTCAATACTATTGTCAACAGAGGAATACATGCTCAGAAATCTTGTGTACTTTATTTAAGTACCTCCTAGGATTCAGACATCAAAAACACATTTAGGGGAAGTCTTGGGCTAAAATGCTTGTAGTTTTTATTTAAACAGATTGATTTGCATATGAAAACCCAAATGGTCTGTCAGACTGTCTTGGCAGTCCTAGCGTTAAAACAAGAAATGTAAACTAATAAAGTTGGGTGCTAATTTTAAGTGCAGATACTCATTTAATCCATTCTCTTTTTGAATGGTGGAGTTTGAAGTTCTTTGTGTCAAAACATCTGATGACCAGACTACAGTTCCCTGTTCTTGTAGGACAATAAGCGCCGTGGAATCACATGCTTCACGTCTCTAAACCATACAAAATTAATGAATTGCCCAGCAGAGATAACTAGCTACATTTTTAATACACCTCGTCATCAGCGGGGCATGTCGCTGCATTCTCCAGAGACATCGATTAGTAGGAGATGGAGTGACAGATGACAACCCCAGGGAGCGTAATGGGAAAAAAAAAAGAGAGAGCCCGCCGTTGCGGCTGTTGTCCACTGAACACACTCATCGATATGTCATTAAACAATGACAGCGCCTCAGGCTGTTTAATGAAGTGTTTGCAATGTGATTTGGTTCTTAATAGCAGAAGCATTAAGGAGTATCAGGTCCTCGCTATGGCTTCTGTATACTAAACAGCAACCTGTGCCAAAGCCTTATAATGCACAATTACCAATACTGTCAGACTGGATTGGGAAGATGAAGCCGGGGAAAACACCGAGGAGGCAAAGCCGAACGCTACACAGAGAAGGAAAAGAAGACGATCCATAACTGCACCACATTCAACTGCTATGTTAATTAGAGCCAGACAGGAGGTGTTAGACACTTACCTGTTGGAAATAGAATAAATATGCAAAGCAGTCCTATGGTATTATGTTGGTCACACACAGCAGGACTTGACTTTGGGCCAAAAATTCAAGGTCAGCAAAGGGGCACCGTGAACAATGGTTCTGCGGAATGGTGGATTTATCAAGATAACGTTTGTGTTTCCAGTAGCTAGATTATTAGTTTCTCGTGTAAAAGCCCAAACACTCCTCTGTGCACCTTGTTGAACATATCTCGGGGGAAAAAAAGCAAAACAAAACAGTGAAATAAGGTGTTTCTTTAGAGATAAGGAACTGTTTAGCGCAATGCCTGCGTGTGGATTTCCGTGCTGATGAGTCATGTGAGGTTTTCACGCCGCTTCATTGGTCCGTCTGTACAAGGCAAAGTAGACGCTCGGCCTCGGAGCTTTACATTGATTTACTGGAAGGAAAAACGATGACAAATGCTGAAGAGTAATTGGGAAGTTTGCAGATGACACTACCATCTTTGGCAGGATCACAAACAACGAAGAGACTTGATATGGAGAGGAAAACCACAATCTCGCAGAGTGGTGCTCAAAGAACAACCTACTGCTCAATGTCAGTAAAACCAAGGAAAAGGAAAGAAGAAAAAAAGGAGGTGAAGATGAACACACCGATATCCACATCAATGGAGCTAAGGTGGAGCAAGTGAACAGTTTTAAGTTTTATCACAAACAACCTGACATTGTCATTGTCACGGCTGTATTTCTTACTTGAGAAGGCTCAATTCACGTGTCAAGTTCTTGTTAACTTTTACAGAGGATCAATAGAAAGCATCCTGACTGGAAACATTACAAACTGGCACGGGATGTGCACGGCCCAGGACAGGAGGGGTCTGTAGCTGGTTATTAAAACTGCCCAGAACATCACTGCTGCCCATCTATTGAGCATCAGTGATATTGATGACAAGAGGTGCCTGCGTAGGGCCCAAAGGATATTAAAAGACAATACCAACCCAAGCCTCAGCCTGTTCACACTGCTGCCATCCGGCAAAAGAAACAGAAAACTACATAATTCATCTTCCACCCTCCGCTTATAATGTTGTTTTTTTTGTTTCGTCATCTAGCAAAATGGGACTGCAATCTGCATTGCCCGTTGTGCAACCCTGCTGTACAATGAAAATAACCTTGCAAGTTCTAATAGGATCAGACTCATATACTGGACTGGTGACTTGAGCCAGTTGTGTCTTCCTCATCTGATGTAATAGAGGTGCCTCTCAGATCACAGCTACATAAAAATGTCTAATTAAATGCATCAACAATTGTTTGAATGTACTGAGAGCAAAGCCTGGCTCGTGCCAGACGAAAGCAAATTTAAGACTGAATTGATTGTGACATATATTGCCTATTAAAACCTATTGCGACACATTTACAAGACAATATAATATCAATACAAATCAGTACATCAGATGAAACGTCAGCCAAACCAACACACAGAGCAGTAAAGCCACTGTCAGGGATTTACTACGACTTCATCATGATCGCCATTGCAGGGCACAGATTTTTGTTGCTTTGTTACGGAAGCGCAACCTCCCAAGCACCTTGGGTAAAAGGATGAAAGCGACACAGCTGGCGTTTTCCACACGTTTTTGGACGCATCATTTGTACAGCCCCTTACACTGCACCAGAAACAAAGAGTGGGTTCCCCAGAATCCTATGATGTAAAACACTTGATACTGACTGAAAAAATAAAACTGCGTCCAGGACTTTCTTCGTCTAAAGTAAATAACCACATTGGTTTTTATCAGCAGCAAATGTTAGTCCGTGGGCAGACAGATTGTGAACAGGCCACTTGGTGTATGATTAACTGGGGTTTTATTTCTCAGCAATGCATCAAGATGCAGATGCAGTTCATAATTTTTTTTTCTGTAGGAAGAAGCTGACAGCATAATTAACCACTTCCTTTAGCTCCACCAATAAACAATCATCACTCATGTTTTGCGTCTGGATGTCCGTGTGGCGGGCCCCAAAAATAGAAGTAAAGAAAAATAGCATTTTCGAGAACTTGTACAGAAATTTAACTTGACTGTTCGCGTGACATCAGCACTGCCTGCATCCATTTAGTCCATTTGGTGCCTGTGTGGGGAGGAAAAAAACAGCCCGCTTTGCTTTTCGCTGCAGCCACGCAAATCGTGCAACCGTCTCGCATTCTGCCAAGTTACACAAAAGCGAACACAAAGTAAGCAGATTGAGCCTGGGAAGCCCGCATTCAATTTGTCCTGCGATAACTGGACGTGTTATCGTTCGCAGTACAAGCCCACATTTCTTTATAAACCTCTTGTCTCTATTAGCAAACACTGACAAGCTGCTCCGGCTCTCGAACGGAAATCCTGTGGTGTTTTTTTATTTTTGCCTCATTGTCATGAATTACAATGAATCGGCAGGTGTGAAGAATGGAACACCTGCTGGGGATATTTAGCATGCGCGGAATACACACTTAATATATGCGGTGACCATATACTGTATGTGCCAGCGGCTAACTCTGTACGGATGATAGAGACATTCAATTACAAGCCTGTTGCTTGCATGACATTTTACAGTTACTTCTCCACATGTACAGCAGCAATGTGAGCGTACAGTGGCTGATGCATTTAGTACAGTTTGAATGTGTGGTATGTGATATTGTGTAGTATAATCATGGCATTATGTATTATGGCATTTGGTACATTGGGATACAATGAACATCAGCATCACAGAGCAAATAGACGGATTATGGGTAACAGCAACAAATGAAAAACATGACAGCAGGGTTATAATATGTTACTAATAAATACAAATACATGTTGTTAAATGACAATATGAATGTGTTCCATTCAAATGAGGCACAAACAGAATTTCAGCAAATGAAGATGAGAATTAATGAGCATTTCTGTTAACATTTACATTGTGCATGTTGATATATGAACACACCTACCGTCTTGGGAATTTTCATTCAAGTTTAGAAGATCACTTGGAATCATGTTACAAATTGATTTCTTCATTGCCAGTGTGGACAGGAGGAGCAATCACAGCTACCTATTACTATTTCAATGTACATAAGGGCATGGTCTCGTTGTTTAAAGACACCCCTTAAAAAAACGTGAACCTATCCTAATATTGGTGAGCATGGGTGGGGACTTGTAATGTGGTGAGCAGGGAAACCAACCAACCAACCGTGGTCACCGAAATGCATTAAATGACCACGACCTCTTTGCAGCAGATCTCATGATGCATCCCAGTATTATTTCCCATTTCATTTGATCATTCACAGGCACTATTTATTGCAGTATGATTGCAGCACTGCGGTCACTTGTGCACTGATGACATACTGAAGACGTATTGTGTATTAATAGCTCCAGTTCTAATTAGCTAGTCCCCCATATATCTCCACAGACCTGCCCAGTCAGTGTCTGCCAGGAAAACCCACAGTAGTCCAGGTGTTCAGTGCTCGCTCTCTTGTTTTGCTGTTGGCTGCTTGTAAGGGGGGAATCTAAGTTTAAAAATATGTTTGGATTTGTTCAAGTCTTTGTTAATATAATACTCCTATCATATCGTTTTGATTTCCGTGAGCGGGCCCAAGGCAAACAAAAGAGGCGATGTCGCCACGTTAAGCACATCTATATAGCATAGGCATGTCGTATTCCATTTCCCAGGCAGGTAGACAGAATTTTCACTGATCTGGAATTAACATGGATGAGGTAATTGACAGTAATTGATTTTATCCAGCAACTCAGTGGAAACGCAGTCATTTCCTGCCAAGATGTGGAGGTGGTTCGGGACCAGCAGTGATACAGGTAAACATGAGATAAACATTGGGGCTTTGCCCCAAAACTTGGCAGGGGAGTCCCGTGGGATCCTCCCCTCGGAAATTTGGTGTCACTCAGGGCTGACCACCAGACCCACCCACACACACCCAGCTGGTTTAGAGACCTGCATGCATTCTTACAGGTCTCGACTGTCTCGAGTTCCGCTTCACATTGACTTACAGTTACATTTATTTTCGGGTGGCTGCTCTCAAAACGGTCAGGGTGTAGCCCCGGCAAACCGACCTGGCAACACCGATGCCTGATTTTCCCTTAACATAGCAACTCACTCCTACATGCTCAATGGGATAAAAGGAGAGGAGAGGGAGTGAGAGAGTCTACTCTGAGCAGCAAGTTGCTAAAAGGGTCTAAGAAGTAGCTCATTCCAGTGAGAAAGAAGAAGTTGGCAACACTGTGTGTGTGCGTGATATCATTACATTTAATGAGCCTGGGCTCGTTAAGGGCCCAGACACCCAATTCCCGTCATATGTAATGTGTATATCACGGGAATAATTTGTTTTAGAACAAGATATGGGACAAAATGCATGACAACTTCAGCAGTCTGATTTCCGCCGTTTAAAAAAAAAAAGGCAATTTGTAGAATAAAAAGAAATGCATTTATTTTAAATCACATAATTTAACAATACAGGCACAATGTTGAATTTGGATATGCACAAGTGCGGCATCTAGTATTTTGCTTCATTTTCTGTTATTTGAGCCTACAATCAGATTTACAACAAATATTTATTGGCAGTGAGCATTAACTTCCTGGACTCTCTGCCATTGCAACGTCAACGTTCCGAAGCATTCGGGTCGGACTTAGATTTTTGTATGGTTTAAAAAAATTAGATTCAACAAGTTAATTAGTGAGTTTTAGAATTGTTGGTAGGCGTACATTATTTCTACCTCTTTCCAGTCTTTATGCTAAGCTAAGCTAACCGGCTGTAGCGTTTTGATGCAACAATTTCAACAGTCAACTTTTGCTATTCCATGCTATTTATTCATGACGCGTAAAAAGACCTTTCGTTAAATAATGTCTTAATCTAGTCTTCAGTTAGTCTCCAGTCTAATCTTGTCATGCCGAAGTTTAGTCTTGGCAAAAACATGCAAACACGAGGAAGTTTCCCTCTGCAAAGAAACACTCTCCAACCCAAAGATTTATTTTGTAGATTCACCTTCAAACTTTCCTTTAAATGCTTCAGTATGTCAGTACAGTGTAAGCCTTTACTTCATCCAGTATAGTACATCTGTTGCTTTTTTCTTGGTGCTTTCAACCACCACACACTCCACTTAGAAACCACAGTTTCTGGTTTGAGTTGAGAGGCTCTGCTCGTTTAATCTGCAGCTATCAGAGGAACAAGTTTTGAAGGAAACTGTTTGTTTGGTTACGAGTGTCTTGCGCTGAGACGTTGCGCGGCTTCAATTGCCTTTCTTCTGAGCATTCGGAGCTCCACTCAGCCTTCCATTGAGCTGGATGTGACCAAATGCTCATCAGCCACCACATTCATACCCTCCATGTCCCTTGACAAATAGCACTGATCACATTGCGAAAGGTCTCATTTGGCTATTTGGAGCATCTGAATGATTGATGATAATGATAGCTAAATTGCAAAGCTAACGTCGTTCCCCCTTTGCCGCGGTCCTCCATATGCAATGAGCGAATTTGAGATGTAACCTTTGTGCCCGAGCATAACTTTCCACAGAGGGTGGAAAATAAAACACTCAAATAAAGAGAACGAATGCAACGCGGAGCATGGCAACGGTATTTTGCGAATGCATCTTCTGCTTTTTTCCATTAACAACTCCTAAGAATAGAGCAGGAGAAGTTTTGGAGGACTCAGTCCAGGTCAATGACTTTGCGTGCATTGTTTGCAGCACAACACTCTCTGATTGTTCCAACTCCTGGGTTGTTTTCTCAGCCTGACCACTAACGCCTGCCTTCATTTTTTATAAGACTAATGGACTCCTACGCTGCCTCTTCCCTTTTGTCAATACTACCGTGCGTGCTTCCTGCCTTATTTATGGGTGAGCGTTGCCTCCGGTAATGTCCATTGTCTCAAGAAGCACACAAACAGCATAACGTGAACATCAGCTGCAGGCCGATTCCCCCCCCCCATCCTTCACTCTCTTCCCTCGAGCACTGATTCAGCTTTTCCATTTACCGGTCACAGCCGCACGATTTTCTTGGCTCTTCCTGACGAAACACCCACAAGTGACCCAAAATGTCACAGGCCTGGCTCTCCATCACGGCTGACCATATGAAAACCCATTTAAGTGCTTGTAAACTGACCTCAGCGGGGCTTTTAGAACACATGGAAGCTAGATTGGGTGCGGTATTTTTATCCATAGATCACTGCCGCTCTCGGTTCAGTGGTTTCACAGTTGTTCTTTTGCACAAGTTTTATAAAGGGCATGTATTCCGTCTAGCAACTTGCCAAACTTTGATTACCTCTGGTTTTGATAATTTTTCCTTGTGTTCATTTTGTTTTGTTGACTTTAGAGGTATGTTTATACACCAGCCAGCCAGTCTCACTTCCTCTCTTAAGTACTGTGTGAAAGGTCCTGCCTATTTTCCACATCAAACCCAGCAGAAATGTGAATCTCAGCTTCCTATTTCCTCTCCTCCTTTTAAAGCAGACTCAACTATTTCCTTGGACATTATCTGTCTTTTTTTTTTGCTGCCGAATTTTTTCATCTCGTCTCCTCCCAGAACCGCAAAAAACCACGGACTGTCTACCGCAGGGGTAACAGTAGGTAGACCGCGATCCAAGTCCGGACCTATAACCGATTGATCGTTGAGAATTATTACATTTTGACGGAGCGCTTCTATTTTAACCGACGCAGCTTTTCTAGCCTTAACGGCACTCGTTCAGCGGTCCAGGAAGCACACCAACCAATTACATGCGTTGTAAAACATATCACGTGATGATACTAAGCCAATCAAATATGTGTATTCTGATAAGTTTACCAACTCAAGGGAAATTTACACACACAGGGGAGACTAGTCGGAGAATAATACGTGAGTGAGAGAAGTTATTTCACATGACGTTCTCCAAAAAGAGAAAAGTGGTCAGCGAGACCAGAACCTTTACCAAGAATGGACAGACTTTAAATGTTAATTTAAAGGGGTGACCGTGTCTAAGTGGAGATCAGGGACGCCTTTCAATCAGTGGGTCGGCAGTTCGATCCCCGGCTCCTGCTCTTCTAGTCTCATGTCAATGTGTCCTTGAGCAAGGCACTTAACCCCAAAAGTTCTCCCGTAGCTGCGTCTATGGTGTGTAGATAGATACTGAATTGTAAGTAGCTTTGGATAAAAGCGTCTGCTAAATAACGGGCAGTTCCAAACCAGTATGTCTCATATGTTCAGAGACGATTATTATAAGCGGTAATGTCACTACGAGACAAAGCACAAATCTTACGAGCAAACGCATCCACTCACATCTCAAATGAAGACAGAAAATAAACCAAGCCCAATATGATCAGAATCCTAATACGTGAATTCACTGACCAACACTGATGTTAACAGAGAGGAATAGAGCTGAAACAAGTGGTTTCAAAAACCACTGATGTAACATAAGACATTGCACACAAATCTCTCTTATTAGAAGAATAAAAGAATATAATATCGTGGCTTTTTTGGGTGACATCACTTAACACTTGAATTAACTGAATTTTAAGCTCAGGACAATTCAGTTAAATACATTTTTCTCAAAATAAAGTACTTTATTTTAAGATGAACATTTTTCAAAAGCTTTCTGTTATGTAATTTATTCTTAAATGCATCCAATTTTTTGCTTTACGAGAGATGAACATTTATTTATTATTCAACAATATCAAAAAAAGTTAAATTTGAAAACTGACCTTGTTTAATTTTTTTGGAATACCGCTGTCTTTGGCCCATCCTTGGGCTTCCTTAATCCCGGTTCCATACGCTGCTTCACCTCCTCATCAAGCATTCCGTCTGCATCCGCGCCTGCCCTTGCCCTCCCTCGTTCCTTTAACCCTTCTAGCTCAGGTTCAGCGGCTATAAAGGAGGCGCGCTTCACCCGGGCCCGCTATCGATCCGTATCACACAGGACACGCCGCTCCCTTTGCTCAGCAACAGAAGCTTTTAAAACAGTTTGTGTTCGGTGGCAAGGTCATCAAAGAAGAATTTTGGGGAGGGGGTTTTGGAAGGAATGTGAAGGAATGTAATTGTAAGATGCAGCTTTTGGCATTATAATGACAAAAAAAACACCTTGTCTTCAAAACCAAATAACATAAGTGTCCACATGCTCTGTGGTGGAATATTGGAGCAAACAAATGACTTATTTGCAATATGTAAGCAATATTACTTGATGAGTCTTAAATGTTCAATACAGAGAGAGATAAATGAAGGCACGAATCAAAGCATACAGCATTGTCCTATTGTCCCTATAACGGTGCTTGCTGCTATGTTTATAATTGCAGTTTCAGGTCACATCATTTCAGAGACCCAGGTTCAATACCTGGGCATTGTATCTATAGTTTGGCCAGGTGCTCCCTTGGCACAGCTGGCCAGCCCTTTCTCGCTCCCCAGTCATTAAATAGGGTAACTTCGGTCATGGTCGGTCTATGAGTGGCCATAGTTATGGCGTGAGTAAAGGTGAAAGTCAAGTTAAGTCACGTAACAATATGTAACATCCTTAACTAACGATACCTAACTAACGTAACTTACTAAACCTACGACATACCTAACATACTTACCATAGGCCGTGCATAACTTGCGTGGCTTGCGTAATATATTACATAACATACTTAATTTAAGTCGCATATGTAATGTACTTAAATTAAAGTAACAAACATACTTATTTTAAACCAAACCGCAATCTCTGGATAATTTCCTGTAAACACAGGGAGGGAGAACGTGTTGAACTAGCAGTGTTTCATACTTGTTGGTCATTGCCTGGGTGATAGTATGACTATCATGTTAGTTAGTTAGTTAATTCTATTTGATCTGGACATCACAGTAGCATTAGAATTGTAACATACATGTATGCACTAGGACCAGATGCACTGTTTTTAGTTGTAGTGAAACACAACACATCTGTGCACAAGGTTTTGCATGTCTCAAGACAACAACAGTCTAAACAGTTTTTCCCTAAGATCTCTGAATGCACATTGCTTGGCCAGGCTATGGACAGCAGTAATAAATGATTCAGCACTTTCTGCTAGCTTGTGATAGAGTGTATTAGAACGTCCACTCTCATTCTCACTCTTGCATGTTATTTTTGCACACACATTGACTTCAGTTTCATACCCTAGGGCAGTGTTCTCCAAACTTTTGTTCTGCGAACCCACTTTTTAAAAAATGGCAAACCATCATGACCCGTTTCACAATAGGTCTCTTTGAATTATGAGAGAAAATGTTTACATAAATGAACATTCCTTATCGTTTTTACTGCCATTTCAAAGAGATAAATGTTTGATAACTTTGTTTTATGCATGTTATTGAAAACATATACACATGTTAAATACTTAATAAATGACACCACATAAATGCATTTAGGTGGAGTTAACAGGCTCATTCTCATTCTTTTCATTTCCTCTCATCAGTAAAACAAACCGAATGTACGCAAGCCTTTTTATATTAGATAATAGACCACAATTATCAGAACAATATGAACATTCATGAGCTTATTTGCCTCTTTGAAATGTGCTTCAACCCATCACACTGAACCATAGTTGTTGTTACTTGTTGGTCTCATCTCTTCTGTAAATTTGGACTTTAAGGCACGAGTCATTGACAAATATGAGGGTGAGTCCGTAAAGGCCAAGTCCCCAGGAACAGCACCAGGCTGTAAAGGGATTTTGGCGCAGTGGCCACAACCATTGTAAATAGAAGGGCTGTAAAGCGATTCATATTTTTCAGAGTGCCCCCCAGTCTCGAAGAGTTGCATCATTGGATTATTTCATGCCATCCATGTGTTCAATGGAGACAACAGAAAGTCAGGCGGCTTGGCCAGAAAAAGATAGAAGCTGCAAAAAGGCCCCACAGAAACCTTTGGATGACGTCACCAACATGACATTCACTGTTTGGCTTTTTCCAATGTCTTCCAGTGTCAACTCTGAATGTGCATGAGAGAGATAAATACCGTCCGTCTTACTACGGCATGTCTTTAAAATAAAACAAAGTCTCTTTAATGCCATGCTAAGATATTTCCTGCTTTAGGTAAAGATTGCACCCAAGTAATCCTCGCATAGCGGAGCCATGTAATCTTCACATTGTGCCAACTGAACATAATCTTTTCTTTGGAGTCTGCACTCATTTGAACAAAATGTGCGAGGCTGTTTTACCAGTCAATGATTGTGATCGCTGCAAAAGTCCCATGAACTCTGGTTCACCTTTATAATGCTTTGTCAATGCAACGTTTAGTTCTATATAAAGACACGGCGCTTGAGATCACTCTAGCAGCTGTTGCAAAACATACACTTTGTGTGCGAGGCAAGGAAACACTGAAGGACAACTATATAGCACAGTGCTAATTTTCCATCTCATGTTAAGGGAACGTATTCAAGTTTTGTGCAGAATTGTTCTCACGTCACACCACGCTCCGAGAGCCAAGAAATTTTTTTTTGCCATACACCTACTCAACCCCACACATCCGAGTGCCTGCAGCTTTTGAGGACATACCAATGTTGCACTTCCTGTAACATGTGCTAAATCATATCTCCTCGTCTCCAGTCTGGGTAAAGTAATGACAGGGTTCCACCCAAGGTGAAGGACATACTAATTCACTCTGGCGCAGCATTGTTTTGATGTAGAGATAGCGGCAGGCAGAGGTGAGTGATGGAGCTGTCCAACAGGAATGAGAGGAGGCCGGGCCCTCTGTCATAGCAGGACGGACAGATGGGGCATCATGGGAAACATGCCTGAGATCATAAAAGACTCTACGGGACATAATGAGAGACTTCAGAGAGTGTGTTTGGGGAGGGGGGGGAGAAAACTCCCAGGAAGGCATCATTTAACGGCTGTTCAAAAAAACAACTCCTGGCGAGTGAGCGATTCTCGCTTCACTTGTGATCTCTCTATCTCGTGGGTTCCTGACAAACTGTTCGCTCGCGGAGACCTTCGGACTACCGGTAAGTAAAACAGAGTCCTATTTGTCTTTGATTTGAGTAAACGACATCTTTACGAGGTTGCATCGCAGACGGATTGTGCGCCACGGCACATCCATCAGCGCCGGAGTGAGGGGGGGGTTGAGTTTCCAGACTCTCCCAGCGTGTCTTGCTCTCTATCTGTAACACCCCTTTATGAGTCACCTTGTCAGAGTCTCTGAGGCAAGACAACCTTATTTCACTGTATAGACATATCTTTGTTTTCCATACTCACCGGAGGGGAAGATTTTCAAGGTCTAAGGTGAAAAAAAAAAGAAGAAAAAAAAACCTTTGAAAGAGAAGCTTCTTGGACATTGTAAGTCGGCATAAAAAAGGAAGAAAGAATAAGTACAAGAGTGTATTTTTATACCACAAAGTCAGAACCTGAGGCCTTGAATGTGGCTTGCATGGTGTCTTATCTTGAATGCACTTGGCATTTTATTATTGACATCCAGCTATTTATCAAGATTAACTCCCGCTCTGTGCAGAGTCCAGCGGAGAAGCTTAACTTCTACTCCCAATTCTGATTCCCATCTAGCTGGCCGGCTCTTAAACGATACGCCTTTTCAAAAACTCGGCTGAGGAATTCGGCGGGCACTCTGGATTTCAGTGACGGGGACACGCCGTCCCATATTGATGTGATCATTATCAAATTAAGCACACCTCTTGTGATATGTGACAAGGCCATTGGAGTTTAGCAGTACCCTAGCCGGAGTGGGAGCCATGGGGTGCCGCTCACCCGCTCCTGAACCCCTATCACTCTCCCTTCCATCTGCCTTTCACATTACTGCCGCTCCCGCTGAAGACCGGAAAGGTCATCCATGAAATGCTCGGTGTGGGATTATTCTGCTCGCTGTTCCCTGTCATCTCAAATCGTGAATTTACATTACTCACTCACTGGTCTTCATTGCATCAGTACTGAATACGGCAGGGACTTGCACAGACATTTTTGAGAGGGCTTTTGCTTTAAACTGAAAAAGGGCAGCGTAGCCAGGTTCTGAAAAGTGAAGCCAATGCGGAAGTGCCTTAAACTCGCATTCTTTCGTCAGGCCATTAGGGGGCGACTCCTCTGGTTGAAAAAAAACCCCTCAAATTGTATAGAAGTCTATGAGGAAATGACTCTACTTCTCACTTGATTTATTATCTCAGTAAACATTGTAAATGAGTTTATGGTCTCAATTGCTGGTTTCAAGTCTTTTTCTGTACAGCATGATGCCCTTTTTTAAATTATGGTCCCACTTAGAGTGAAATAGATCATAAAGCAGGGTATGCTTTAGGGCGTGATTGACAGATCGCTACTAGAGCCATATACGGAGACTCTACCTCGGCGTCACTCCTCAGCAGTCCACATATGGTCACTTCCGTTAGTTCTGTTGGTCACTGGTTGCAAAAAAAAAAAAAAAAAGATGGCGATGGCCAAATTGCCAAACTAGAGGCTTCAAAACCGCAGTCCACAAACCACTGGGTGACCTCACGGTGACTATGTCCACTTCTTATATACAGTCTATAGGCAAAGTGCTGAACAAACAAAGTCACTCAGGGGGGTCCGGGGGCATGCCCCGCCGGCTGTTTTAGTTATTCGGTTATTAGTGATAAAGGCTTCCTATTTCTGAACAAAAAAAATACTTATTTCAACTATCCAACTATATGTTAGAATAAAAACATATTATCTTCATCACCTCTCAATGCAACCAACTACCTAAGTCATTGAAAAAGGTTTTGTATTAACAAATGGGACTGCACACTGACACTCTTTACTAATATGGTAGTAAGTGTCAAAGACAGACACAATCCCTCTGATGGAGTCTGAGGTAACATTTTGCCGAATGGCAACTTCTTACTGCAACATATTACAAGCAATCCTCAAAATCCATTCAGTGGCACTCACGTTTGACAGACATATAGTTCAATCTTTGGTCCCTAGCCAAGCCGTTTCTTGGAGGGGTCAGAGCCGTAAGACCCCAACAACATTCCTGTTACTCCAGAATAAGTGCTCCAGGAAGATATAACAGAAATGTGAGAGAAGTAGTGAGGTTATTTTATATCTAGATAACAGCATATTGGATTGAGTAGAGGAGGAAGGTACTGGCGAGGTGATATGATTCAGAGGGGATAGGACGATAAAAGCCACCGGAGCAGTTTAGGGATTCTGGACCTCGCAAAAGGCACACTGGGAAGTTGCTGTCAGGACAGCAATGACCAGGAGCAGTTGAGACGTCTTAGGGATCACTCTGAGCTCTTCTGCAGCACGTTGCTGAGTTGTTGTAGCATTTTCGTGGCAGAGAATCCAGCAAATGTTGTTCTTTACCACTGTTACAGCTCATCTGTGAAAATCGACAGGAACTTGCTGCAGTGACAGTGGGTTGGACAAAAGTAGCCTCATCCATCCTAAGTAAGAGTTCCAATAATGTGTTTGCACGTTTGAGCCTCACGACACAAGTTTCTGCTGAAAAATACATTTGAATAAACAAACAGCCATCAGTAATTAGTCTTTTTTTTACATGTTTTGAATTTAGAACCTTCAATAGCCAAAATGATGACACGGTCAAGTCAAAATATTTATCCCCGTCTTGGTCTCGACCAACTCCAGAGATAAATGCTTTCTTAGCTGGTAAATGTTTGACATCTAAAATGAAGGCCTTAATTGTCGATAAAATGTCTTGAATTAATCTTTCAAAAGACTCACAAATGCTAATAAATGGGAAGTAAGATTTTAGGAAACTTTTTTTCTGACACTGCATTGTATTATCTATAAATATTTGGCGACACCTATTAAAAAAAAAAATCACAATGTGTCTTGGTTGCCTTTGACACTTGTATATAACGCTCTCCACTTGTGATCCGATCGCCCAAGACAAACTTTACAACCAAGTGCAAACAGGGTTTAATTAACAGGCCTCAGCTCCTGCTGGCAAAAAGGAAAAGACATTTTTTTTTCCCGATTGTGTCACACCCTACTGGCAGCCGAGTGTACCTTGTTTTAATGCTGCGATTTTATCACCAAAAAAATTAATTTGAAAACCAAGGTTCATTCTTTTCAGTGCTTAAATAACTTGAGTGTGACTATCGACTTATGAAAAAAACATTCTGTTCACTAACACGTCCAAAAGGATTCATCATCGTGTACAGTCGAGCAGAAAGACAGAACGCGACTTCCCATGTGAAACCACACCGTATCTCCTGCCAGAGTAATTACAGCCAAAGTGGGCACTCTTCCTCCAAGTGCAATGCATTAGCTCCTCAATAAATGATTTACACATATGCAACCCGCTTGCCCCTGTGATTACTGTACAATGAAGAAAAAAAGGAGAAGTGGAGATAGAGAAGCACACCTCTCCAGCTTTTTCCTCTCCGTTTCTCTTTTTTTTCTGCCAAATGGAGTAAGATGGACATGGTTAGCTCTCTGTCTTGACAGGTGGGATACAGGGCTGAACTCAGGCCTGTAAATGTACAAGGGAAGGCTGTACTGCAGGGATTTCTGCGATGATGGAGTAAGTGGCTTCCTTTGGCGCTAAAGCATACAGATCAGCTGTCCCTGAGACAATACTCCCAGCTCTTGGAGCAGAAAAAAAGTTTTTCTTTTTTTCACCCTCCCACCACCCTTCACTTCAGATAGAAGCTGATAAAAATAGCTCCATTCAATCCTAACAGGAGTTTTTTTTTCTCTAACAACAGGGCCATTTGCTGCCAGGAGGATAATGCATTTCCTCTGCGTATTATTCTGGAGTATCTAAATGGACATAAATGACTTTGAACAAAGCACTTTTTTTAACTGTGTTTCGTTTTAATCTTCCGTTCACTTTTCTGAATGCTGTACAGCTGCAAATTGAATACAGAACATTTCTGGGTGATGAAAGCCGGAGGAAAGAATGAAATCGTTCATTTTTCTGCGTGGATATTCAGTCATTTGCAGCACACAATGACAGAATGTTTATTGTAATTGAACACACTTGTACTTGTGTGTAAGAAATGCATCTTAATGATAAGACCATGATGATCTGGAAAAAAACATGATCTATACTATTTGACATGGCTGTTGAGAGTGTTGGAAAGACAACCGATGTATCTACGTATTCTTCTGTCACGATATATATACACATACATATTTTTTAGTCAACGTTTTAATGCCTGCATTGATGTAATTGCTTCATTTGAGTCTATGTGGAGGTGGACGGAAGTTACTGCTTTTGTTGTTGTACTTGACTGTTACAGAGAAGGCAGAAAACGGCGGATTGTTTACAGTTTTCACACATGCCAGACTTGGCTAAAGCTACATGAAATGAAAAATGTCATCGTACTGCGGTAATTCGACTAACATGAGTGCCCATAGGGCTCGACTTCGGTCAAGCAGCCGCAACATGCATCGATGTAAACCAATCAGCCGACACTGCAACTGCAGTGCACCCATATACATACATCCACTCACACGGCCTGAGGGAAATGTGGATGTATAAAGAAAACGGAGCTGACGGTGAAAGTTAGCAGTGTGACTACGTCCCGTTTTTTTAAAATGAGGAGTTAACAAAGAGTATATACAAAACACACGTGTGGAAATAAGATTCACAGGATTATTTTCACCAGAAGTATATCATATTTTAGATTTTTGGGGTTCTGGGAAAAATATCATGAATAATTCCTGACAAAGCCTGATATATTTCACTTCTCCAAGATACATGCTGAATGTCATACATTTTTACTGAATCAATTCAGAGATATCCCAAAGTAAATGTCTCTAGAAGTGTATGAATCCACTTTTTCCCATGGTCTAGTGTTAAAAAAGTAAACAAACTGGCATTAAAACAAAAAATCAAATCACAACATTTGTAGAATCGCAATAAAATCACAATACATATGAAACATGCACCCAAGTATTGTGATGGTATGGTAGATACATATGGTCCCAGCTCTAGTTATTAACCTTTTTAGTGAATATAACACATTTGATTTCAGGTACGTATCTCATGGTTGTGCCAAAGGAATGAAGAGAAAAAAGGCAAAAAATATTCTCTGACAGTCTTTGGGAATAATATGCTTTTGGGTGTCTAAAAACTCTTTCAATTTATTTGGATTTGAATACAAAGCTTGCACACAAGGTATCCCGCAGAGTAGGCAGATCTCAGTCATGAAACCCATTGATGTTCCATCGTCTTACTGGTACCTGTAACGAGAGGTTACAGGTACTCTTTTCAAATTACGCTAATTGGTAGGACCCAGATCTACTTTATCATGTTTTCTAGTCCTCTGTTCAAAATCCGCTTCTGATTTTGAGCTAGTTTTTGCTCGCTGTGTAGCCTCATGACTGATCACATTCACCCCCATTAAAAAGGATATCATGAATCCTCATTTGATCTGCAGAGAATAGAGTTATACATTTCAGGGCAGAGGCACTACGAGCCTGCCTAGAGGCCATAAGGTCTGAAACAGAGGCCAGCGGATCCGTTTCATGAGTTTGCTCTGTTATGTGTCGGCCTCTTGTAAACTGCTCCGCTGAACACAGCTCTCAGCGCCCGTTCCTCTCCCATCACTCTCATAATAAAGACTCTGAATGCACTAGCAGAGGACACCGGATCTTTATTGAGCTTTTATTGAATTGTCTGACCCAAGAAACTGACGGAGCCGCATTCGGCCGGAGCTGCTGCTTCTGCTGCTATCGCCTCGAGGAAAAACCTCATCCTTGTTTTTACAGTGCCAAGGCTGACCTTGATACAACTGGGTTGAGGTAAATCATGAAGACATGCGGGATCTCTCTTGCTGAGGATGAACAATATGTTTTGGGTTTTTTTAACTCTCATGGTCATTGTCCAACCATGTGTAAAGTCTGGCCATGGCTGCAGAATGTTCAATGGAAAAAGAAAACCGCAGACCACTCAGTGAGGCTGCCGCACAGTTTCTGTCAAAGCCTGAGGCCCTTTTCCACTCGCCTGTCTGGAAATCCCATTAAAACAAGAGGCATACCTGTTTGCTGTTCATTGTGGAGAGAGCTATCTGATGAAACACTTGTGGAATGGAATGTTTCCTATTTACTTCCTTTTCCAGGCACATTAGGTACAAATAAGAACCTTCCCCCGCCCCCTCCAGCCGAGTATCCTGGTTGACAGGAAGTTGGAGTTCAGACCCTGCAAATAAGCTTTGCCTTCTTATTAATGTCGCCACAACCTTTGGGGTCTTTAAGCTAAATGCTGACTTTAACTAACTGTTTTTTGCCTCACCTGAAAAGGCCTTTGCCATTTTTTCATGTGATTAATTCGCACGTCATTATGTTGTTTTTACTGCACATAATGGAAATATTGGACAGCAAAAAGCGCCGAAACTTTCTTTTATGATCAAGTAAATTTTAACGAGGGTTTTGCACCGCAAATAAAGGTATCAACCACTTCAATCACGCTGTGTGGAACGAGTTGAGTTGCACATATTTTTGTGAGGATTATAAAACAACAACTTGATGGCATACCTTATTACTTTTTCCAGTCTTAGCAAAGGCAACGCATATCAGATCTGCTCCTTCCGTTCTCACCTTTGACAATAAAGCCCTGGACAAATAATATTCGCAGCCAAGTATAACATTTTAGTGTGGTTTATTCGTGTGTATAAGATCTTAAAGAGAGCAACGTGTAAGATCCTGCCAGAAGTTTAACACATAAGAAAGTAAGTTAATATTATCAACAGAATGTGAAAAGGTTACAGCGTTCTTATTTCTTCTATCACACATGAAACTGGCCAACGTAGGAAGGATAAACCTAGATTTCGAGACAGGCAGGGGGGACTGAAGCCCTTTTTTACCTCTCGCAGAGAGAGCTGTATTGATTGGCAGCACTGCTCACGATAGTGCATTTGGAAAAGCTTTTCTATCACACCGCAGATTGGGGAGGTCGGGGTAGAAAGATAATCCTAACAGCAGCCCCACAAGCTGTGCTGAACACATCCTTCTTAAACCTGCAGAAGCTGCCCCCCCCTCCCCCCCCCCCCCTTTAGTTCCATTGGCAGCTCCAGGAGGATGGTAAAGTGCACCGCAATGTGACAGCCACTCACAATCAGACACGCTTAGGGACAGTTGCAAAGCTGGCGACAAGGTTATCAGCATCTTGCGCCAATTGCCACCGGCACTTTGCCCCCCCCGCCCCAAAAGGCCGCCGCACTGACCTTGCACCGGCCACGATCCGAGGTGGTTTTTAGGCGATCAGAAAGGAGGAAGCAGGCTAATGGGCTCTGGACAGTGGCGAGATGTCTCCCTGTCACACTTCATCTAGCCTGATGCATCAGGATTGTTTCACAGCTCAAGCCCGGGCAATTACTGTCCTATTCCAATCTACTCCTCGGCGCCACTGTAATGAAAAATAATTAAGAGGCTGAAAATGAGTTTTCTCATGAAATGGTTTCGGTGGTTGAACACAATCGTACTTGGCAGATGGGCTACGCGGGTGCGTTTTAATACAGCAAAGATAGTTAATCATGTACAAGGTGTGTTTGGCAAAAGAACTTTTAAAAGCCATTTGCGTCAGTGAGAAAGATGGCAAACAGCTCCTCAGTGTTCAGTAGGCAAACATCCATCTATAAAACTGAACTGAGCTAAGCCAGGTTGCTGTCAAGTCAAGATTATTTACACAGAGCATTTTAATACACGGGGGTGTTATTAAGTGCTTTGGAGAAAAAAAAGGGGGACACAAACAAATTAGGAGAGAAAAAGGACGAATCTTAATAAATGCGGGGAAAACTCAAAGCGACAGAGCTTAAACATGGATTCTTATCTCATATATGTTCATCCAGTCCATTTCTGAATAGGGAAATTGAGGGTCAGAGTCCGCTGGGTCACAGGGTGAAGTTATCAGACTGATATTTCTTGGTGGTTTTTAGTGGAGGGGGACAATGATATTCTGCTTTGTGTTGACCGAACGATGAGCGCCACAAAACTCTAATTTAAAGGGGCTGCACGGGTAGAGTAAGTCACATTACTTCCAACAGCAACAGGCGGTAGACAGTCTCTGCAGCAGACTTGTTTCGCATTGACATCCTGAAACACCCGACTGCGTCAAGACCCATGGTAATCCCTTTTGTGGCGAGAGAGCCGGGAAGCGGCTTCACAGGTCTAATCACGAAAGTGGCTGATCAAAACATTGGCTGCGCAGTGGGCCAATGTTTAAGGACAGTGGAAGTCCATGGAGGCATGGAAAACCTACCAAGCCAAGATGGCCTTGGAAATATTCTTTTGGGGGGCATGTCCTCAGTTGGCGAGACAGTTTGTGAGTGGGTAACCTGAGTGTTGCAAGAGACAGTGAAAGAAGCCTGTCCTAACAAAAGGGTTTTCTAGTGCTGGCTCCATACGAAAATGAGCCTCCACCAACCAAGTTGCTGCACCTCTCTGGATATATCCTGTCTATCCGCCACACATCCCACAACTCGACTCTTATTGAATCATCACATCCATCACTGTAACTACTTCATTTTATAATCTGTATGTCTGACTAATACATCTGTCTTCTATGTATACGTATATGTCACTATGTATTTTATTTTGTCATGTTACTACCAATAAAAAAATGTTATTTCCCACACAGCCTACGTAATTTCAAATAAGTCAAAGTTGACTTTTGGTTTCACAAGGGACTCCTGGGTGACCCATCCAAACATCCCACCCTGACCCCCAACCTGGGAATTTGTGTCCACCAAGACAACGGATCCTAATTGACTTTCCATTAACATTGTTTCCAGTGTTTCATGCCAGCACCACGTAATACACTGTTAATTTGTTATGGTCGTTTCACGGCAAGTTTCAAAGCATTACATAGTTAAAAGTAAATCTTATCAGTCAACTAGTATTACATTTAAAATGTCTAAAGCGTTGGTCGATTTTTTTATCATTGCTCAGCACACTAAAAAAATGTCTGCATGTTTAGTCAAATACATTTGAATGAATTGTCCCCATATTAACAATAATTTTCACATCATATATCAAACAAAAGAAATCCTCAAATGCTCCCCAGGTTGTAGATCATATTTAACACTGTGACATGAAATGTGATCTGAATATTATGAGCTCTACAACATGCGTAGCAAGGGTATTACATAATTGCATTGAAATGTACAGGTGGTCATACATTATGTCCACCTCATGTACATGCCAGAGTAAATTGAAAGACTGACAGGCAATCGTGGCGTGTTAATCAGGTTATGTTTACTCAATTCCAGCCTATAAGACTAACATAACCTTGTTAAGGTGTTTACATAACACCTGCAATAATGGCAGCGAACGTTTAATCCGGATATAATGAAATTATGAGTGTAAATACGGTGTTTGTTGCACCACACTCAGCAGGTTGAACGCCTCTGGCGGAATATTTGATGTCAAACATGCCGGAAGGAAAAGCACTGCGATTGTATTCCCTGTGCGATTTGATGTTGAATTATTCCTGGATCTGCCATGCCATGGTAAAAAGAAATCTGATATGTATTGGATTCAGACTATAATTTTAGAGGCTATTGATGCACTCAAAAAATAAGAACATTGTGTATTTCCTAGATGTCCTGAGTTTATCCTAAATTCAGACACTTGGGTGGGCAAAATACACAGATTTTGTAAACTATTGGAGAAAAATAATTTTTTGAATGATCAGTTCTTATTGTTTAACATACAAGGCTCCGTGAAGTCTGTGACTACTGTGTGAACTCTCTTCACACTTGCTATCTCAGATGTTCCTTGTTTAGCAGTCACTGTGACCTTCTGTAAGGGGCGATTATATACTAGACGTCAAGATGACGTTTGCTTGTGCGGAAGGGGCGAGTTCAAGACATGCCACGTAGCTTTATGCAAATGATTCTGTGCAAACGCACTTGTGTGTTATCCGAAGTATAAATATCAGAGACTCAGAGACAGACCTCTGAGCAGCCTTGATACATGACTTGTATGTGTTTCAACTCTGTCTCCTTCTTGCAAGAATAAATGTCCTGTGATAATTACTTTTACATCGGCTTCGAGTAAATTTCTTTAACAAAACTGAAGATTAATAGCAGTGTACAAAACGTTCAGGCCTTGCCCGGTGCTTTCGGCAGATAAAATAACCGGAGGCAGGTCATGTATGCTGTCGCTCATTAACATCAATTGTATAAGTAACATAGCAGGCCAAACATTAACTTAGTCTGTGGTCTGACTCTGTGATGCCACTGCACAATTGTGAGTGGACTGAGAGCTTCTGTAGTTCCGACAAACCCAACAGAGTGAGACATCTCTCTAGCTGGTCCAACACTCATTCACAACTCGTAAAATACCAACCTTTGGTCATTTGCCCAACTGGGGGTGGACTGGCATAGGGATGGTCTAAGAACTTTTACTTTTAGATATCTGATGTCAGTACGGATATCACAGCACAGCACGGAACACTGCCTGTCAGACTGGGCCTGCGGTGGTGACGTGCTTATACAAACGTCCAATGTAGGTTTACTTAGTTTTAAGGTTTACTTGACTAGGTTTAGGAAAAAGTAGTGGTTTGGTTGAAATAAGTGTTTGTTACTTATGTAAGTATGTACACGCCGTTGGTAAGTAAGATAACGTGAGATAAATGAGTTAACAAATAAGTTAATGAAGTCTTCAAAATTAAGTCTTTCCTGATAGAAATCTCTTTAACCTGTTTGCACTGCTGAATCAGTTTGACATCCTGTAGATATCCAAACACATATCGTAGACCCTTCTGTGTGCTTCGATTTGAAATTGCCCTTTTGTTTTTTTCCCAAAAACTACATACAAAATTTTCAGGGAGTGCAGTTAGTGACAGTGTGGGCTCCATGGCAGCTCTGACAGCTTGAAGGAGAAGCAGTACGGGGAAGTTGTTAGCGGAGAGTCAACTGAATTTGTAATCGAATAGCACTGCTTGCTCAAGGGCACTACAACATGTGGGGATCAAACTACCAGCTTTACAATTAATGGACTAACCGCTCTAACGCCTGAGCTATAGCCTCCACAGTTTGTCTCAGTTGTCCACAATGCACAATGTGTAAAGATACACCTCCTGGTGGTAGTCGTTGCCCCTTAACACCCCATCAGTTTTGATCTCGGTGAGGCAGGATCATCTCACATGGGGAGGAGGTGCAGGTTCCGTCTGTTCTTCATCGGGCCTGTGTTCTTGGTCCAACTCCTGAACTAAGACGGAGCTCATACTATAGGTGGCTATGGGATGTCTTTTGCTTGAATTTGGAAGGCTTGGCTGGTATCATCATCCCAGAGCCCATCACACACACTGGTTACTTGTGTTCTCTGTGAGGCTGCTGGGAACCCTCTGCACACACTCTTTCCCAAAATTAGGTAACATCTAGTATATGTCAGCCTTCACTGAGCAGGTTGAGTACAGATTGATAGGTTTGGGGTAAGCGTTTGAAATGGGAGATGTCAGTGCAACAGAACTCCAGCTGGACCGTGAGTTCTAAAGGCAGTCATCTCAGCACCCCACATTTCTGGCACCTGAGCAGATGCTGACTCACCAGTATTGATCAGGAACTTTTCAAGTGGGGGAAAAAAAAAACGAAGCCTTGGGCTGGATGCGGGGCTCCTGAATACACAACTCCCCGGAGCGAGTGCACTGTGTGCCACTTTGTTTTACTTCAGCAACCCACTGCTCATATGTACCTGTCATATTATTGTTCAGGAAAACAGACAAACTGCACATATTGCACACCCCCTGGATGACGCTTGATGTCCCCTTATTGGTGTCACTTATGTTAATGTGAAAAAGGTCTTGGTTAGTTTTAGGAAAAGATCATGGTTGGGTTGGATTAAGTATGTTTCTTAGTTAACTTACTGTGTAAGTTGCGTGCACAACGTAAGTAAGTACATTACATGAGTTAACTTAATGTGTGGAACTTTAATTAACTCTCAGCAGTAAACTTAATGCTGCTTCAATACATTTTTGACCACTCGGAGGCGGTGCATTGATCAGGAAACACAATATCTGACATATAATCACCTTATGAGGTGTTGGCAAACAGTTACATATTTACACATCCAGCAGACAGAGCAACGATACAATTTATTTGGAGTTGTGATTCTGTCAACCTGATGAGTGTAAGCAAGCAGGGACAGACCTGCTTTAAAAAAGCACAGGGGGCTGCGTAGGTGCTTAAGGTACTGATGAGACAATGAAACACTAAATCTAATTGGATTAATGCGTTTAAAGGCTTAACAGACACTGCACACCGTTTGTAATACTCACATGCAAGATTTTACAACTCTAGATGGTGGAAACTATTTCATAATCCATCACAACGAGGTAAACATTAGAAATGAATATATCTTTTTCATTTAAAAAGTAAACTTTAGTGTTTCCCACACAGCCTCTTGGCTGTTAACAGCCAGCTTTGTGTACACAAACCAACTAGCCAACAGTTTGCAAGGCACACACATACTCTAAAACATTATGAACAAGTCCGTGAGCGGTGGTAAACTCTGAGAGAATCCTATTTTGATCACTGCATGTAAAAGGAATATTAGTGAAATATACAAAGAAGTGTTGATTTACTTATATTTATAGAAAAAAATGATTTATTTAGATGCTTGCTGGATAAAAGCTGAATTTTCATCCAGTTAATGGACTTATATGTTAAGGAAAACACGTATCCTCATACAGCATTAGAAGCAACACTGAAAATAACTTGCCTTTATTCCTGTGCAAAAACACCTTATAGCTAATATCACGAACCAAAGAACAAAAAGGCAACACGTGGGACGTGAACAGAGCGGTAGGTGTGTGCGGCGGCTGACTGGGCTAAAAGGATGTTTTCAGGCCCTCTTCTCATGTGTCACACCTTTGACATCTCACCTTGAGATAAATGGACACCTCGGCTTGAGAGAGCAAACTGTGCGCCTGCTCTCAGCGGCCGGCGAGCGTGAGACAAACAGGAGGCGGTCTGCTGACAGAGCAGACAGCCACATCACTCCTCACCACCACCACCCCCCCCCCCACACACACACACACACACACTCTCTCCCACAGGTGGAGATGAAATGGCCTCTTTCTTAAAATGGCACGCAATAACCAGAAGTCGAGGCAGCCGGCCTGTTCGCTGGAGCGGGACAGAAGCTGTTTTGAAGTGTTTTGTCATTGCTTCGGCGCGCCAGACATAAATACTGTATCGGTGGAGAACTCCAGATAATGCCGTCTCCAAAAGAGTTAAGCGGCGAAGAATGCGTGCCTTTATATGTCACAAATCTGCGCCATATGTGTTTACGTTTTGAGAGAAAGGTCGGTCTGCTTTGCTTCAGATTGCAGCAATCAGTCCAGCCAGGAAGCTGCAGCTCGGCACCAAGGAGAAAATCCATCGCGAATTCTGCTGGGCAAAATGTCCCCCCCCCCCCGCAAATCAGCAAGAAGCTGACTCCGCTGCCCTCATTCTGGGCATAATGCTCACAGGTCATGGGTCAAACAAACCTGTGTGTGGCAGCCCATCTGCTGTCTGGCCAGACGTTAACCCCGTTTGACTCGAATGTACAAAACCACATGAACCCTGGTGCTCCAGAACGGGGGGGGGGGTTTGAGGATTGGCACAAGAAACACGTCACAAATGTACAAAAGCAATGCAAGTCAGCGAGAGATGATAGATGTTGACAGCTCACCAGTGTAGTGATGGATCTCAGCAAACATATTTATATTATCGATGTATGGAGAAAGTAACTGTGAAACATGAAGGGAAACGTGGTTCTTTTACAGGTCACAGAGCTTTCTGTAACATCATAGTAAAAGTGATTTAAAACATTTTAGAAACATTCCCCAACAAGGGCAATATAGTATAGTACTATTCTTAGGAAAACCACAAAAACAGCTTTCAACTGGCACACTTCAAATTAATTTGATCTACTACGAGCAACTTTTTATTTTGTGTTGCTCTTGGCAGACCCTCTGGACAAAAGTGTGGTTTGTTTCCGAATACCAGACGCCCTTTAAAAAACGTCCAATTTTTCTGCAGCAGGGACCAAAAGTCTGCAGTCTCTCAGTCCGGGTTCTGGTTCTCCCGTATCTCCCTTCCCTCCAACTGGCGTTAAAAGTTCCTCACAGTAACTGTAACATAGTAACAAATATCAAATACTTGGAAAAGTAATTTGTGTTTAATGTGGTTTTCCACAAATACAGACTTGATTACTTGGCAATTAATTGTCTTAAATCTACTCTAATCTCCTTAAACAAAATTAGAAATATTTTTTTTCCAGAGTTTAACTGCTGGACACAAGATGTCTCCTACCTGAAAATATTTTCACTTGTTGTATTATTGTTTACAATTTACAATAAAAAGTGTGTACATTGTTGTTGTTCCTTGTTGTCTAGTTATTGCTGTATGTTGCTGAAGCCCCTTAAAATAAGATCTGCCGCTACCAATGACGTTCAGACGTCACATAATTAGTTGAATAAAGTCCACCACATGATCTCAGTATATAGAGAAAAACACAACTTCATATGGAATTTATGGATCACTCTTTATTTTAGCATTAGGATTAAATAAATTACTGAAAAAATTGAAAAAAAAACTGTGTCCATGTTTTTAGAAAACCACAAAATAATGACTCAATGTCAAAAAAAGATTATAACAATTGGTGCAGGCTGAAACCGTAGCTTATTACACCCACCCTCCTCACTATACACATGTATAATTGATGAACAGCCTACACAGCTCAGGCAATAATTAAAATAAAACATTTATAGACACATACTGTTCATTCAAAAATACATACTGTACAGGACACGGCCATTAGCATTCCCTTTGTGTTTATGTAAACACATGATTATTTGCAGGCATATGTTGTATTAATACATTTTACCAAAATAATAGTAAAACTTAGTCAAAGCAATATTTATAAATGTGTGTATCACATTTTCTTTTAAAGCCCATCCGAAGCGTAGCGAAGCGAAGAGACGAGGAGGGTTGTTGATAGGCAGGTAGGCAGGCTGACAGACTGGAAGGCAGTTGATGCATTGATCCTATAGGACAAAGAAGAGGAAAAAAATGGTTAGTGGCTGAGTGCAACAACAAGATAATATTTTCCCACAGGAATAAACTCAGTTGCCTGAGACGTGATGCTACTCAGGGAGCTGAAACGAGGACCTTTAGCAATGAGGGGGTGAAGAGCCAGAGCGGATGTACGGCAGAGATGATGAGCTGATGAACGGCAGATGTGCGAGCTGAGGGAGGTGGTGAGCAGATTGTAGGCAGGTGTGAAGGTAGACAGGATCCAGGTTGAGGGCAGCACAAGAAGACACACACACATAACTATACACACAGAGAGGCACGATAAGGAACATGGAAGGCAATATATCAATATATAATACATTAAAAATATAAATACTACATTTTACTTTGAATATATGAGGAAAACTATGTTTTTTCTTGCATGCCCCTGTGGTGAACAGAGAATCAAACTTGAAAGGTGCACTCACCGTCTAGACACTAATGAGCTGTGAGGCATCGTACAACACACTTCAACCTCAACTCAAAAACAAGAGGCGATGCTGCTCCAATTCGTCAAATTTGAAACGCCATGCCATGTTTCCAAAAACAAAATTAAACTCAAGGACTCAAAGCATATTTTACAACACATTCTCACATTTGTGTCACAGTGACGGAGAATGTCAAATGTGATGCACACCATAACGCGCAGTTTGGATGTGCAGTCACAAGTGCTCCACGGTTTTGCTCTTATTAATTTGTCCGACTTCCCTTGACGGGTTCATTCCATCATGTAATTGAAAGTAAAGCCACTTGGGATAGTTGACCTGGAACGGATACGTATGTGCGGCACATATCAAGCTTCATTTGCATCGTTTGAATTGAAAACACACAGTCTGTGTCCTCTGTGTTGAGCAGGTTGAGCAGCGGCACGATTATGTCATGCCACACACTCCTGCTTCCCGCAAAAGGATAGATGTGCTATTTCCACTCGTGTCACAACAAGCTCTGCACTTCAAAAGAGCTCACAAGAGCAAATTGCTCTGACGTTCATTTGGTCGTTTCCTGCGTTTATTGCTGAGTATTTACCCAAAGAGAAAGGTTTTACTCTCATTTTGTAGCCAAATGAAAGTACATTTTATCAGCTATGTTTCTGCCGCTGTTGTTTCAATTTGTCACAGTGCAGGGATTTCAAAGAAATATACCCCTAGTTAAACCACTGAACTTTCTTTTCCTGTGATGCAAGTGTCCTAGCAGGAGCAATAAAAACAGAGCCGTAGCTCGAGTTTATTAATGGCACCGGCGGTGAGTTTTAATTGATCACTGCAGGTGAAAAGCTCTTTTTTTCTTTTTTCTCTCCCCCATATATTTCACACTAACAAAGCCTTTCAGCAGTTTGAGCGAGGCCTGATCACTTGGAGAGTGACGGAGGTGAACCGCACATGCGGCCGATGGAAAGATGTCTTTATACTTGGGAGGTATTTCATCATAAGCAAAGTGCATTTTCTAACAGCCAGTCTCCCGCCTCTGCAGGGCGCAGAGATCTGCTTCATTAATTATTGAGCCGGATTCCGTGCAGCTACGAGTCAAACCACTATTTCTGCCCACCTGCCCTGTAATTATAAAGACCTACCATTTAGTACAGCACTCCATCTTGATCTTTGATTTCCCTGTCAGAAACTATTAAAGCAGCCCCTGGTCTTTTGCCACAAGCTCGGCATGAGGCCGCGTCTGAATTGAATCAACCACATTTCATTGGCATATTAAAAAGAAAACCAACACGACACTCGGAACAATGGATTAGACTGATGGCATTTTGAAGGCTTGGACAACCACATGCAGCGCTTAAGGCCTCAAACATCACTGTGAATCATCCCCCCCGATAAACATTATAGCATTTCATCCTGCTACATTGAACCACTTTGTTTCAGTATTTGACAATCCTCAAGAGAACCAGGCAGAGAAACCAAGTTCAATTACTCCGCCATTTTATGGTCATCAATTGATTTGCTTTCAAAGTAAAATACAGTGCTAAGCAAAGAAATTCTGGATCCTATATTGAAAGTCATTACCTCTTCCAGTAACTATAATTAATGTATGTTATGAAGTAATGGGGGAGTCCAGGTTATTGGCATCGCGACGGCATGTTATTAAAAATTCAACATGTAATTGACCCCATAGCCAAGCCCCACCCGCTGCTACTCCGTCAATATGTCAGAGCTACCATGGAGCCCACTGTCACTAACTCCACTCCCTGAAGAAATAATATCTAAGGTCTACAATATCTGTTTGCAGGATTTTTTCCAGGATGTCAAACCGATTCAACGGCGAGTCAAGTTAAAAAGTTTAATCATGACTAACTCCAAATCCACAAAACTCTACTAATAGTTTGCAAACAATGATGACGTACATAAGCCCGCGCATGCAGTTCGGCAACAGAAGCACAGCGGAGTGCAATAGCTTGTCAAGCTTTACGCACCAAAGATCGAGAATACAACCTCAACAAATTGACTTTGACTATTGGTGACCAACTTCCAGATCTGTATTCTATGCGTGAGTGGGTAGAACACATTAGCAAGCGGCCCGATATTTAGTGGCCAGATATATACATGTACAGTATATATTATTTGATGGATGAACTTAGCATGTAATGTTACACCAGTGAGAAATGCAAGTCACTAGATGCAAGTCTGCATGCCAGTCACTAGATGCTTGCATCTAGTGACTTGCTAGATGCAGTCATTGCTAGATGCTCCCAACTACATTAGCTTTTAACATGTACTGAGCGTCATACACCTTGACATAGACTTAATTAGTTTAAAAATAGGCGCTATGAACACAAGCATTTTTTTTATCCGTCCAGTGGTCGTCAACGCGTTAAGTAGCTCTACTATAGGTATCACACTGACGATGGATGTCTTATATAACCCCACTTAAACCATCACTTAAAAACATCCAAACTACCCCCCTATCTGCAGCTGTGATTCCCACATCCGAGTGGCTTATGGCTTATAGGTATCATAAGTGTGTGAATGAGTACATTTTTGTTAGATTTTCTTATTTGAGCGTCCTGCACCATATGGTGCCCAGCCCAAATGGGCTTAGAAGACACTGGACGGCAACAACAACCAGGATTACCACGTGGCCAAGCCTAACATACAGCTCAAAATGTTCAATTTCCAAAACAACAAAAAAAAAGCCTTATTATGTTGGATACAGAGGTCTCGGTCTTGGTTGCCATGCAGTTTCTATAAATGTTTAGACAACCAGATCAAAGCAGGGTTCTTGAGTGTATTTTTTTCTTTTTTTTCAAACAGACGATTCCTCGAGTCGCTGTACACATTACAAAAAACACAAAATAAAATTCATCCTTAACAACAGCAAGATCACAAAAAACACATAAATGCTACTCTTCAGGTATACCTTTGTATCTGCCTCCGTTTATGGACCTGGAATAAAGGATGGAAGCTTTTATCATTATCAACTGATATCAATGGGATCAATTTCATGTTATTCATTTCTATTCAGAATAAATTATTATTCAGTATGGTTTTTTTTGTAGATGTTAGATATCATCAGTCAAAAGTACAGTTACTAATTAGGTAAATCTCTGATCACAGCATTGTACCACCCGGTGCTCCCCTACCTGTCTGTCCTGCTGATTTTGCACTACAAGCTCCTTTGTAGTTGACTTCAGGGTGCCATTTCAAAGCCAGCACCCATACATCGATATTCTTGCACCATATATTTTCTCTTCCAGTGTGTGCTTGCAGGTCTAGATCACATCATTGTCGGCGGCCTTCAGGACAGGAGCCTCTCCCTTGCATGTTTACCTTCACATCTTCACATCGCGCCCATCGGGTTCCTCCCGCCTGTGATCCGATAGCCAAGAGCCCTCACTCTGTTGTTTCCTAAGTCTCTCCGGTTTTTTTTTGTTCCAGAGCAGTTACCGGCTCTTTTGTTGGCCATTTTGATATGTTTATTTACCGTGTGGATGGCTTTGATCCGAGCCGGGGAAGGGAGATTGCTGTCGGGGTTGTGTGTGAATGTGTGTGAGTGCATCTGTGTGTGTATGTGTGTGTGTGTGTGTGTGTGTGTGTGTGTGTGTGTGTGTGTGGGGGGGGGGGGGGATGTCCCCGCGGAGGAAAATGCTTGTGAGCGGGCTGCCATGTCCACTAAGGCTGAGGAGAGACAGCTGAGGGGGGTTGGGACTGATGCATAGCAGGTTGTGTGGCTCTCCAGGGCTTAACAGCGTGCTACTGCAACACACTCAAGAAAAAAACCCTGGTCACCCACACACACACACACACACACACACACACACACACACACACACACACACACACACACACACACAGACTGACCACATCTGAGTTAGCTGTGTGAGGTCTGGGCTGCAGTGCCAGGAGTGTTCAGGCTTTACACGAAGCCTTGGACTGTACGGAACCAAAACAAAAAGCCGGGCTGATAAATTGGTTTGTCAATGCGGGATGTTTATTAACATCAGCTATCGACCGGTAAATGACATCCGAACACCGGAATGACCGCGGCAACATAAAAACAGCCTGTAAAACATAAAAATGATGTCTTTGCACAAATTCACTTATTTCAGGGGACACACCCCAGGCAAAAACACATTTCAAGCACTGGTCAATTGCTTCCATAATGTCTTCTTTAAGACTCTTAAAAGAAAACATCAATAATACACAGTTAGATGTTAATTTTATTACTTTGTCTATTTGCATCCGTTAGATTTAACGATAACGCAGCAAGAGGAGCTAATCGTTTTAAAGTAGTGAGAATTTAGACACGCACTTGCAGATTAATAATTTGTCAAAAAAAGGAAAACAACCAATGCTTTGAGATGGCTTCCGTGATCCATCTTAGGTCGTCTGCTCCTCAGGGTAAAATGAAAAGATATTTCCCTGTTTTTCATCTACATTGTCATAGCAATTTTGTCACGAAATAAATGGAGAATGAATAATTATTGTTAAAATGTTCATAATGTACATTGTGAGAAGGCCAAGAACCTGCACCTTTTCACATCTAAAGGCCTTAATGCCTTTATTTGCGGTGTGTAATATCCACGTTCTGTGTGAAAATACCCATGAGAGAAAGAAAATATATTATAATTGATGTGTAAAGGCATTTACTCACTGAATTAAGGGTTTATTTTTGACCAAACCAAAGCTGGTGATTGTTGGAAGCTGGTCTTGGTGGGTTTTATTTAGTTTCTGTCGAGTTTGAACCAAGTGTGTTTTACGTTGCTCAACCGATATTCCAGCTGAAACTAGAAACTACGACGGTGGCCGGTTGGACAACTTTTGCACCCAACCCTACTACTGTGTATCAATCTGCATTAGATTGAAGCATAATGGATGCGTATTGATATCACAGCACCACCGATTACCACTGTAATTCCATCTGATTGATCCAGCGGGCTGGGATCGCTGATGTTTTTTGCCGCCCTGGCAGTCTGTGTGCATGTTGTCAGTCCCACTAATGGACTAATCTGCTTTATTTCAACAAATGAGCATCTGCACAGTGCAGCACAACACACCACCAATCCACCAAGTTCACTGCCTGTCCTCCCCCGGTCTTAAACGCACGTGTACTGAGGAGCTGTTTGAAATGAATTTTTCACCTCAATCTGACGCTAATCTGTAAAGCTCCATCAAACTGCTGAGACAAGCTCTACCTTTTTAACCACCGATCCCAGCGCTGTTCAAGCCTGGACTGAACAAACCGTGAGCGGTGCGTTGACCCAAAGGGGAGAAACGTGACACACTCATCTACACAGACTCTCATAGTGACCGAGGTCAGCAATCAACTATGTGTCTTCGTAATTGCTATTGATTGAAGAGCTGTGTACACCCACGCAGATACAGAAACACACACACACACTTAGACATGGGAGGATGTTGTATTACAGTAATCACTTTCATCAGTCAGTGGACATTCCAGTGTTCCGTCCCTCCTCTAGTGGGAGGATCCTCATATCAGGACTTTTGGCAATGCCTCTTACATATAAAGGAGCTGTTTCATCCAGTGTCTCCAGAGCTCCACTTCGATAATATAAATACAATTAAATCACACAGATTTGACTTTTACTAGCACGGTGCAAGCCTTACACTGACACCCCGACGCTGCATTAATCGTCTTCAAGAACAAATTTCCATCCAGGCCAAATCCAAACAAACAAAAGCTGAACCAAGGAGGTTGATTCATTTGAAAAGAGCAGTGAGGTAGCCTGCTGAATGTCAAGTACTTCAGGCCTGATACTCGCAGTCCAACGGAAATTATTAGCAAACAGATCTGCTTTGCAAATGACTCGTCCCACGCTCTCTTTTTGAGAAATGAAAAACCCAACAGGGGGAAATTTATATTTTATAATTTTTATAATAAGTTTCATGACAATGCCTCATGTTCAGGCATTAATCAGTCGGATTGCCGTTGGGTCTTCATCCACTGTACGTAGACGGAAAAATTCTCGGAAGGCTTTATTATAGTAAAGACTTCCTAATAATTTCACAGAAAGTTTTCTAATTATGTCCTAGTACTATACAAGAAAAGAAAAAGGAACCATGTAATACTTTAGAACACAGCATAGAAAGAAACACAGGACAAGTTATTTCTACACACCTCTCTTTACTGGGAGAGGATTTCTAACTAGAATAACCATGTGTCTGAGACTTAGGGTCTTCTTCTCTATTTCACTCAAAATCAGTTCTAAATGACTTGCTTTCCCGAGGATCACTTCCAATGACATTATTAGGAAACTACAGACCCAATAAATAAAAGACAAAGACATCAACTTTCTGTTGCCTGTATGCTGAATTCACAAAATGTCGGAAAAAAAACCTACCTAAATTTGCTACTTTTGTCGAGTTAAGTATGAACCTTTATTTTCCTTATTTTCAAGATACAAATAAAGAGTGTTGAGATAATTTCTAAATTACCTAAATAAATTGTAATAGTGGTAATATTGGTTTACTGTTTGAAGTTGAAAATAAGACCTAAGAGGCAAGTGACTGACTTAATGAGTTCTCATTTAAGCCAAAAGTTTTGTCAGGTGTTTTTTTCAAGATAATTTTGACAAGAGGATAAATGTCACCACTAGTCCTTGTTGTAAAAAAAATTTGGACTTTAAGTATGATCTTAATTGTTTTCTCTCCTGTATTTTTCCCCAGGATAATATTTCAAAATGTTTTAATTTTTGTTGATGTTAACAAGAGATAATACTATTGACCATTTAGCTCATTATACATTGTATGTTTATGCAGGTTTCATATTCCAAGGAACCTTTACAAATATGTAGCATAACAATAGTTGAACATTTCCCTTCGTCTGGTGTGAGGGGCTAATAATGAGGAAAAGTGTTGTGATCTCCAGTCAGAATGACATGTTTTTTTTTCCAGTTTTAGCACCTTGTCATGAATGCAGCATTATTATTCAATTCCACTGTCACCAGTGCCCTGTCTGTCCTTAATTAACTTATAGGCTAGAGATATCAGTGCAAGTTTGTTCACATTGTGTCTCTGTGCAACTGCCAGTTCAGCTGTCAGTGAACCATGTACCCGACCAACCTACTCAGACTTTATGGATGTCTAAATCACAAACCCTTTTTTTCTCTTCCCTAACTATTCAAAAACTGTCAACAATCACTTTGAAGAGGAATTTTGACTGCAAAAAACAATGGCATTTGATTGGATGTCAGCACAGCAGAAGCGGCCTTGGCATCATGAGTGCGCATGATGTGTTTCTGAGAGAGACCGTTGCAAGGCGGTTGTGCCGGGTTCTTCAGGGGGCCAGAAGCCCAGATCAAAGGCATCTTGTATCATGAATAATAACAGTCAAACCTGGTCCTGCTGCCAGGCCTCGGCGATAAGCATGTATACAAACTGAGCCATCTTGTAGAAGCAGATTGCGTTTGGATGTTCCACACAGCCCTTATGTCTCCATCCTAGCAGACACAAAGAACTAAATAGGGAGATAACACACTGAATAACAGCATAGTCTGTGTACAATAACGGGCCGCATGGAGGATCCCTTTAGAAGTCTGCTCCGAAGGCCCTTTAAAGCTCCTAACATTCATCACACACGTTTTAAAACCAACTAATAACATCTTCATCCCTGTTGCAGCTAGGTTAGCTCAGTGCATTTTCCCCTTTGAACACATACTTGTTTTTTTCGATTTACACCGTTCCACAGCCAATCAGCCGGCTTCCCTCTCTTGCGGATTGAAATCACAAAGCTTCAGCGGATCACGCGTCCTTTGACATTTACGCGACAATTTAGCGGATTCTTGTTATGCATTTATTCATCCATTCGTTCATTTAACTGCTCATGAATACAAATGTGATGGGTGACCTGTCATATCAGGCCTTAGTCCTCTATGGGTGATTTTGCCACAGAGGTTGATGCAGTGCCTCCTCATGCATATACATCAGTCCAATAAGAAAATAAGAAGCAGGAGCGCTGCCGTGGCATTAAAGAGACAGCTTTCTTCTCCCTTGTTAGAATTCACACTGCAGTAGCCAGTGTTTAAATGGGAGTTTAGGAGGTGGGCGGACTGCTGAGAGAAGGAGAATGTACTGTGACACCGTCTTCCTGTGTAGTTCAGTGTTAATTAGACTGGAGTTATACTCTGAGTGGTCGCAAGGGGGGGAAAAAAGGATCTTGCCACTAGTTCTTGCAACCAAGTAGACAAAATTAGTCTTTATACAGATGCAGCCAACGTTTTCATGCATACTATGATCTTTTCCCACATGTCCTATTGCATTACATCTTGGGGTCAAGCTGTAGAAAGCCACTATCAAACCACTAGAGTGTATGTCTAAAGGAGCCATACATAATCTGGATGAAAAAAACACTCAATATCACCACTGCAGGGCACTGGAGAAACATCATATTTGGAGACTTGGGACATCTCTATGGCTAATATCTCCAAAACTAGGCAACTCACACCAGAACAATCCAGATTGATAAATAGAACTACAGGTAAGGGTATAAATATACACTTTTGGGTTTAGGGGGGAACTGTTCCCTTTGAGACTAAAATACCTGCAAAATTCGCATCAGCTTCTGCTACACTTTGGTTAGCATGATAACATGCAAACCATATATATCTAACAACATGCTGGCATGCACATTTTATGATTTAAATCTTCAATGTATCCTCATACAATGGTCCATATGATATCTTACCAAAAGTTACTCCTCATTTTTTATTTTTTTTTCCTACGAAAACCAGCAACATGTGTGTACATTTCCACTCCTTACATGTATTCAGTATTTTCAAAATAAACCTTATAAAAACTCAGTTAGGTTTAGGCAACTAAACAACGTAGTTAGATTTAGGAAAAGATTGCTGATTGGATTAAATTGACTACTGAATTGCCGTTACTGATTACTACTGATTACTACTATGCAAGTTATCTGACAAACAAATCAACGTTGATTTCTTGTTGCACATGTAGAATCAACAACGGTCTCCTGGGTGACAGATCGGTGGTTGTTGGACCCATCCTCGGTTATGATTACATGAATAATATACCGAAGGATTTTTCCGGGATACCTACGGATTACATATGGATTCCCGGATAAGCGGTTGGAGATGAGATGAGACCTACGGATTATTTAGATGTATGTATAGCTACAAATGCTGTATGAGAACAGCCTGACCTCTGAGCACCACAGTGTACAGCCTCATAGAGACGATGGTGTGGTTGAACAAACTTAATTGTAATTCATATCCTTTAATGGGTAAACTCCCAACTAAATTATATTTCTTGCTCTAACCTCCTCTGTTTTAGGTCTTCCCTCTCAATATTACTTCTTTTTTATTTTTTATTGATAACATATGAAAGAAAATGTCGCAATCTAGTGCAATGCAGTACTAGAACACCATAGCAATGACCACTGAGCAGCAGAGATGTCGTCTAAGTAGATGGATGGATGAGTGAGTGTGGTGGTAATTAGCCTCCGTGTGTTCTGTTGGACCGCATTTAAATGAAGCCATCCTGCCATGAGTAGAGAGCTGATTGCATCTCCCCTCATCATCACCCCTGCACTTTTTTTTTTACAACATAAGTATGAACAGTGTTTGCTTATACTGGCGGAGGAAGCTAAACATGACCCATTTGAGGCCTTTATATGGTTGCAAAGCATAAACAATTCATCCTGTTTTTCCCCAGCGGAGACACATATGTCGGGGATGCAAAAGGTTTCGGGGAACTCATTTCATGCTCAATGTTTACCTAATCAGAAATTTTAATTGCTTACTGAGACTAATTAACTTGTGAAAAAGTAACAGGAGTATTGTGTGCCCCCATGTCATGATGTTTTGTATATGTCTTTGAAATATTCATGACAAGGCGGTTTGGCAACTGCTCGTTGGCTGTGATATGACTTTGTTTGGTCTGGAGTCCCTTGACGCTGTCACCATCAATTACTCTGACAGGAAACGTGAAACGACGTCAAAGGCGCACGTCAACAACTGCAAAACAAGAGAGAAGGTTCATGCAAGCAGAGAGAATCAGAGAGAACATCCTGAAGAGTTAGACACTGCCATGTGGCTAAATATCAGGAGCTTTATCCAAGAGGGAGTTTAATCTATTCATTAAGTAAATTTCTTAAAAACAACTCACAAATATATAGATTTAATTTAAAGAAGAAAAAAAAGGCCCAGTCATATATTTAAATAGCTGGTCATTGTAGTTTTTACGTTAGTCAAACAGGAGGACATTATGCATTTGTTGAGGACTATTTTGAATGGCTGATTAATCAACATTCAATGTTATATATTGATAAATTAATTGATGAATTGGTCTGCACATGACATTTGTGTGTTTTCACTGTGTATTATTACACTGTTAAAATGATCTTCTCTTCATCAAGGATCTTTGTTGAAACATTTGCAGTTTTGAATCCAAAACTAATAATAGTAGTTGTAGTAGCTAATAAATAACTTTTTCTGTAACCACAATTTGTGTCCAATAGTCCCCGTCAATATAGTAGCAGTATTGTTATTGGCAAAGTCCAAATTTCGAATTAATCGCCCATGCACAAAGGATTTACAGGAAGCAATGAACATAGAGGACATGATTCAGAAGACACAAGCCGATAGATGCACGTACTCTTTAGCTTCTAAATGCTCCACTATGTTCAGCAGCTAGTAGTTACCTTTGTCTTACTGTTTGGTGCGGAGCAAACAACAAAAGAAAAACAAAACAGTAAATGTGTGGTCCGTAAAACAAAAAAAAATGTCTAAAAGATGCTAAAAGGCTCTGTAGTGCTGAGGGGAAATGGCTGTGAGTCCACATAACACATACAGTGTAAAACTTGTTGCTTCAAGCAGCTTTGATGGAATTGTGATATTGTTTTAAAACGTTCTCACTCCCAACTCAAATACCGACGCTTGGTCAGTGGCCCACGGCGTCTGATACTGATGCACCGAGGCACCCTTTACTGTCCGTACGAGACCGGGCTTTCAACCAACTCCAATGAGAATCCATCTCTGTCATTATTAGATAATCAGTGAACCTGACATTGCTGGAAAAGTGGAGGGTGGGTAAGAGTGATGAATGGGTCAAACAAACACAGGACGTTCACCCTGGAGGTTGCTCTTCGTGTCACGCGTGACACCAAGTCGGCATTCTCTTATCTTACCTTAATTTTGACTCTACTCACTTGACTAACCCAACATCCTTATTCTGTGTAACAAATATACTTATTTCAAACCAAACCACAATCTTTTCCGAAGCCTAACCAAGTACTGCGTAAACCTCAAAGTAAGTAAGTAAACCTACGTGGCAAGTTTATTTTGAAAAGACTCTGTATGCATGTTACAAGCTGAAACTGTATGTTTTTCTGTGAACCCCGAAGTTCATTTTGAAAGACACTATGCATATAATAAGCAGAAAATGACACGCCGTCCCTGACACATCTAAAACTGACACTGAGTGGAACCTTGAGCGTCATAGTTTGAAACGTGGGGCCAATGATCAAGCGTTGGTATTGGACGAGTTGGGAATAAGAATGTCTTGGCTCTTATTTGATTATTTTAGAAGGTGAACCATCTTTTTTGTGTTTGTTGAAATGAAGGATTCTATTCTGTTGGAATTTGGGTACAGATATATTTTCTACATCTCAGCAATGGGTAAAGAGTGACAAAGGCATATAATGCTCACTGACAACCAGCTGATGCTTTCTGAAGAGAAACAAATAAACAAGAAGATAAAAATAATCAACAAATATAAAATACAAATAAAACAGTTCCTCTTTGCTGACATTTCTCTTTTCATACTATCACAGGTGTTTGGAGTAGGACGGCCCCTGCTGGATGTCACACTTCTCCAGATGTGACCTCTCAAGACCTCCCGGCATCCTCAGTCTACCAGCCTCCCAGCAGGTGCGCGTTTCACTTTGTAGCATCATCGCCGCCTTTGACCACCCTCCACTAAAAATTACAGCCCTGGAACCTGCCGACCAGAGCGCCATGGTAACCGGAGCGTGTGATCCTTGTTGTTATTTCCCCTTCCCCTGCGCCGTAGGCCTCCCCCATCCCAGGCTATAAAGTGAGGCTCAGCTGAGGACGACATGGAAAAGGTCTTTATTAATATGAAAATTAAATCTGTGATGACATTGCTCGTGCCTTTAAATTTAACTCACAGTGCCTAGAGGAAGGACATTGTTCTGCAGACTCAGGGAGATGAGCATTTTTAGAAAAGAAAAAAAAGGGAGGTCATATAAATAATGATAGAATCACACGGTGAAATAGGTATTATGCAAAACTGTCATGATTCAAAGAACACATAGGATCTAGAACACGGAAGCGCTCGCAGTCACTTTTTTTTTCAACTCCTGATAAGACAACCCCCCCCCCCCCCCCCCCCCCGTGAGCCGACCCATGCATTTGCTCTTGGGGTGTTTACTCACTTCCCTATTTGACGCCCATCCCTCATTGTTGGGAGACAAATGTCACCACCCTCCCTCCCCGCCCCGCAACGCTGTCTTTCGTAGCTGACAGATGTCTGGTATTCATGAATATTCCGTGCACCACCAAGCCCCGATGCTGCAGACGCAGCTTTGATCTTCATTTCAAAAGAAAGTTCTGTCAGTGCCACTGCCAGAGACTTTTGTGACTCGCAGTGTATTCGCTGTTGTAGCCTGTTTGTTTGAGTTCAGTAATAGAACAGCGACTCCGCGATCGTCAGGGTTGACAGTCCGAGGCGTGAGGGTTGCCCCTCAGATCAGGATAAGTCAGGACTGTGATCCACCGAATGTGGCTGGCAGACTTTTTGTTTGGGCTCTAAATTAGTCTCCTCAGGTAAAATAACATCACTGCCCTAAATACAATAACTTTCTAGTGAGAAACCTGCCGTTGGATTCTGGAAATTGAGACCAACAAAGTTCTGTATATGTCCAATGCACGACAGTTATATGGTGCGGTAGTCATGTCCGGCACTGAACTACTTCAAGCTCTCCCAATAAAAAATTGTTGTACAGTCAAGTTAGTGAAGGCCAATATTTTGAACCAATATATTACCACATTAAAGGTGGAATGTTTAAGATCTGTCCTGAAATTTAGTTTCAGACTAATATTACCAACAAAACGTTAGGAGGTTACAACGTAGATGTCATACGTCAAAGACATCTATGTATTGTTACAGAGATATCTACCTAAATGATCATGCTAACCAGCTAGCCCCGGCCCGTACTTGTCTTGTAATACCACTTGTACCTCTAGAGGCGATAGTGAGTCACTGTAGAGTCCAGTCGATGATGGCAGCGTGAGCACAGCCCTACAATACCAGCGAGTTGGAAGATTCTGGGGCCCATCAGCACTCTGTTCAACAGGCTGACCCGGTACATACCGGACACCAAAAAGACGTGTTTGTTATGCAATTATATCTGATTATTGCATGTTGTTTTTCACCTGTAATTACCTTTATTTTGTAGACAGTAACCTAATACTCATCAAAACCAACATGTCATCTAACTGTGGAATATACTTTCCACTTTAAGACACATTTAACAGTTTATAATCTTCACTGTCCCTCAGTGACGCATTTTAAATGAGCACCCAAAGTTGTGTCACGCTTCATGTGGGAAAATATGCTCCGTAAATACATTGCTTTCAAACAAGGCCAGGTATTCATCCAGGGTGAACAGCATTTGTAGGAAAGAGAACCCTCATTCACACGAAGTTATGAGAGTCTGGCTGAAACAAAGAGACGCCACCATCTGCAGTCTGCCAGCGTAGTCAACAGTGCTGCCCCTCTTGACCCTCAGTGAAAACCCATCGGGCTCCATTCACCGGCTGGCCTTTTTCAGCACACACACACACACACACACACAAACTCGCATTGCCTGTAATGATATTGGTTTCTCTCAACGTGCCTTTTGAGCGGTGGCCGGGTCTCAGGCCTCTTTTGTTGCACGGCCTGCACGGAGAAGTATCTCTTTCCCCCGGTCTCAAGCCGCATACACAGGGAGAGTACAGAGAGCGCCGAGCCCCCTGTAGACTCCGGCACTCTCTTTATAGACCACTGCAGCTCCACTTCCTCCAGAGACAGGCGCAGTGGGCTTGCTCTTTCGAGCAGATGATTAATCTTCTCATTATCTGACATCACACTTAAAGCAGCACTCCAAACAGGATGCTGCTCCTGCTGCTGGTGCACTAAGATTCGAGGAAATGTGAATGCGCCGAGCATCTGGGAATTTGTGAACATGACTGTGTTTTGCTTAACTAAGCCCCAGTTGATTTAGAGAGCACTGGACTTCATCCGTGCAGATATAATAGAGAGAAAAAGATACACGCAGCATTTTAGCGCTACGGGTAACCTACATTGAAGTAGGATTTCTCTGCAGCCCGTGGCAAAGTGAACTTAATTCAAGATGCATCTCCTCTGCAGAACTCATCTGCATCAAGTGCATCTTCATCAGTGGATGACACTATCGTCATCATATGATGGAAGTTTGAAATGTCCGTCACGTAACGTGGTAAAATGCAGGAATTTAAATTTCCTTATTTTATTAACTTGTTTGGGCAATTTGGACATTTCGTTTGGGAAACATGTTCAAACACTGTTCAAAAGTTGGTCAGTCAAAATTATATGGCAGATGGCAATTTAAGAATTGAAAATAATTTAAGAAATTCCAAAATGCTGAAAAACACAAAAATTGTCTACACTGCTGAGACTTCAATTGCCTGTACACCTGCCAAAATATCAGTTTGTCACGGTAAACCGCATTTTGTTTTTGTTTGTTTGTGCACCTGGAACGGTTGGAAGTTGAAAATTTAAACTACAGAAATTCAGACCTCCGAGTTTTCTGGAACGCAGCATTACACTGGATCTTCTTCACTGGAAGATAACCATCACAAATGAACACCACTTTTATGTTTTTTGAAGCGTAAATGCAATTGTCAGAAGTAAAAACTACAACACAGTTGAATGACCTCACGTCACCACCACTAAGCTGAAGGCGGACTGGTGTTCTAGTGATGACCTTTAGCAGTCTCACTTAGCCACTCGTTTGCTACCACCTTTTTTAGAGACACGTAATAACTTCAAAATTCACAAGTGCAATATTGATGTTGTAGCACAGAATGTTAAAATGTCTTCAGCTTGTGTCAACCACATACCTTATTTCAGGCATCTGACCAAAAACTCATTGACTTTGAGAAAAGGGAACTGGAAGGGCAAAAATGCTGACTCATTTCCTGGTTTTAGAACTCATTCCTGCAGCACTCTACCAGGTGACCCAGTAGGGTATAGTGAGCCAGCCTGCACCGGCAAGGAGAGACAATGTTAGCAAATACAGGCCAACACTCCTGGAGAAACATAACAGTACTCTGAGTTTTAATAAAGTGCATACTATGCTGGTGATGTATGCCGATATAGTGTTTTACTATACAGCAACAGCAGGACAGCCTCCCGACTGAGTGTGTTTCTTAAAGAGCTGTAGCACCCATATGGAGATCAAGTGCTTTTATCTGCAGAATCCCCTTCAACTTCAGGTGTTTTAGTGAGGGCTACTTGTAAATCTTCACAAAGGTACAGAATGTGAAATATCATATAATATGATATATAATATGCAATGCACAAGGCCAGTTAAGTTGTTGTGGTGATCTCAAAAAGAAAAAAATATCACCTTCAGGGAGGTGTCCGCTCAAACTAATTTATTTTGGTGTGCAGTGACAGAATGCAATGACAGTTGTGTCATGAAAAGTAAAAGAATAAAGCTTCCCCATATGTCACTTTTGAATACACATGAGAAAAAAGGCACAATCTAAATAATCAATGAAGTGTCGAGGGTAAATGTGCACAGTGTCTCTATTATCGGGAGAAGCATTTATGGTTTCTGCTGAGGTGGGATTGCTGCAGGTATTTAATAAACTCAAATATGTCCCAAATGTCTCAAAAGAAACTGTTAAAGTAAGAGGATGTATTTAACTGTTAACTGTGCATTCTCACAACCTAACAGACTGCATTTCCTTCCGCATAAAAAATTTGCAAAGACGTTTTTTTTTTTTTAATTACTTTTAAACCTGTATATTTCTTTGTTAGATAGCATTCTTCTTCATCTTTTCCTTTCCTGGCACATTGCTACAGTTCTTGTCATGTTACCGCCAGAAATGTGCATTGCGTAACCTGCGTAATCATGCATGTACGTGACATACAAAGGAAAAGAGGTCCTTGCTCATTAAATCCCTACTGCACTTTCTGCAATGGAGCTGTTTTGGCATGTCCTCTTTAGACTGGAACAATGGAATTTGAAAGCAAAACTCAGAGCCATATTTGTTCTTACAGTTTGATTTGCAGGCACTCATGTCAATCATTCATGATGATGTACGGCGTTGCCAATAGACACTCTGCTCATAAGTGATTTCAAGTGCGGCAAGCTTGGAAAAAACACATGCAGCGTCACTTTGGCAGAGAAGTAAGCAGCCATACCCTGAGTGTATACCTCCGTGGAACATAATGACACTCAAATCAAGCGGCTGACTGCTTATATGCAGACGCACACTGGAGCTGAAAGGCATCACAAATGGTGAGTCAAACCACCTTTGACTTTCATTTGAAATGTAAAAGCACAAGTCTTGGTGAAAGGTGTTGCCTTGTGAAGCTAATGGATAAGAAATCAATGTCCTATTTTTCTTTTCTGCGTTGTAGTGCGGCAATGCAGCTAGTCCAATACAAAGGAATACCTTTACTTGCTTTCTAGATGCGAGGAATGACACCAATCACCCAAACATCTTGTAATTATAAGACTACAACCAGCAATCAGTTAGCTTAGCTTAAAAACTGGAAGGGGGAAACAGCTAGGCTGGCACCATCCAAACGTAACAAAAGACACTTACATTACATATAGCAGATGCTTTTATCCAAAGCGACTTACAATTCAGTATCTATCTACCGTAGACGCAGCTACAGGAGCAATTTTAGGGCTAAGTGTCTTGCTCAAGGACACATTGACATGAGACTAGTGGAGCAGGAGCCGGGGATCGAACCGCTGACCCTCTGATTGAAAGGGGTCAGCCACTCAGGTGGCTGTAAGTGGGTCACCCCCCACTTACAGCCACCTGAAAAGTTCACTATCTAACACTTTAGAGCCTATCTCATTTCTTTGATCCATTTAAAACCCAAATTGTTAAAAAGGACAATTTGAGCTTTAGATGTGCAGATTTTGTTACCTTTGCAGAGAGCCATGCTAGCGTTTCTCCCCTTTATTCAGTCATTGTGCTAAGCGAAGCTAACCTGTATCAGTTTTGTCATCTAATTCTCAGTAAGAAAGTGTATTTCCTAAATAATCAAACTATTCCTATAAGGTTTAACCTCTTCGAGCCGAGCGTCATCTGCCGCCTAAATGTTGTGTCTTCCTTTACATAAATAACGACATTTTCACCATAAATTGCTGCGTAATAATGATCAAGAATGCAAGAAATCAAGTGTTTGATGCTCAAAATGTTTGTCAAGAAGTGTAAACCCCCTCTTAATATGTGTGTCCCCCCCCCCTCCCCCCACCCAGTGTTGAAAGTAAACCTATTCCCTTGCTGTTACATAACTGTGAGTCATTAGCTGACTGTTTGAGGGTGGGCTATTTCAAAGTCTGTGCGTTTAGCCGAAGCTCTTATTCAATGTGTCCTAGAATGAATACTGATGCAGATGAAGTTCAACCAGTTGACCAAAACTGCATCAACTGCAGTCACCTACGAAGGTACCAATGCATTGGTTTGTTCTTGTCCTGTCATCTTCATATTAGTCCAGTTATAGTTGAATATTTACAGGATGTCCTCCCTGAAAGCATGATGAAATTGTTCCCAGGGCACCAAAAAAAAAAAAAAGACAAGCTCTTTGACATAAGCCTCAAAAATGAAGCTTACATAATTAGGCTTGGCAGGGCCCCGGCCATCAAAGCGAAGGATGGTGCTGGCTAATTGAGCAGACAGATTAGCGGCGGTCTGACACGGCCAAAGAGTACTAAAGGAGGAATGAGGTAACACTGGTTGGAGCACAGCTGACTGGCACCGACCTTAAAAAGAGAAAATCCCTCCTGACATATTATTGCTTGTGATATATCGTCATGTTCAAATGCGCCATACAATCCAGAAGTAAAATCTAATCGTCCTCACAACATAGATTTCCCTGTACATATCATTGTATATACTTGACTTGTACAATTGCAGACCTAGATATTATCACTGTCCCGACAGTGCAGTAAAAAAACATGAATGATGTCTCATGTTCTGTACAAAAAAATGTGCATTGTGTGTATGGTTTCCGTGTGCAACAGATAGAATACCCATGCACATACGATTTGGTCTCTGTGGTACGGCAGCTTAATTCACGCAATGTCACATGATCACATGAGTACTACAGCAGTTATATCACTCTCTTTAAAACCATAAGACTCCATTGATAATTACGGTAATTTTACCTCACAGAGCACAAGAGTATACATTCAAAAATCCAAACTAACCCATTTAGTTACTTCCAAAGTTAGCATAGCTAATGTTGACTCACTCAGCTAATGCTAGCATTCATATAATATGTTACTGTATTGATTAGCTTTTACATTGTAAAACCCCAGAAAACAACAACAATGTACCTGCCCCTTAATATCCTAAATTGCTTTAGAGAATTATCTTTTGACATACTTGAAGAAGAATCACAACAGCACCTTAAAGCACTCTGACATACATTTGATTCATGTGGCTGCTGTAAACGCGGAAAAGAATGTGATTTGTGCTCGTAAGCCATCATCCGCAAAACAATGACAGTCACTTGTGTGTTTAAAGGCAATACAAATCCAACGTATATCCCCTTCAAGTCACACAGAAGTTGGAAGCACAGCTTACATTTATAAGTAGAATTTAAGGATGGTGTAGTATAAGGCGCTTGTGCAGGAGAAACTGGAGAACCTGCTGTTTCAAACTATGAAGAATCCCACAATGAAAGTCTTCATCAAAGTTGCCATGAGCTTTGAGTTTCTCCTGAACCTTACCCCCACTTTAGCTGGACATGTATCTTAACCGGTACTGCACCTGCTCTGTCGCCTTCATTTCCCTGTTCCCTGTAGTCACCACACCGTGACATGGTTCTTCTCAAGACACTATAATAAACAGCTCACAGTCATGTGATTTGTAAACCTCTTACCAGTTCTCTGCTTTTTATTTTTGGTTTCTTTTTTTACTCCTTTCCGTTTCTTCTCCTCGCTTGGCACAAGAGTGTATTGTATTTCATGTATTGGCTCCTATCACTGCAAACATGCACACATAGGCACAAGGACATGCACACTCTCAGACTTCTTCTATCCCATCAGTGGCAGGGACTGGGGAACTGGTCAAGGTAGAGGGAGTCTTAAGCCGTGACCTCATTTAGGATTCTAGTGGCATGCGGGTGGACACTCTTTCCGAGCCTCTCAGTGCTGACCTGGTGGAGCAGTGCTCTTTCCATACCAGGTAGCGATTTTCAATGGTGCAAGAGTAGAAATTCCTCAGTATTTGAGGGGATACCCTTAAAGCCCTCAAGCGTCTGAGGTGAAACAGTTCTGCCATGCCTTTCTCACCACTGTATCAGTATGCAGCACGCAGGTCAGGCAAGATACTTCAAGCTGCCCACCCACTCCCCTGAGAACCCATTGGTATTAAGGTGGGGGCATAGTTCCTTCCCAAAGTCCACTATCAGCACTAAAGTATTGACGATCTTCAGGAGGAGGTTGTTGTCCTGACACCAGCGGATCAGGTCCTGCTTCAGGTAGGCCTTTATCATCAGCAAACTTGATTATTGTGTTGGAGTTGAAAGTGGCTACACAGTTGTGTGTGTGTGTGTTAGTGTGTGTACAGGGTGTACAGCAGGGGGCTCAATAGCCCTGGGGTGCTTCGGTGTTAAAGATGAGGGTGAAAGAGGTGTGTCCGCCCACCCTCGCCACCTGGGGTCTGTCCGCCAGGAAGGCCAGGATCCACATGCACAGTGAAGTGTTTAATCCAAGGAGCTTGAGTTTTCCTACTAGCCTGGAAGGAACAATGGTGTCAAACCCTGAACTGTAGTGATCTCTCATAGCTATCTTTGTTGTCCAGGAGAGGTAGGCTGGTGTGTGGTAGTCTTTTTTTTTTTTTTTTATCGACTAACATGACACACGTGGATACACACTCTTGAATAGGATATTGTGAAGTCTGAAGTATATTCTATAGGGAACCGTCGATTCCTATGCTTTCTCTGCATAGGCAGGATTTCCTTCAGTGCTGCCGCATTTGAAGACGGGTACTTTACATATCACAAGAACAGGTTTGGCTCTTTGAATATATTCCTTACTTTCAATCCATTTTTTTCCCATAAAAAAAACCCAACCTCTGTACATGAAACAATCCAGTGTTTCCCCGTGGAACTATAGGAAAATATTTTATTCAGCAAGTTCACGTACCTGCACAGGACACATCAATTCCCTAAAACAATTTAAAAGGGGCAATTTCTGAACCGGGGACTGCATGAATAATAGAGGATATGCTAATATGATGCTAGAGAATGAGGGGGTTATCTTGTTTTATCCACACTGTTGAAGTGCCTCCGTTACTGCTGCTGGCTGTTTGTGCTTTGCCAGAGGGGCCCGCCTTTGAAGCTCTTAATGAAGATCTTCTACTGACAGGAGGGCTGAAAGAGTGACATCTGTTGCACCGCAAACATGACCACATTCACAGATGTGTTAAAGGGAATACATTATGCAACGTGTCTGTCTAGGTCAGGGCACTCTCGCGAAATCCACCATGTAGCCCACTCGCTCTCTCCCCTGTTCCCACTCATTAATCTAATGAATAGCAAGCAGCTACAATCAATGGTGTAGTTGTTGGGGATGAGCAGAACGGGCACGCTCTGATACATCAACACTTAGACCTGATTGACAGCAGCACAGGCATCAATATCACAGCTAATAATGATGATCAGCTCTTAATGAAGATGCCCAGGGCAGACACAGTGCATAATGCAGTGCAGCAGGGAGTCCTTTCACGCAGAATTACTAATATTGGAGCAACTAGAGGTTTTGTGGTCTTTGTTCGTGGATAAATAATTTCTCATGTAGGCCCATACTGTATGTGTTGGTAAGTCTCAATATCACATTGGTCACACTCTGTGCTTTTTTATTTTTCGCCATCTATTATTAACCATTTCTCTGAATTGCTTTTCAAGTCCTGATTTACAGGCAGACAGTGTGAAAGTGTTAAGCATTCTCTTTTTTCTTTCCCTTCATTGACCCAAATGCTGCCATAATGGTTTCAGTACAACACGGCGAGGTACTGAAAGGTAGATCAACCCACTTAGGCGCCAGATCACGCTTTGAATCATTTATAGATGAGCTGTTTGTCTTATCTGTGAGAATATAGCGATTCAGTATGCCCAGAACTGCAGGGAAGGAAATATCTACAACAGAAAATAGTGACACTGTTGGAATATCTGAACACTTCGGGTCAAAATGGAGACTGAAAAGGACCTTTTCTTTTGCATCGGCAACAGGTCATATCCTTAGACATATCAAATTGAAATGGGCAAACAGCTATGGAAAAGAGCATACAAGCTATTTTAATACATGACGAATTGAAAAAAAAGATAGATTTTTGCTGATCGATTTTCTAGCATGGTGTAATCAATTAATGAATCATTTCCGAAATTATTTTAAGTATGACATATTTGGAGCTAACCCACATGATGGGGATGCAATGTATTTGAACCAAAACCTAGCCCACATATTATGCCTATTTCATATGCAATATATGATATAAAAATATAAAATATCCATACGGCTGAGAAGCAAAAAATTTAAATCTCAACAAAAAAAGATCAGATTCTTGCCATGCCAAAATTGGGTCCTCAAGTATTCAGTACATGGCAGCTAGTTTGTGGAGATTCAATCAATTTCAAATGTGTTACAATATGTACTAAAATGACATGATCTGTTTTTTAAGTATACTGAGGCACAAAGGGATTTTGCACTATGAGTGCAAAGAGAATAATTTATTCTGTTGAACACAACCAAACAAAAACAAACAGAGGGTTCGGCATGAGGCGGGGTGATCATCCAGGGCCCACAGCTTATGTTTTCTAACATAGTAACCATCTTGAGCCATATATATATTCATGACACTATTTAGTTGAATACACAATTCTGATTACCGCAACGTCATCGCAGTGCACAGGTTTTGGTTGCTTGGTAACGGCAGGCGTGTCAGGAGCGCTACCCCCCCAAAGCACCTTGAATGAAAGGATGAAAGCGGCACGGCTGCTGTTTTCTAAGCGTTTTTAGATGCAACATGTGGCAACAACGGCTTCTGAATAAGTTTATGACAGTAAATTAAAAGAAGAGAAGATATTGGACTGCTTTTTTTTTGGTTAAAACTCTTGGTTATTGATTATATAAAACAATTCACATTTGAATTGGTTGTGTACGGCTAACAAGGCCTATTCATTACATAATACTCGTGCAGATGAAAAAAAAAATGTTGTGCATATTCAACATCCCCCCCGGCATTACTTCATCAGGAATGTGAAACCGCTGCTGAACCCGAGTGAGGGAGAAGAACACCAGCGGTCATGAATGGAGCGCTTGTGATGATTTCAATGGCTGTCACGGCTTATGCAGCTCACATTGACGACAGGGGTGAGGGAGAGGTCAGAGCCACTGACGCGCCCAGGTGATCCCAAAATCTGCGCAGTCCAGGCACGCAATCATGCGGTGATTATGAAGTTAGATGAAGCAAAACGTTGGAAACTCTTTCTTCTTTTTTTTTTTTTTTATTTCGTGCTAAAGTGTTTGTTTTTTTCTCCACCACAACAATCGCTCAGATAGCTTGGCTAGCCAAAAGCAGGTTTCCGGGGTTGTCATTGGGATGGGAGGCGGAAAGACAGGAGCTAGCTCTTATCCTGTACTGCTCTGCAGTCTGAGCTACCAGAGAGGCTTAATAATATCCCAGAGGCACAGATGAAACACTTTCTCCACAGTGGCTGTTTACTGAGGAGTGTGTTTGAAGTTGAGCTCAAGATGTCTTCATTTCTGTACCAGAGGAATGTTCCAAGGGGGGAAAAAAAAAATTGTAATTCAGATAGGGAGCAAGGGGAGAAAAAAAAGAGAGAAAAAAAGTAAAGAGGGGGAAAGACGAACAGAATCCAAGAGGTGCTTTCTGCTCCTGTGCTACACATAATTCAACACAGGAAAATGCAAGCAAACTCATCTGCCACTTTCATATTTTCGTGGCGAGATATCTTTAAAATCTAGTGAACCACGATGAACAGGGGTCTTAGGAGCCCCTTCAAATTAAGAAATGCCTGCTGTTGGCACCAGCAGGACCATTATTTATTCATATCGCTCAGCCTGCTCTTGCAGAACTGCACTACAAAAAAATCCCACAGTTTGGAAGTGTCCAGGCCGTTTTTTTTCTGCCAATCTCTCTAGATGTTTGCTGTTGATGCCTAAACAACACAAATGATAATCAATCTGTCTTTGCACAAGATGACAAAGTTGTTTGAATAAAAAATAAAAAAACTGAAACAAAATGGAACACGTGTCTGTCGATTCCCCGATTATCTCCGGAGAATACACACCAAATTGAGTGTTGCTCTTTTGAAAACAATAATTTTCTGAAGGTTTTTATAGAATGCAACACATGCAGGAAAGTAGACCAGTACCGTTCTGTATTGCGTACCACCTAAAGATTCAGTACCTGCAAGAAAACACATCTGCTAACGTCAGGTCAATACAGTTAGCTTGGTACCGAAGTATCGGTTCTCGCGACATCAGAGATGTCCCGATCATGTTTTTTGGGCCTTGATCCCCATCCGAGTCCTTTTGATATTAGCCATCTGCTGATATGACCTGCCGTCCTCCACACTGCTCTTTGCCACTAAGAAAGAGGGCGGATATAACAGATTTGTTTGTCAGAGTTGAACAAATTTGTTTAAGTTGAGTAGCCGCGCTGCAACGCTAGCAGGCTGAGGTGGGAAAAACAAGTCTACAAGAGAGGATCAGGTTGTGACCAGCTTCATTTTAGCTGATACCAATCCACTTGAATATAACTTTTTTTTCACATTTGCTCAAACTATCACTGTACGCTGGCAGTAGATGAGACAGAAAATCTGTCTCAACCAATCACACCCAAGGAGTTTCTAACACAGCTGTCAATCAAACTTTGATTGGATTGTCAAACTAGACAGGATTCATCAGATATGAAGATGCTTTTACTACCTTGCTAATACCTTACGTTTTCAGAAGCATATTTTAGCTGTAAAATGAGAACGTTTCGCTCCGGTCGGAGGGCGGGACTTGGTTTTAGCATTGGCTATTTTCAAGATGGAGGCTAGGTCAAAGATTAGTCTCATTTTACATCTAATTTATATCTGCTCAGTTTACTTGATGGCAAAAGCTAAGATCAGACCACTGCACTAAGCCAACATTATATGATCAAAGCATCTAATGCACGCTGTTGGTGCTCCATCTGTTGTGATCAGACTAAATAAACTGATCCAACCTGTGACGTTTGCTGTCTTATGAAAGCTCGTCTTTAATTAGTTCACCAGCCTCACTCTTTTTTTGTTCCCCTCACATTTCCATGTTCATTCATTTCGGTCAGTGGAGTTAATGCACAACACAGCCATTATCTGCCTGTTAATGGCTCAGCATATGAAGTAAAGATAGACTCATGAGATGTAATGAACTTCTGACCCCCCTCCCCCACTCACGCACACCTCTTAGGATGCCGGCTGGCCAGCCCACTACGAGCAGCATGGGAATTTTTTTTTATCTCATTGGTGTTGCTGGACTCGTTGCTGGCCCACGGGTCGAGCGGCCCACCGGGAAAACTCCCACTACTCCAGATGGCCAGATTGCCACCGAGGCTGACTAATTACAGTATCTACTGCGTGCAGCTAGGTACCCAAAAAAAGGACATTGATCTGGCATAGTGATGCCCTAGATCAGCATGAGATGAGCAATGGTGACTTTTTAATCAAATGCCAGTTCATGTAATAATTTAAATCACACTTCTATAGTGGTATCTACCACAGGCGTGAGGACAGTTTTATGTGCCTGGGTTTTGAGCGAGCTGCGTGTAAGATTGCTGTGAGATATCTCAAAACCTGAACAAATAGAACCAAAAGATGGCGAGTGAGATACTAGTAGAGAAAATGTACTTTTGTCATTTGGGTGAATTTGTAGTCTTTTGATTAGAAAACGTAGTGAAAAAGTATAGTTAAGAATTTAAAGTAGTCTGACTACAAATAGTAACAAAATAGTAAAAAATGCATGAATGATTTTGGGTGTTTTTCATTCACATTTCCCTTCTGAAACAAGCATCTGAATGAGTTTGCTTCACCAGCTCTGTGTGCCGGTTATCAGGACCGCTCCAGCAACAGCCCCGTCTTTCGCTCAAATGAGCACTAATTAAGATGGCCATCAAAGCGAAAGAAAACAAACAAAAAAAGGCACGGCGCACTCGCTATCTCTGGAGGTATTGAATGTGATCAGCATTGTATGGTAGAGAGGGGTGTTTTCGCCGACGCGTTGTGTGTCGTTACCCACGCGGCGCTAACAAGCTGTGTGGCTTCAGAGACTACAATGAAAGGCTGGTGGGTTTTCTTTTTTTTTTTTAAAGCGAAGGGATGAGGCGGAGGTCATTGCCAAGAGTGGCCTCTATAGTGCTGCTCGGAGCGGGGGCTGCTGATTAAACACGATGAGGGAAATAGGGGGCCTGGAAACAGGATGGGGATGAGAGGAGCAGTCAAACTGTCAGCAACGCTCGTAAAAGAGCGAATGCAGAGGCACCATTCACTCACTGACAGCTTCGCTGCAGCCTTTCTTCCCCCAGGGGGGGAAGCTTTGGCGTCGACGCCGAACGCGCCCGATGTTCTCGCTTTGTATGGGATTTTCAACTGAGGGGCTACGAGCTCCTCACTTGCCACGTCATGGTCCGGAAACAAAGCGAGGGGCCTCCTCCTTGTGTCCGTCTGCAGTCACAAAGGTCAGCAATGGAGTTATTATCAAGTTGATTATCATTCCATTGATGAAGTGCCTCAACCTGAAATAAAAGTTGTCATCTAGAGACAGCAATGATTAACTATGTATTTCTTAGCTGTTTGTAGAGATTCACGTCTCGTCATTGTAAGCACATGCGTAAGAGTGGGGCAACAACAAGCAAGCAGACTCAACAAATGGCCCCAAAAAATGAGAAAGATTTGCAGAGAAGAGAGAGGTTTTTTTATATAGTAAATATAATTATATTTTCAGTGTTTTTTTTTAATGTAGGCCTACATAATCATATATTCTTGTTGAGCTTCCAGGCCAGCCCAGTTCTAGACTGCAGTGAGAGATGTGTTACTTGGTCACCAACAACTGGGGTTGATTTATGTTAATATCTAAAGCTTTCTCCCAACGATACAGGCAGGCTGTGTGTGCAGTAATCAAATGGCTTTCCAAATTATATGGAGTAGCCATCTAGTGAAATATTGTGGCCGTAACAATTAAAATTTGGCCTCTGTTGTGGTGAATTAGCCTTCTTGTGCGTTGTAGCTCACACAATCTGTAAAAAGCTATTAATACTTTTGGTTGGCATCTTTTCTCTCCCCTTTCTTCTTTATTAATATACTTTCTTATATTGAATCGAACAATGCCGCCTGCCAATATTTTAGCAGTAATTCTAATATATCAGTGGTGGATATGGAGAAATATTGATTAGGTTGCAAGAGAGTAGCATGGAGAGGACAGGTGACAGAAATATAAATACATATGCTAACTATCGTAGTCAATCACATATATCAATGTATAATTGGAAAATAACCCAAAGATGAAAATATTGTGACAGATTGGTAAAGCATTGAACAGAAATATCAAAAGGTAGTATTAGAGATCAATAAATTCTATTTTTGAATAGGGGGCAGTGCTGGATATGGGGGGGTTCCAAGCAGCCCCATAACATGTTAATCCGGGGGCAAAACATCTGCATGTTTTATCCTTTACAGTCATACTTCCAGGCACACACCCACATATACATACTGCCATACATGCAGTCAGCCTTTTTCAACATGATATTCATATATTTCTGGAAAGAAAACACACCAAAACAACAAAAATACATGGTGATCTTAACACTTTTCTATTTCTAAACACGGCAGCCACTCAACGCTCTCCACCGGTCCAAACACGTGATATCGCCCTGCAGTAATGAGAGGCTGTCACACGGCGATCTTGACAGCGCTCCACAGAATTCATCATTCTCCTCACACCCTCCTCCAATGCCGCTCCCTCCCACCCAACATGCACTGCAACATCAACGCCTCTTCCCACTGCACAAGCGAGCGTTTACGAACAAAAGGCACATGTCTTCATTTTTAATTCTGTAAGTTGAGGCAGAAGTTTCCAAAGTGCCCCCATTGCCGGATCTATTTCCCCTCCCAACTGCTTAATGTCATTCAATCTTCGGGGATTTATTGGCACTCCTCGCCTTTTGTTCTAAGACACGTCCCTTCAATACATGTAGAGGGACTCCAGAAAGAGAATAGCTCCTTTTGAGCCTCAGCCAGCGTTGGATGAGATGATTGATGGATGCAGGTCTGTGCTGGGAATACCAATGGCAGGTTTTGATTCCCGCTCCCTTGTGGGAAATAGGGGGACTTTAGCTTTCATGACAGAGGACTTACAGAGGAAGCTACACAGCAGAGCGAGAGAGAGACAGACACAGTGCAGTGGAGCTCAGAGATGGACACAGAGGAAGTACAGGAAGCAGTTGTTTGCATGCATATCCCTACAAATCTTGTTTTTTTTTTACATCTTTCAAAGCATACCATACAATGCTGTGGATTGCTGATGCGTTTTACTCATTCTACCAGCAGCCTTTTTTTTTTAAGGCTGATTTAATAGTGAAGTTAGGGACATGTCCCATTATCCTGTGGCTACTGAATTGTCCTGAGCAATCATTTTGGTTAAAAGGAAATTAAATATAATCACTAAATACAACTAAAGCCCTTTCTCGTGAATTTTCTCGTATTTTCTTTTTCGTCATAAACTGTCTAATAGTCCAATTGCCTTTTTCAGTTTCACTGAAGAAATTTGGACATGTCGCAGTAGGAAAAGCACAGGTAGTACAATTAAATCATGGCTGAATTCCATGTAGAGGCTTCGGGTTTCAGTGTCCTGGTATTGTGGATGCTGGCTCACTGACATGACTGACTGAGACACTTGATCAGAGCAGAGCTGTCGTTCATGTAAGACCGATGCTTTTCCTACTGTGATGAAGTCCAAATGCCGTGAAAACGGCCTACTTTCATCCGTGTTGGTGTTAATTTGTCTGCTTGACTGATATTATATTGTTTGTCTGCAGCATTGTGTTCTACTTGAATGGGACTGACCTCGACAAATGAAGGTTAATAATGTCATCCCTGACCTCCCAGGCGAAGAAAAGCAAGCGACGACTCACGGTGTGAAGACACAAATAATAGCCAGCATGAACAAATAGAGTCTGGTTGCTAAAAGCATAAAATACCATGGTTACAGGGGTAATTACCTGTAGTACATTTCAACAGCAATAATTACAACAAAACAACAACAGAGTCGACACCAATCCGCTGCTCTAACTTTCTCTTTTTTAACTTTCAGCAGTCATTTCAGTTGCTTCCACTCAAATTTAGTCAATTTATTAAAAAGAGTGCATTTTATAATAGCACATATCAGATGTGTTTTACAGAGACACAGAGATAATTAAAAGAAAACAAATATTTAAAAAAATATTGGATTTTGTTTATTTTTTAAATAGAAATAGAAAATTAGAAGTTACTGTCAATACAGTAACTTCTAATATATCAGTGGTGGATATGGAGAAATATTGATTAGGTTGCAAGAGAGTAGCATGGGGAGGACAGGTGACAGAAATATAAATACATATGCTAACTATCGTAATCAATCACATATATCAATGTATAATTAGAAAATAGCCCAAAGATGAAAATATTGTGACAGATTGGTAAAGCATTGAACAGAAATACCAAAAGGTAGTATTAGAGATCAATAAATTCTATTTTTGAATAGGGGGCAGTGCTGGATATGGGGGGGTTCCAAGCAGCCCCATAACATGTTAATCCGGGGGCGAAACATCTGCATGTTTTATCCTTTACAGTCATACTTCCAGGCACACACCCACATATATACATATTGCCATGTCAGCCTTTTTCAACATGATATTCATATATTTCTGGAAAGAAAACACACCAAAACAACAAAAAAACATGGTGATCTTAACACTTTTCAAGCTTTTGTCCTCCTGTGAAGGACAGATCGACCCTGACCGACCCCAAATATTCACCGGAGCTCACCAGGGTCTCCTGAATTCATGCAGCTCCAAACATCTCACTGCAGTTCATTCAAAGCTTAGTGCCCGAGAGTGTCAAATTTAAGGCATTCATTTAGATTAATAAAGAGAAAATAATGTGTTAACAAGTGCAAATAAAAAATATGAAAATGAAGTTATTCTTTATTTTTTGATATAATAAAATGAATATATAAAAAAAAATTCTAATGATCTCTAATACTACCTTTTGGTATTTCTGTTCATGTCACAATAATATTTAAAATATTTTCATTTGGGGGCTATTTTCCAAATATACATTGATATATGTGATTGATTGCGATCAAGTCAGCATACATTTATATTTCTGCCACACGTTAATGTCTCAATGCTACTCTCTTGCAACCTCATCAGCATTTCTCCATATTCGCCTCTGCCGTATATATAGCCATTGCCATTCTATGTTCATAATAATGAAATCATCAATACGTTGAATGAATTGATGTTTACATGAACCGTTGAGCAGTGGGATTTAGGAGTAAACACCTGTGGTCGTTTGCACACGTTAAGATTTCCCTTAAAGGCTAAGTTAAGGCACAAAACATCCTTAAGTCTTCTCATGAAAGGTTTAGTACTTATCTTCGTCTCACTCTTAAGGAATCTCTTGAAGTTAGTTAAACTGTTGCATAAATAACATTAGCAACCAAAGTAAGGAAAAAAAATGTAGGTATACCTCTGACTCTATCTTCAGTGCAACTAGAAGATGTCATTTTTATTATGAACTACTTCTGTACATAGATTTATTACACTGATTGCCACATAACAGTTAGCTAAAATCTCTTTTTTGGACAGAACTCACAAATTGTTGCATTTATTTTTTTTGATCTCTTGGGATGACCTGCAATTGTTGTTGCAATGTCCTCCCACATTTGTTGTTCTGTTTATTTACGTTTGGTACGTTCCTCCAGAAGTATAATCTTTTTTCTCCTCTGACCAATTTGGTTTTCTTGTCAGCCCATCATCTGCCATTTTTTTGTTTTCTTTTGTTCAGTCTTTAGGGCCAAACTTTGTGAGACGATAACAGGTCAGGCATCACAAGCGCGAGTGCATGCAAACAAGCGGTCTCCATGGAAACTGTAGTATTTCTTTGCTGCTGTAAAATCTCAATCTTCAACGCCTTCACACTTTTTCTGAACTAAGGAAACCATTTCAGGGATTCTGTGCAAACACCCTTAAAGAAGCCCCTCAGCTAAGAAGAAATGAAACCTTCAGCTGTCACGCATAAGTAGAAAATGTTGGGCGCCTGTTTCTAATACAACCCTGGTCCTCTCTGTACTTGAGGGACATAAAAGGTCATTTACGATAACTTGTTCCCCCCCAAAAAAACAACAGAGTATTGCACACATGCCTCGCAAGTCCTTTGTCCTTGCCGGCTATGGATCTACCTGCTGGCAGCATTGTGGGCTCTTGAAGAAATATTGAGAGGCAGACGGGCGTCGGTTCAATGGCTTGATAATTGACTCAAAGACGCTCAAAGGTGACAGCAAGGTGCGTGCAGACGTGTGCCCCCCCTCCCCCCTCCGCACACACACACACACACACACACACACACACACACACACACTCCTGCTATAAAAGTCATCGCCGGCATCACGCCCCGAGACACAGCCCCGTTTTATTTCCGTCATGGCCACACACACCCCCCCACCAGCTTCTGTAATCATCCCTCCTTTTCACCTGCCGCGTTCACGCTCGAGCAGGAGGGGGGAGAGAAAATGCCATGGCGCCGCTTCCCCACTCTGCCCAGCATGCCCAGCGGGGGAGACTTGTGGGGCCAGTCGATACTGTGTGTAAAGGCTCCATTTAGCACTGACGCGCCTCCGAGACAGGGCCCTCCGGAGTAAGTGGAGAGGGGAGGGGGAGGGGGTTACTTCTTGAGATGCTTTGCCTCTGACAGAGATGGATGGTCTGAGGCTCCACAGCCAGCAAGGACAAAGGGACACCCAGCCTAGTTGGCCTCCGTCCGTCCGCCCGCCTGCCCAGAACCAGCGCTCTCACTCCCGGGATCCTGAGCCGAGGTGAAAATGAAATTACTGCAGAGGGGGAGAACTGGTGGTGGAGGAGGAGGAGGAGGGGCTCAAAAGAGCCCCAGCATTTTGCTGATGAAGTCGCGTCTGGTGTTCTGACACCGCGTGTTTGGTCGCCGCATCGGAGCAGCTGAATAATTCATCGCGGGGAGGGAGCAAAGTGGCTTACACGCATCTCTCCTGGTGGCTGATGGGAGAGGAACTGCTGAGCGATACACTGCTCGCTTTCTTTGGTCTTTAACTTGGCCGCGATCAGGACATCGACAGTCATGCACCCATTTTCACGTGACGCTGCTTGTTCATATATTTTCTTTTTTTCCTTTTAAGTTTCATTCCAAAGTTCAGGTGATACCCATTCATTCGTTTGATGAAACAATGAATTTACCCACAATCCCTTCACACAATTAGTCCTTTTTTTGAAGCCTCCTACTTCAGCGGAATCTAATTTACTCACACACAAAGTGGCACAGTGCTGAACTGTTTTTCACGCACCCAGATTCATAAGAGTTTGCAGGTTGGCTGTGTCCAATAGTCACCATCACCTCCCACTTAAAGTCGCGGCACATTTCAAAGTCCCTGTAAAAAACAACAACAACAACACCACTTAAACTAGGAATCTTATTGAAAGGACAGACTTTGTTTTTTATCACCGCATCCTGCCAGTGTTAGATGGGATAAATGTCATCAGAGTTCTGCAAAAGAAATCTCAAAAGACAGACTGCCAAGACACTCCTCCTCTCCTCTTCCAGCGTGAGCAACTGCAGTCTTTATTGTCTGCATGTTAACAATGAGTTTCTTTCATTGTGTGTGTGTGTGTGTGTGCCGCTTGGTGTTAAGAGTCTTTTCAAGGCTTTTTTTTTTTTTTTTTTGGCCAGAACACATACAGTAAGTGTGCTTCGGTTTGAAATATCCACTTTGATACTGCACCGCAATAAAGACGCTCTAATATGCGATGAATTATGAATAGAGCTTTGGTTTTGTTTCGTTAGTTAAATTCCGACTTCTAATGAGTGTATTTTAATTGCTTTGTACTCGTTTGGTCTCAAACTGCGACGCGGCCCATTTTCCTAAATTACTGTAGTCTTCATTCGAGAAATGTTTCTTTAGAGCGAAGCTGTATGCACATGACATCATATAAAGGTCATAGAAGGTGGTGACTACACAAAGAAGGATTGTTTAAGAGAAAAAGGGCTGGCTGGCTGGCGAATTATGTTTACATGATAAGGTTATCATGCCTTCATTTAGTTCTTCTCTGCTTGACATCCAAGACTATATTGTTGCTGTAGGGCAGATACACTGTAGGTCCAAAACTGTTACTTTTCAGGAAATAAAAGCAATTGAAAACTGCATCTTCAAAGTTGGTATTGTGTCTTTGTATTAGGTCAGATGCTTGCATGTGTCGTTATATAATTAATGTTTAACCAAAATGAAGCTGAAGTTACAACCAGCAAATGTCATGATTAAAATGGCCATTCGGCCGCTGAAAGTCACATCTTTAGCCAGCTACGCTAGTCCCCTCAGCAAACACGTCAGAGTTCCATTTAAAAAACGGGTACGCTGCGTAGTACTAACTGAGTGGCGAGGTCCGGGACAAGGGGTGCTGGAGGTCCGGGACGAGGGGTGCTGGGGCAAGAGAGCAAGAGCCCCCCCTTTCACCCCCGGGCCTTCCTTCCCGGGCCGACCTCGTGGTGGAAATGCGCCGGGGGAAGAGGTCTCACGAGGGGGGATCCTCCCACGCCGAGCGGCCGCCCTTGACCCGCCGAGTTGAATCCATGGGGCAGGCTGCTGTTGAGAGGTGTGAAAATATTTTGGGTTCACCACCTCAGATGAAGTCAGAAGAAACTGCCTTGTCACTGTTCACCTTCTGACTGCACTGTGTGGTGGAGCTTTGAGGTTTTTCCAACAGTTTTTGAGGGTCCGGTGCAGTTGCGTAATTAGCTCTTTTTAAACACTTTAAATAGATGTAAAGGGTGACCAAATGCATTGATTTAGGAATTTTAAAATAATGACAACAGCGGCCATGTGCCGACAGCGGCCATGTGTAAATTGCCTAAATTGCTGAATTTGATCTTTTTCAGGGTCAAGCAAGGTGCTGCCAAAGCCATGTTTAAAGGCCAAATAAATTGATCAGAAACACTGTGTGGCCACATTGTCCCTACCACAACCTCCCATGTTCTATCTCCCTTTGAACATTGTCTTATATTCATGAAACCTGTTTCACTGACAGCATCGGCCCTGGATTCAATGGACGTAATGTGCACCTGAGACCTGGTCTTATTAAAAAAACAATGGTAACCATCCAGAGACAAAAAGAAACGAGCTGGTGTCCGCCTGCCTCCTGACTCATCGTTTGAGAACTGCCTTAATGAGCCACTTGCCTGTAGGAAATATTAACACGGGTCTCCACACGGGCGCTGTCGTTGTCCCCCGGTCTCCCACATGCAGCCTTGATTCGGTAAAAGATTGCGGGTTAAAGTCAGAAGTCAGAAGTAGTGAAGCAATTTTAATGGCCGCTCCTGATTTAGCACGCTCACCTTTTGAGGAAGTGTAATTCAAGCAAGCGTACGCATCTGCCATCTCAATTAAGCCGAAAATAGAGCTCGTATTTTTCCGAATGAGCGCCGCCACATAATAAATCCGGCCGTGTCACCCCCCCCCCCACACACACACACACACACACACCTAATGGTGTTGAAGAAGAAAGTGAGGACCCAGACCGGAAAGCGAAGCGGGGATTGTGGTCGTTCTATATCACCCTCCCGTAATTTTTGGGAGCGAGCGCGCCCATAAAAATCGTGAATAATGTGAGATGTGATTTTCCTCGCTATTAGAAGTCGCACGGTCTGTTAAAGCCAATGGCTTGTGGAGGAGTAAATGTACTGTACTCCGCCATGTGTCATCCATCTCCTCCAGGCTTTGCAAGTTTGTATGCCAGCTGTCCACAAATCTCCCCGTATCAGCACTCGCGTCATTTGTCATTTCTCCCCCAGTAAAAAGAGGAAGTCAGAATGGCAGCCGGTAGCAGCGCGGCATGAAGCGTCGCCGCTCACAACAGGTCACCCACCAGAGGCATCTCATCTCCCGATCCCAGCCCTTGGCGGGCCATTTCGTATCGAGGCCAGACGCTGTAACCTCGCGGTGGACGGCTGGGAGGTTGTTGTTTTTTAAAATCCTCCAGGGAGGATGAAGACTCTAACCCACCACACCTCCGAATCGCAGTGGATACAGAGGGGGTATGCCACGCACTCTCCTCTCCCCGAGTCGAAGTGCACATCTGCTGCAGGGTCACATGAGTGATCAGAGACACAGCGGGGCGCCACCAGAGCCACCGGTGTCTCCCGACTGCAGGCTGGTTGATGGAAAGCAGAGCCAACAGGTGGGCACCAGATAGAGTGGGGATAATAAAAAAAAGGAACTTTCGTCTGAAAATACAAGATGGAGGCACGCATTAGGGGCTCGAGGGAAAACAGAGAAAGGGAAGGAAAGGAAAAAAAAAGAGGCAGTAGCAAATTTTGAAGGTAGAGATGCTTCCTTGAGGAGAAAGCACTCAAGATGACAAGCGTGCATCTTAGTAAATGATACAGTAAGCAGCTGGGCGAGAGAATAAGCCTTCCCAAATAGAGCCAACTCCTCTCCAGAGCTTCCACACCCAGGCGGAAACAAAAGCCAGGTGTCACAATGTTGAGACATTCCAGGGTAAATTAGATAAGTAGGATAACAAGTTTTAAATCACTGCACGTCTGTGTGTGTATCAGCTTAACGGAAGACGGCGTCAAAGTGTATGTGCGGATCATTCGGCAGCAGTGCAAAGGGAAAATTATTTGTTCTAATTGATCGTATGGAAGTGATTAGAGTTTGCTTCCCATATGTGACGCACGCACTGAAATATTGAAACAAGTTAAGACATGCTTCACACCAATTATTTTCTTCATTCCAGTCATTTCAGTCATTTCAGCCTTTTCTTTGGCGTTAAGAGAACTGATGAAGCTGTATTTGCTTTAAATTCAGATACATTTTACTTTTCCTTCATTGGACATTCATGTAAATATTGAAACATTTTCTCACATTTTCTCATTAAGCTGAGGCGAACAGGGTTAAAAACGTAACTCTCATAGGTCACCATGAAATGATTGTTTACTTGTATAAGACAATTATTTTTGGAATTAAAAGTTTCCTTAAAATGTATGTTTAAATATGTAAATTACCTATTGTCTTATTGAATATTTTAAAGACATTTCAGGTTTAAAAGGGTTAACACTAATATATTACCGTGAAACTTCCCCAGTTGATTATTATTTTTTGTATCATAAGGAAAATAAATAGCACTTATTATATTGAATAAGCTGACGTCAGTATTTTTAAACGGAACAGATTTCATTATCAACCCTACTCCTTTAGGCCAACAATAATTACATTAAAAGTATTTCCCCACTGGATTTGTTTCACATCCACAAAGCAGAACTCAATGTTCCAAAACAGTAGCCCACAAACCAACGGGTGACATCACAGTGATTACGTTCACTTCTTCGGTCTCTGCTTCAGTCATAACACTGAACTTTTACAACATTTGAGATTATATAGCAGTGTTTGCTGCTGTATCATCAATTGTATTTATTGAATTATTTTATACAGATCATTTACAATACAGTGGTCTAACAGACATTCCGAATACATGATGGAATGTAGGTCATGCTATTTGTGCATGACATATGGTGGATATTATGCAGCCAGTATAAATTGACATGACAAATGGTAAGAAATGCTAAACACATGTTCAGATTTGGGTCAACAATGATTTCTTCTGTCTGTTCACCCATTTGTCTGGCGTGAATTTACATGTGCTAAGATGGAGGGAAACAATGCAGGTCCTTCTTTCCGTATTCGGCGTTAAACTTGTTGTATCGTGTCAGTCCTGCGTTCAGCGTCGCAAACGAAGGGCTGCCTCCAGTTGTTCGGAGTGGGGAAAGGTCAGTTTTCCGCGTGATGGATGGCCAGTAATCAATGAATGTAAATCAAACGTGTAAAACTCCTGCAGGGTGTCAGATTGTTCATCGGCATCGGTAGTGTAGATATACGCTGCTGAGCTGGACCTGGACACACTGCCACTCCTAATACATCCATTTTTATTTAGAGCAGAGCTTAAAACTGCTGGTGTGCAGGAGGGGGGGGGGGGGGGGGGGGGGTGGAGAGCAGCTACGAGACTGCTTAGAGTGAAACGCTGAAAATTAAAAGGGCCAGTGCAAAAAAAAAAAAAAGCAAGGGCCTCACTTTTGTTGGGCCACAATTGCAAAAAAGAAGCAACAACAAATATTTTCGCAACGGTTCGGAAAGATAAATACTTGCATTGCAGGACAGATTGCACAATTTTGTTCCAAATCATTATCTCGCCGGAAGTCATGAAAATCTTTCAAATCTGCAAATTGGTTTGCTCCTGCGCCAGCTGGAGCGACACGGCCTCAGCTGACGGATGCAATTGGTAGAAATGCATCCACAGATGGATTAATGAAGATCTCTGCTGCTTTAAACTGGACATCAATCCTGCTCTACAAAAACTGCTCAAATGGTTCTCTGTAAATCAGTAGCATTTACTTTATGAAAGGCATTTTTTTAGCAGGGCCAGCCCACACCTTTCTGAGGGCCCTGAACACGCCCCTGGTGCACTCAAATCACAAACAAAGTGTCACATTATTAATGTGCAGTGTTCCTATTATAACGTAACTAACGTAAATAAATAACAACCAGATTTTGCGGGCTTTCTTTTTTAACAAACATAAAGTCAACTTTTACTTTTGGTTTCACTTGCACGGAGGTCTCCTGGGTGAATGTCCTGTGTTTGTTTGACCCACCCGTCTTACTTCTACTTTTTTTTTACCCCGCGTAACTTTTCAGTAACGGTCGCTACTTATGCTGCATCACTTGCTCTGCACGTCGCCAGTTGCACTACGTCACTTGCGTAATTGCAACGCATCTGCGGTTTGCAGAAATGTACAGTGGCAAAGTTTTTTCCTGGGGACTGGGCTTGGTATCAAGTTGCATTATGGGAAGTGTAGGATCCAGTGTTTCTGAAGATTGAGCCGGCTGTGCTACTTCTTTGGTCTTGACCACCATATTTTGTAATCTTTTGCAAGTCATCCCTCACTTTTTAAATCTCTCCAAACTTGAGAGGCCTTCAGTTATGTTATGAGCACCAACGAGCGTTCTGTGTTCCTTTTTTTCCTCCCCAGCTGTTGCCCCTCAGACAACATACACACTGCTCTACCTGTTGGAAGAGGTTGCTGTTGGCTGGACGCAGTACCGGCACCACTCAGGGATGAAAAATGCACTTCTCTGCACTTTTTTCAGTGAAATACTGAATCTAATTTTATACAGTCAATATTCCCCTAAAAGGAGGATTCAGCATCAATCAAAGGTAAGGCAGTAGAAGACACTGTTCTCTGATGTAACAATGGAGATATTCGATCATAAAGTGTCAGCTTAAGTGCATCAATAAAGCAACAATTTTCACTTCAATAGATTTGTAAAACTGATGTTGCAATGGAAGTATAACGATGGCAGTGATTTGTGATATGCTCGGTTGATATAAATGTATATAAATCATAGACTGTATATAAGAAGTGGACGTAGTCATGATTTCACCCATTGGTTTGTGGATTTCACCGCTTTTTTGCGTTTTTTTGCAACCAATAAACGGAAGTAGCCATATTTGGAACGCAGAGGAGTGTCGTAGAGACGCCGTACTCTGGTAGCGGCAGAGACCGGTCAATCACAGTAAGCCTGCCTTCAAGCATAATCTGCTTTATGGTCTATTTTACTCTAAATGGACAATTTATTAAGTGAACATCATGGTGTATTGAAGAAGACTTGAAACTAGAGATTGAGACCATAAACTCGTGTACAATGTTAACTGAGGTAATAAATCAAGTGAGAAGTAGAGTCAGTTTCTCATAGACTTCTATACAATCAGATTTCTCTTTGCAAGCAGAGTCACCTCCTGCTGGCCATTAGAGATAATTTCATGTTTTAAGACACGTCCACATTGGCTGGTGGCTTTTAGCATCCACGTAGTTTTTTGTTTGTTTGTTTTTTTCTTAAATCCCCTATTACCATTTAAAAAAAAAAAAAAAAAAAGACAGGTAGACTCTGAGACACTTTATCTGCAGGCAACAAATGGATCAGATGATCTGTGCTGTCGGAAGCGGCTGCGGCGGCTGATGGATGGAGAGTCAGTTCTGTATGACACCAGCCCTGCTGGGGATCCTGAGTTCAGGGCATCTGCCGTGGCAATAAAAAAAAAAAGAAGGCTGGCATGCAGCATTTCCCCCCTCTGGCTCTCTGGAGGAGAGCACCAGGGCCAGACACTGGCTCATGATGAATGCGAGCGATGACTGAGAGGGGAAGTCAAACTTCATCCGCCCCAAGCAGCGCTCCTCTTCCACCATCACAACAATACACCCACCTCCTCCCGCTGCACTCCTACAGGGTCTACAGGCGAAGAGGGCTCTGTAGCTTCATGCCAGTGTCCAAATGTGTGGACGGCCAACGGAAATACCAAAGAGCTCTCCCCTTCATTCAGCCTCTCTTCTGCAAACAAATATCCTTTAACCCTCTGAGCCCCCAGGGTGTTCAAATTCTTTAAAGGCAGGAGTCGCTGCATGTCTTAGCTAGGATTGATATTTCTTGTCCTCTTTTCAGGATACTTTAGGTTAATCAGATTTGTCAGTTTACATGTTCTCTGACAATTGTTATTAAAATGTAATTTTGTGTAAAATAGAGAAGAAAAAAAACATTCAATGATGCAATGGATTCAAACTGACAGCACATTGTTGCCATGGAGTCCGTAAGTTACACCTGATGAATCTGCTCTGTAAGTCATGCCGCATTAGCTACTAGCAGTCCCTGTTTGCACTGTAACCATGGATACACAAACAGCAATCCTCTAGATTACTTTTGATAAGCTCACATCTCATTTCATTCTTTATTATTAGTCATCAGAGATCACGTATATTGGGTACAGCAGGTACTTAGACGGACTGAAACAACAGAATAGTCGCTCAAGCTGTTGAACCTTCACAGAAAGAAAAGTGTAAAGTTGAAAAAAAAAAAGCACATTGATGGAAAATGTTGCCAGCTACTCCCATCTCCATTTCCAGGAGAGAGGTAGAGCAAGGCACGAAGCCTTAAACAAAATTTGTGAGGAACAGGTCAGCTGATTTGTTCCCCTCCGCTTCAGAAGCCGATGCTATAGATTCACCTTGTGCACCACGTTTTCCCCAAGCAACAGCTGTGTGTGGGAGTCTACGCCGCACTATCCGCATTGTTCGGATAGCTCGAAAAAAAACTCCAGGCTTTAAAACGCCGTCTCCTTAGCAACAATGCAAAGCACACAACTAACATCTATTGAAATTTCTTCCAATGTAAGACGAATGGGGGGGGGGGGGTTGGTTTCGGAGTCGGTGGTGTCCAAAGTGCACGGAACACAAAATCAATATTCCACTTGGCAGAGAACTTTAGATGCTGTGTTGTTTGCCCGTTGGCTCATCAGTCAGGAGGTCAACTCTTTGAGCATCCATCACGGGCTTTTCTGCCTCCAGCCGGGAGCCAAGCCGTGCCCAAGACAAGCTCCAGCCGAGAGGGTTGGCCCAGGGAGACGGATGGAAGGGGTGTGTGCGGGGGGGGGCAAATGAGCTCACTGGAGATACAGGTTAAATAGTCGCTCTTCTTCTCGGCCGGGTGGGCGGAGGAGCTGTTTGCGGCTGCGCTGTTCAAAGGCTTGATTTACATTGCAGTTGAAAAGGCGCACTTGATTTCTTTATCCTCCCTCCTCAGGCCTCCTCCCTGAGCTCTAATTGCCCGCTCCCTCAACATACACTTTTTGTTGTGTTAAAAAAACAAACTCTCCATACAAATTGCTTGTCGGTAGCGGTAACACAGACGCACTCCGAACCCGTCCCATTAATTACCTCATTTTTTAATGGACATAATTGTTGTCTCTGCGCAACAAACCCTTGGACATACATTAGATAATGAATTGTATTATATGTCATTAATGGAAGGGAGGATGTGGGAAGTGTAATTCCATTAACACTGCACTAAACAGTGTGTTTAATAATTTGCCAAATCGCTTTTATCATGTATAGCTAATTGTGTGTTTCTCTCATAAACACAGCAACAATCAGAGAGGCAACAGAAGCGTACGTGACACCATCCTCTTAACTGCCACGGATGCAAATGCATGCTAATTATGATGTGTGTCTCGCCACGCTTCCTATTTTCCCGAGCACGAGCGGTATTTTCTTCAAAAATCGGTGCGGCATTGTGCTGCAATGTCAGAAGTGAGTGGGCTGAGAGTTAATCATTTGGAGATTGTGTGGAGATTGCTCTGGGGCTAATTTCTTCCTTTGCAGTTGGTGATTAATGCCCGGTCCGTGAGGTCATTGGAGATAAGGCCTCGGCCTCTCCGTTAGCTCCCAGTGAAGATAATGCAGAGAGCAGCCTTTATCAAGGGCGCGGAGGCAAAGGGAAGCGTGGAATACTGTGTGTGTGTAGGGGGGGGGGCTCTCCATGCATACGGCCATAACGAGATATTATCGCCCATCAAGCAGCACAATCAATTACCTCATCCCTGCAGGACTCCTCATGGTTGGAGAAGACAGAGGGCATGATATGTCATAGGAAATCTTTAAGAATTTTCTCATGCTGGTGACCTGCTTTTTTCCTGAGGGGTGGTTTTTGTACAAAGCCAGTAAAGGCCTTGACATGCTTCAAATGCAGTGCATATCCCTTCATCTAACAGAGACTAAAACACAGGTTTATTATGGGATGAGACACAAAACTTTCATGGATAAGGGGAAATCATGGACAACGACCCAGACGATTGGTAGGAAAGAAGAGGTGAACAGTGGTCGTCCATTTTTTAAAGTCACACAGGCACCAAAAAAAAGTTAAAGTGAGGGAAAGATAGTGCTGCTTTTCAAATAGGCTGTTTATTGCACAAAGCAGATAAAACAAACACATTTGCTCTCCCTAAGCAAAGGTCCCGGCTTGCTCAATAGATCATCTTGCTTTGTTTTCCTTTGAGCTAAAAACTACTTTTGTAAGGAACAATAGCGGGCAACAGCGTCAATATCAACGGCACATACTTTGTTTGCCGATTTACCGAAATTTAATTTCCGTCAAAAATGTATTGCTTAAGTTAGCGGAAGATCATAAATACAGTTACAAAAACATTTGTTTCGCAAAGGCCTCAGTATGACTAAAATGCAGTACATGTTGGTTCTTTTAACAGTGTCTAATAGCCCCTTTTCGTTTGGGTTTTAGGCAAAGAAACTACATGTTAATGTTAAGTAAAATATCACGGTCATGGGTAAAATAAAACAATGTTGACTATTTGGCAAGAAGAGTTGTTATGATGTTAATACCATTTTGTACCCTGTTCTGCCAAGGATTGGGTAATGTTAGACACAACTTGGGAGCGATCTTGGTCATGGTTAGAAAAAATAACATTTTATTTATCATTAACGCCTCAGTTCTCTTTCCTTTGATGGAGAAACATGTGTAGTCAATGTTGACTTAGAATGAGAATGGTTGTGAGTGAAGTACCCTCTACCCCAAACCCTTGACCTCCACCCACCACCACACACACAGGCCTTGTTTCCCTCTTGTTCCCCTTGCCAGCTACTTACTGACATCTGATGGTTAAATGAGGTAAATGAATTCACCGGGGGCTTTCCTCACACAAATGCTGTGCACTAATGCGGGGCCTCTCATTGAGTCGAGAAGAGACCAATCAATCCCCGTGCTTGGTTCTTTCTGGGTGTGCGTGCGTTCAAAAAACAAACACTTTAAGGCTGTTCACTGAGGCTGAGGTCTGCTACAAGCCAGAGCACAGTGTGAGATAAGGCTTCCAGCGGTGAAAATAAAGAAGTTAGCTCCTCTGCAAAATTCCAACAGGTCTCAGGTAAAAGCACCAAAGCTGTCAAAGAAAATGTACTTTCATGAACACATTGGGGATTTTAGCCTTATCCGTAACTTGATTCCACCAGTGACGTGCGGTGAGGTTCGTGGCTGGTGAGGCACTGACACTACATAAATCAGATTTACAAATATATGAACCCAGTAGAGAAGCTTAAATCACCATTCAATTGGCAGCTGCACATTGACTACTGGTTGTTTTTCAAATTTCATATCGGCATTCTTTACACACACATAGGTAAGGTACATATTTGATTCCACCGGGAGCGTGTGCGATCTGCCCCACCGACCTGCCCCACCGACCTGCCCCACTGGGAGTGTTTCAGAAGTGGAGCGCTCGCGGGCACCACCCGCGAAAATCGTGAGATTCCGTAATAATCTGTGTGGGGTGACCATGGCTAAGTGGAGAGCAGGGCTGTCTTTCAATCAGAGGGTCAGAGGTTCAATCCCTGGCTCCTGCTCCACTAGTCTCATGTCAATGTGTCCTTGAGCAAGACACTTAACCTAAAAAATTGGTGCTGTGCCTACAGTATATAGATAGATAATCTTGCACGCCCTCTTCTTTGAGGCAGAGTAGTGTTTGCCTCTCTGTGCTTTTTCACTGCAGTTTAATGTCAGATCAGCAACACTAAATATGTTCTACACAGACGTGAAATACAGTACCTATTCTATGGAAAGAAAGGACATATAATAAGTGTCTACAAATATTACAATGGTGACAAACAATGAGAAAGCGAAAGACACGCGCTCAACCCAATTAGTGAGGGATTGCGCAATCTTTGAACAGGACATGTGCTAATTCAGCGATTTTGATTATAAAAATGCTTGACATGATTGGAATCATACAGAAATTACATTTATGGCACAGATCAGTAGAGAAATATTCATATTTATTTTATTTTAGCATTATTTGTCTATAGTCTGACCGCACATCCCTGGATTACACACATGTTGTTTCAGCAACATAACTCACAATGCATTCAAGTTACATACTGTTGAATGAAGTTGCTTCATTACCATGAACACACACATACTTTAGTTTATTTTAACTCAACCCCCACATAATATTGGTCAAATTATGTTCAACTGCTATGAAATAATTTTGTCAGTCCTTAACATTGTGTCATCTTTTATTCATATTTATTTATATTTGGTCAAATATTTGCTAAATGCGGTCATAAACCCGTCGCAAGCAGCAGATGTCAACTTGACCCCACTCGCACTTCCAGTGGCACAAGTCAAAATATAAATGTATGAAGGACTTCCTTGTTGCTGGAAGCATAGGAAAGGCATATTCACAATCTGTAAAGATTAAAATCTTCAGTCAGAACAAATGGGTTTGTGGCTGAGCAACAAATATAGGGAGGGGAAGTAGGGAAGTGATGAGAGACAGACATACACATTGTGTTGTTATTGTTCTTTTAATGGGATTTTATTTCAATAAGAAAGAATGTATAATGCCATCATCTTATCCTGTACAGAAAGACCCCTGGACTTTATATTATACAGCCCTTTCTCTTCTATTAATTTCTATTTGTGCTTTTGGAAAACCAGATATAATGAAAACACGCTGGGTAAGTATTGTCTCCTTTCTAAAAACATAACAAGAACTCCTGAGTGTTACTCCTCCCCGCAGCATGCGCATGATTCCCAACATATTTCTCTAAACGTGATGGAGATTCTCGAGCACATCATGCAAATTAGTTTTGATTACTGCTGTAAAAACTGCCATAGGGACATCCCTCGCAAGTGGATGTGATTGGAATCAAACTGGTGTTTGATATTTGTTCCAAACCGGCAGGAATTAAAGTCGCACCATATGAAGCAATTTTAATTACTTATTACAAACACGGGGGCGATGGGACTCCCGCATCCTCTCTGAATGGCAGCGCGGGACGGAGATTACTTCAAGCCCACAGCACATCAAATTAATGACAATTATGAAGGAGCTTGTGGTCAGTGCTCACACATCACGCCGGTGTCTCCAGGCAGTGTGTGTGTGGGTCGCGAAAGCGGCGTGTGTTTGCTTATGTGCATGTGGCCGGAATGCTCAGCAAGTCCCTTCAAGTGTCTCCTAATTAGACCCAGCACGCCCTTTCCGCGCTCTCATGCGGTGTACTGTTTCGCTTCACACCCAATTATTTTAATCCTCTGATTGCTCGGGAAGCACCCGGCCCGAGAGTCTGCAGAGGCGGATGTTGCTGGGGAGATGAGTGCATCTAGGAAATGCATGACACATCAGCCACCACTTGGGGCCCTCATCACCACCCCCCCCCCCAGGAGGGCTCTGCAGCTCCGGCCCCAATGTGGGATCCACTGGGGTTAGTCTGCCTGAAATAAGATGTCATGGGATTTTCCATGCTCTTGTCAGCATTCCTGCCCGCCTAGCCCGACTCCTTGGTGGATTAGGAGGAGGTATGATCTATTTATATAAATATATATATATATATATATATATATATATGAACACATTTTATTACATCATACATTCATCACGATATGCCTGTACAATATACAATGGATAATTCCCTCTTGGTCAATTATGATGACCAACCATGCTGTAAAAAGTATAGCAGGGCGAGTCACTTTGAAGGGCTGAAGGTTTGGAATCTGATCGCTGCTTGCAGCTGCATAGAGACACAAAGAAAGGCGTCTCACTACTTCACCGCCACCCAAACGCTGCACGGACTGCGCACGGTTAAAGTGTCTGCCCACATTCCTTTGTTGTCGGTTCATCTGCAGTGAACCTCAGCACGACGCAAACCATTGTAAGTTGTCACATCGCGGAGGATACTGTGTCGGGTTTTTTTACGCGGCTAAAATTCCCACAGAGGCGCCTGTAATTGATGTAATAGCGTTACACCCTGAGGTTAATAATCCATCTGCAACTGTAGTGTCATTTTCATTCCAGTGTCCCCCAGCACCATTCATCCAGGCTTACTGGGCCGCAGCAATTAAAACATATCTTATGATACCTTAGTAAACCATGGCCAGAGTGAATGGTGGTATACTCACACAGCTCTGATGTCGCGTAATTGTCACTTTTTAAGTAAGTTAATACTCAAAAGCATTTGATAATTGGACTGATGGTTGTTCCGTTTACAATATCAACAAAGGCAACAGAAATTTTAACAAACATAATAGGTATTGGAGAACTTTGGCAAATTCATTTGAAAAGAAGAACTCTATTCCATTACATATTAAACATATTTTAACTCTGCTCATTGCAAATATATCCAGTCCCATGGGCTCAATTTAAAGCTACATTAATCACTGTGTTTATGTTAATAATGGCTTTGAACTGTGTGCAGTGTGAAAAGTGTCGCTTAGAGTGATGAACCCACAGATAATTATCGCCTGTCTCTTCAGTTCCTCTCGGCTCCGGGGAGCATTTCAGCATTCTTTAGCTCATTGTTTTGGTTCAATGGCCCGCAACTTTATTGTACGGTTCAGTTTCACTGCTGACATCAATCTCCTTTCAAGCCGATGCCGGCCAACACTTTATCAGTCCCAGCTCGTCAAATGTGGACGGCTATATGCTTCGAACTATGGTGCTTTAGATAAGTCAACGTTGACACAAAGGATACGAGCAGCAGTCTCCTGGGAGAAAGTCCAAAACTTTCTGTCGTCAGTTTCTCTGTTTTCGTCTTAGAACTTTCAGTGTTTTTTCAGTTCATGAAAGTTAATTGAAACATTTTGGTCGCCTAAAAATCTCTTCCTTAGCATTCAGATGTACTTAGCTCCACCCTCACGTGTCACTTCTGGTTCCAAATAACCAAGATGACGGCGGCCAAAAACCAAGATAGAGATGGCCAAAATGCCAAAATCAAGGCTTCAAAACAGCAGTCGACAAACCATTGGGTGACGTCATGGTGACTACGTAGACTTCTTATATACAGTTTTTGCTCAATCCAATACAATAGAGGTAAGTTGCTCACATAGATGAAATATGACAATTAAAATATGCAACAGCAACCTTTTCCAGAAACAGTGTTTAACAGTTTGATGGGATTAATTGGGATAAATAACTCTAGACACGTGGACTATTTTTTTTTAAATAGAAAGGTGTTTCAGTGTAAACTGGTCAAAATAACACAAAATCTATCTGCATGGCTATTTACCACTAGTAAGTGCTCAAGGTGAATGTGTACAGTTAATAGTAATAGAGGAACACTGTATTAAATGACACGGATGCCATACTGTCCATTTATACTCATAATGACAGATTTCTTAGAACCCTGCTGTGCAACTGAGTGCATGCTATGTTCTCTTGGTAAAACATATCTGTGTCTATCTGATATTAATATAATCCTCAGCACCTCAAGCCTCAAGGAACACAGACAGGGGCCTTAATGGTAGCTGTAAGTAATGTCAATAAGAAAGCTGTGAAAGATTGATCACCATGAGGAGAAAAGGTGGGATGAATGAAAGATAGTCTGAACTCAGACAGGGTGAATAATTAGATGTGAGGATTAAGGATTTGAGAGGGTGACATGGGGCCACATGTTCTCTGTCTGCACACACGGGGAACGAAGGCTTGGCTCTTCCTCAAATAGTATTACCCTGCTCTGCTGCTTAAGTCGTCAGCAACAAATGCAATGAAAATGATGCGACCGTAAACAGCATCCTGACAGCAGCAGGGAGCGTTACCGCAGCGGTCTGTCTCTGGGAGCGATGGTCGCATTAATCTTAAAGTTTCCATGTGAATTCATGTGAGATTCCATTTTGCCATGGGAGATTGACTAAAGCAACAAAAAAAGGCTCATCTGAATCACCTGGCCTCCTTTGTCTTACCTCAAGTCAGATGAAGGGAAAAAACATTATCGCGGCGTGCTGATTAGATCTGAATTGCTTGGCCCCATCTGATAACATGCTACTATGATTATCGGCGACATCTTGACTGAAAACTAAGGGGTGACCTTGAACATCATGTGTCCTGTGGAAGCATTCAGAGCGAACAAGTTCCCCAAACTAACGGACAGCATATGTTGTTTGACATGGGCAAATCGACCCATATGAGCATTGTTTGTTCTGGCACCTCGATTGGCAGGGCGATGTCATTTGTCAGTGCTTTTCCAAATGCAGCTTTCAATACCCAGTAGAGTTTGCCAAAAGTTGGTCATTAAGACCTTTACACACCAGGAGTGAAACGAATAAACGACATGAAAATGATAAATTTGCAAAATTTCCGCATCAAAACTTTTCATACCGGCAGAGCAGCGTCTGGCAGTTTGAATGAGCTAAATTGTTGCATAGCCTAAGCAACTGTAAGCTATTTTATCGACTTTCCTTTAAGTGTGATACTAATTTAGTTCCTCTGGTAAAAAAAGATATGCAGTGAATGTTTAGGGCTTTTATTGTGAAAGGTAAAAAAGGAAGGTGTGGATCTGGCAGGAAGAAGTTTAAAAGTTATAACTACTATAGTGTACATTTTTAAGTTCCGCAAAACGTGATTGTTTGATGTCTTTATGCATGGTGCGAAAGTGAATACCTGATGTTGTTGTACAAACCAGTTACTTTGAAACGTGCTGAGGCAGCAAGAGGCTTTGCAGCAGTATGACTATTTCACCTTCTTAGAGACATAAGAGTCAAAATTCTTATGGCCACAAGAGGTCCTTTTAAGTCAGCCATAAACAGAGTTTGTTTTAGGTATTGATGCAATCTCAACGATCGGTATCAAGGCATTTTCTAACTGCTTGGTGTTGGCTACATTGATCTCGATTTTATGTACATGGTGTTTCCCCACGGACGGCAACCATTGCAACTTAGACTGTATAAAATACAAACAATGTCTCTGTGATGTCACCCATAGGTTTTTGAAGAGCCTATGTAAGGCACCATTTTGGCAGTGATAACACAACCTAACTTTAAAAATGGGCAAAGAGGTGGATCACTGGTGGAGATGAGGCTGGCGCCAGGGATGAAGAAGACAGCTGATGAGTTATATAAAAACCAACACTCACTTTGTAAAGTTTTCATGAACGGGGATATAGGCTATAGCAGGGGTCACTAATAGGCGGACCGGTCCGGAGACCAGAGTCTTTAAACAATAATGAGCTGACTCTTTCATAGGTTAATTCTTCCCACGGACAGTTTAAAACCAGTGTGTCTCATATGTTCAGAGACCGTGATGATTATTAAAAGCAATAATGTGAAGTGCCACTGCGAGACAAAGCACAACTCTTTTGAGCAAACGTACCCACTCACATCTGAAATGAAGACACAGAAAATAAACCTAAGAGCTCAATATGATCAGAATCCTAACACATGAATTCATTGATCAACTATGATGTTAACAGAGAGAATAGAGCTGAAACAAGTGGTTTAATAACCACAGATAAAGTCCATGCACACAGATTTCTCTTGTTAGAAGATGAGAAAAATATAATATCGTGGCTTTTTTGATTGACATCACTTCACACCTGAATGAACTGAATTTAAAGCTGCAGGGCAATTCAGTGAAATTATTTTTTTTTTCAAATGAATTACTTAATTTTAACCTGAGGTGAAATGATTTTGTAACTATGCACCATTTCCTCTAAAATCCCATCTGAAATTAGACAAATTGTCTCATGAATGCGATTTGAAGTTAGCTCATGCATGCGATTTTGAAGGGCTTTAATTTTGAAATGCTACATCAGAATGTCCTGGTTCTCTCTGAGTGACACCGTGACATGGTCTGCTATTAAGATGCACATTTTTCAAAAGCTTTGTGTTATGTCAGTTATTCTTTAATCCAGCCGTTATTTTACTTGAAATGAGAAGAACATTTATTTATGTATTTCTATGTATTATTTATAATCCATCCACTTAAATTTGAAAACTGAGAATAATAATTGTTAAAATATAATTGATTGTTACTACTACTAGGCTTCTTGAATATATATATATATATATATATATATATATATATATATATATATATATATATATATATACACATACATACATATACACACACACATGACACTAAATAGCGCAAGTTAGATATTATTGTAATGTTCTGGACCTTTGCCCGAGGAGATTTTCTCAATTTGGACCTTTTGGAATGTTAATTGAATACCCCTGGGCTATAGCGACCAAAGCTGTTATTTGTACCAGGCTGTAAACATGTTTATTACTGCTGTAAAGGTGGATAATTTAACATGAAGGTCTGTGGCGATTGACTTTCTTTTGGAGCCAGCCTCAAGTGGCCATTTAAGGAACTGCATTTCTGGCACTTCTGCGTTGGCTTTATTTCTCAGCACCGGAATGGACGGATTACAGATTACAGAGAAGGTTTTTCGTTTTATACTTTTTTGTACTGTGTACTATTTTGTAAAAAAATTAAATAAAAAAAATAACATTAAGGAACAGCTTGGATGCAGGCAATGTTTTTTTCTTAATGCAATACAGAGCTATTCCGGCGGCAAAAAAAAGTTCCCCAGCTTCAAGCATTTTATTAACAAACTACAGATGCAGTAATTTCTCTATTGAGGACAGTCTTGCCGATGAATATTCTTCTACAAGTTCTGTTCATCACCTCAGAACTTGTGAATACAGAGTTTTCTCTTCAGCTGGACTGAGGGTGAACCCCGTATAACCTTCCATAAAGTAATTTTCATTTGGAAATTGAGGCAGTTGTGGATTGAGAAGGCAATTCATGCGGCTTCTGTATCTGGTTCCAGCCATTTGTTTTACAAATTAAAACGTTCTAATCCCTTAAGCGTTTTGCCACTTCTCACAGACTGAATTTGTTTAGAATTATATTAATTTCAAAGGTTTTGAGCCACTCAGCAAATCCATCCCACTGGCCTTGAGTGGAGTAAGAAAGTTGTCAACATGGCAAGTCTCTGCCGCTTTTTCTTTTACTCTCTCTCACTCAATTTCTCATACCTCTCCAGGCCAAGGTAAAGGTAAAGCTGCCCCCCCACCCCCAAATAAACACATCAAAGCTGTACAATGCATGTGTGCCTATGAAAAGAGTATGATGTTTTTAGCTTCATTTCCCAGTGACTGAACTGTGCCTATTGTGATTGTTGAGCAGGTAGTCGCAGTCGCCCCCCCCCCCCACCCCTCGCCACTCTCCACCGGGGTTGCGACCTGGCGGTGATCCGCACTATACCGGATGCAGAGATGGGCAGCATTTCTATTACTTGTATTTGAAATACGGATTTCAATTACTTTTGAGTATTTTGTAATTTGTATTTGATAGGGCCGATAAAAAATCTAACGTAATTTGTAACAAAATACTTTAGAGTGGAGTAATTTTGTATTTAAAATACTCAAAATACTTTCTCCACGAATCAAAAAACAGTTTACGAGTTCAGTCTTCAGATCTTCAAGTTCAACGGATTGTCTGTCAAGGTAAATATGTTATCTGAGTGTGACAGATGTCAACTAGCTTGATGTATAATTTATGTCTGGGTCTGGCTACATAGCCTATTGTATATACATGGTGATGGTTATAATATCAAGCTAGCGATGCTAACATGCTAATGACGCTAGCATGCTGTCTAGGCTAGTGCATAACCAGTGTTTAGCAAGTTAACGTATCAGTCGAGCAGCTATAGGAAGAGGGAGATTGGGAGCTTGTATGTTCATGATAACCTTATCAAGAGACATCTGTCCATCTAATCTTGCACTGTATTACAAGTTATGCTGTATCTTCTCAATGTGAATGTCATAATGCCATATCAATTACTGGCAGATAATATAGTTCACAGTTAGCCAGGCTATAACAGTAGATGTCCATTTGTTTAAAAAAAAACATTAAATATCCAGTTTATTTTATTTAAAAGGCATATTATGAAAGTATTCTTAGTTTTGTTATTTCATATATTCTACAGTTGGCCAGGTGGACAACATGTCTCAGTACAGTAATTTATTTAGACTCTTTACCTGTGTACAACTGGTTTTAATTCTATATTTTGCATTTATAGTATACATAGGCATAATGTGTGATGTATGATATATTTTCTTGTTGATACAAAGTCAAAGTGTATGGGCTGTTGAGTCCCATTAATACAAATATATATATATATATATATATATATATATATATATATATATATATATATATATATACATAATCAATCAAGTTGTTGTCTTTTAATAACTTTGCTTATTTACAATGACATTCTGTGACTGTTCTTCCTTTTTGTGGGGTTCACCAGAGCTTTGTGTACATTATACAGCCCAAACCTGAATGCTCTGCTATACTAAATTGTGAGAATACGGAAAATCCAGAAAAAAAGTATTTCCTATATTTTAAATACAAAATACATGTATTGTATTTTGTTACATTTTCTGGCATCAGTATTTTGTATTTTATTTTAATATATTTATTTGAGTATCATGAAAAATGCATTTTGATGTATTTTTGCCCATCTCTGACCGGATGCACCTTTTTAGTCTTAACCTGAAATGATGCAGGTTTATTAGAGAGAGAACGCTGTTTTCATAGTGTGAAATGTTAATGCAGAAAATATGTGAAGGCCATCAGACTGCAGACATGATATGCTGTAGACTGAAAACAAATCTGTGCAAATCAAGATTAAGAATGACTGACGTCCAAAGACATCCAAATCTTCTGAGTGTGGCGATAGGATTTCCTTTCAACAAAATCCATTAGCTCATTTAAGCAAATAATCATTTTAGGCATGGATAGTGTGAAAAGATATCTGGTTCAAAATGATGATACGACCAGTTTTTGTGTTCAAGTTTATTGTAATATACATTAAAAAGCATAGTTGTGCATTAAAATGCAAATACATCTGCCCTGGTTCTTTCATCCTTTCATAACAATGTATAATAAGAATACACAAGTGGCAACAAAAATAATACTGTGTATACCCATTCAGGCATGTGCATACCCATGAGCATCTACAATCACAAATGCATAAACAAAGGCACTGAAACATCACACCCATATGTTTTAACACCACAGGCATCAATCTGCTGCTATAACAGCACCCACTCTTTGGTTCTCAGGCTTTCAGCAATACTCTGACAATTACAGTTTTTTGCAATTGCCAAGACACAAAAACTGGTATTCGTGGCAACATTGTTGAAAGCACTTACCTTTTTGCAAATAACTGCAAACGATTGTCTACATTAGACATCATTCAGATCATTCAAAACCAAAAGCCTGCGTGTGTTGTTTGCTAAACACCGCCATTGAAATACCACACTCAATTATCAATCACCTGCACCCAGAATGCACCTGTGAAAACGCCTGTAACCAGTTTGATCACTTAGGAATCAGTGCTTGAACACAATACGTAATAGTATACAGGTTTGTTCTTAGGTGTGAATAACAGTGGCGGCGTATTGTTGAGAGAGAGTTAGAGGATATAATTGCAATATACTGTATTTTGTTCACAGTACAATATAGTAATATGTTCATGTGGTCTTCAGTTAAAGTAATTGTGTCTGATACTGTTATGAGTATTGAGAATAAACCCATTGCATTTCTCTTCCTAGTCTGTTTACAGCATGCTACTAATGAAAATGACATAGACTCTAGATAATAGTGTTTTGTACTGAGCACATCAGTTTGAAGTTGGTATGTGGAATGAGTAAATTATTTTGTGTAAAGTTGTAATGCAAAAATAAAATTTTTAGAATAAGTTTTGAATGAAGGGTTTGCTTTTGCAAGACAGAGTAAGGTACTCAGTATTTTGTGTATATGTAGGGCGCTGGTTTCAGAAAAAGTCTTTTAGCAATTGTAAAAAACTGTTACAAAATTACCAATAATGAGCAAAAAAAAGTTACTCAAAAAGTACAAAGACACCAGAAAACTACAACTTTGTTACAGTAACGTGTAAATATAATTTCTTACTTCTACCCCCGGTGAGGTCCAGCAGTGATGTTGGTTATAAGGTCTGGTGCTCAGTCCGGGTTGTACAGGGTTGAGGTCAGGGCTCAGTGCAGGACTCTCAAGTTCTTCCATACCAAACTGAGGAAATCATGTCTTTATGCCGCTGGCTTTGTGCACCAGGACATTTCTCTGTTGAAATAGGAAAGGAACAAACACAAACTGTCGACTCAAAGTTGGAAGAACACTGTACACACGTATCTCACCCAATAACATAGTGAAAGTGTGGCTTTAAGACGGACGATTAGCATATTTTCTGTGCAGTGCAGTCAGTTATATGGAGCTCTGCCTTGACATAATCCCACCATTCTCATGTAGCTAGTGTAATAACCACACAAGATAGGAGTGTGTAAAATCACGATAGGCACCTTGGGGGGAATAAAACACGCTGACCTGAGGATTTAAGGTGACCCACGTCTGGGCAGATGATCCCCCGCAGCCCCCTCAGGCTCGGCTCTCTCCCCTTTCAGGTCATAAACTATGCATTAGCCAGCAACCATAAGTTCAAACCTCAACAGGGACATAAAAAAGCAGAAGCGGTATAGCTTCCACTCCGAAAGCACTATGTGTCGGTGTGAGTGTGTGTGTGTGGGTGTGAGTGTGTGTGTGTGTGTGTGTGTGTGTGTGTGTGTGTGTGTATTGGCGCTTTAGATGCAGACTCGGTATGTGTTGGTGTTGCTCCTCAGCTGGATGCAATGTTTTGTTCCATTTTATTTTCATTTGGGTTGGTTTTGATCCAAGCAGGGGAAGCACTCCCGTGGGAGAACACTGTTTGTTTCTCTGGCCGAAAGGGAGACAATGTGGCAGGATGTGAGGAATCAGCCGTCGGGCACCAGATGGGGTCTGGACGTACAGTGTGCTCAGCGAGGGGGGGGGGGGGGCACACAGACAACCTGCCAGCCAAAGTGAAAGTTGATTTCTTATTTCCTCTACATGCAAGCCCCGGTCCAGCAGGCCCCTGAATGCAGAAGAGATCGTCCCCTGACTCTGCCGGCATCGGGGCCGACTTCTCCTCATCTGGTTGTGTCAAAAGCGACGAAACGATGATCTTCGGGGGGGGGGGGGGGGGGGGGGATTAGTCTGTGAAGAAATAAATTGTGTAGTGAACCTTGAATGTATCAGTGTACCCGGCAATGCATCAGTGAGTGCACCTGGCACACACATGTAGCTCTGAGCGCTCCTATTTAACGTGAATGCTTATTTTTTTTTATTTTACCATTTCCCCTCTGTATAAACTCTGCAGTCTGCATTTTACCTGAGAGCCTCTGGAGACCATGTTAACCAGTTTGTTTGTAGTCCTGTGAACCGCATAAGACATGCCGGTATCAAGACAATTAGGCCAATTTTCATAATCATTATTCATTGGTCCCCAGGGAGAGCTTAGATATAGGTAGCTTATGGCTACAGCAGTGATATGTCTGGTGTCTGCAAGGTAATTCTTCTATTTATAGAGCGTCATTATGCTGTGAAAATCTCTCTTCACTGCTAACCCATCTCACCTGTGTCATTTCGTACTGTAAAATTAAAGCCGAGGTCCAGTTCCGTCGGAATGTCCAGACCACTTAAAAGTCCATTATATTCTCCCAGTGTCATTACTTTTTAGCAATTCAGCTCTGAAATAGTAGTTTAAAAAGAGATGGGACTTAATAAATGCTTTGGATATTTCTCGAATCCGAAGAAGTGCCCCATTCAAACAAATCTCTTATTAGGCATTAACATATTGTAGATGATATAGATTTATTGTATCACAAATCTCTTTCAGCATCCGTATTCTTCAAGATAACTGGATTTCAAGTAGAAATCTCTCACTCTCAGGAACACATTTCTGCAGGAGGACTTGACGAGAAAAGGCAGCCAACTTTAGCAGCACCAGATATTCAGATTCCTCGCAGTCATTCTTCGGTCTTCTAATATGATAGCTGCAATTTTATTTATATACTGTATATTTAAAAAATCAAGATGTTGGTACTCAGAAGTTAGCTGCTGATGAAGAAATTGATTGAAATTGTCCTTTTTTAAAAGATTTCTTTAAAACAGAACTAGTCAATATGTTATATAAGTCTATGATTGTTTGCCACCGCAGCTCTTGGTGTGACCACAGAAACCACATTGAGAGACAGAGGCTTAGGTTTAGCTGGTGCCCCCTATATCGCAGCCAATTCCAAGACAGAATGTCTTTGGGTCCGAATAATTTGAAATTGCTGAAATCCACACATAGTAGCTTCAATTGAAAGCAGAAATATTGAGCAAACTTTGCATGTCTTGAGGTTTAAAATGTGGTTTGATTCCATTTTACAGCCTGCATTTTTGCCTCGCCTCCCCTCCGGTGCACCCTACTTTGCATTGAATTAGGGATGCAGAATGAAAATGAACACAAACACTGTAAAAGCCAATGAACCGTAAACAATAGCGCCACATAATCTGCATGACGAATGCTCATGCCTCTGTCAAGGTAAAGGTGGCTTAGCTGTCTGCTGCACACAACCGGCAGTTCACTCTTCTGAGACGTGACCTCCCTGGAAGATATCTCAAGCCCTACAGCCCATTGTCCCTTTGTTCCTCGTTTAACTTTGACTTACCATACTTGCCCTAATTGTTCATGGGTTTCTCAGCCATTTCGAATGTCACCAGCCTATTGAATTGCCGCTATCAGTAGTTATCACTACCATTCTAATGCTTCAGACCGGCCAAATTGCACCTACCATGTTGTGAAAGTGAAACTTGACATTGTTAATTACAACAAAACAACTTTAGGTTGAGGCAACAAAACTACTTTGTTAGGTTTTGGAAACAATCTTGGTTTGGGTTCAAATAAGTCTGTACCATCCATCCACCCCGTCCTTCTCATTTGCTATTATAATCACTAAGATCATAGATAGATCCCGATCAACTGTGTGAAAAGATGACAACGGCCCATTGAACCTACTAGTAGGTGTAGCAGGCCCCTTCTAACCAATATCTATGAGGCTGATAACACCCATTCAATCGGCGGACAACATTCAAAGTGGACGGTTGACTGGTACTTATTGGCAAATAGGGGCGCTCATTTTCTGTTTTGCCTCTAAATTAAGTAATTTATCTAATCTGTGTGTTGGCTTTTTTTTTTTTTTTTTTTACATATGGCTCTTTTGCACTTACAAATAAACTGTGCCCAAAATTTCCTACTACATGTCAAATATATTCTCAGACACATTCATACTATTCTGTAGAGGTTGGGCAAATTTGATGTTAGGACCATCCAGACCTGCCACTGTGTCTTTGTATGATCAAATGATAAACAAAACAACAACAACAAGAAATCACACGGGAACAACTGGTGTCATACCAGCTAACTCTTAGTTGTGCACTTCTTTTTTCTTCAGATGTGTATCAAAGATATAAACAAGAGCCTTGTCAAAAACTGATGTGATCAGACCTTCAGGATTCTGTTTGACTGTGTAATCCAGTCTCCCTCGAGACTGAAGCAACCACAGCTTTGTGCACGATTCAAAGCCCTCAAAAGAGTTAAGTGATTAACAATCAAGCTCTTCGAGCAAATTTGTAACGCAAACATATTTTGATGGCATTATATTGTAATTTGATAGTATTGCTGTGATGCCCATACACTAAGGCCATGTCCATACAACTCCATTTTCAAACGAAAACTATCTCCGTCCACACGACATTTCAACATCGTTTTCGAAATGATCTCCGTCCAGACTAACACGCCTGCAAACGAATATCACGTGACTCTTCACGTACACTGGGCATGCGCCGATGTAAACAGGAAGTAGATTGGTTGCTTATTTACAGAAAATACGACGGAGTAATAAAGTAGTCTTTAATAATGAAAGGTCGTGTTTGATACTTAAGATCTTCTCTAAAATCTTCCTCTATAATAATAATAATAATACATTTTATTTATAGAGCGCTTTTCATACTACTCAAAGACACTTTACATTAAAATCATCATATATAAAAGCTATACACTAAAAAACATAAAACACACAATAATGGTCACACATTAAAAGCAATAAACTCAAACATGTACAGTTTGTGGAAAGTTTTAGAAGTTTACGTTAGTTACAACGCTGTGGGTCTTGTGCTCTCTCTCTCTCTCTCTCTCTCTCTCTCTCTCTCTCTCTCTCACACACACACACATCACATTTACTAGATTATGGTCCATAAATGTGGTCAACACACGTCTCTCAGTCGTTCCCTCTCAGTTTTGTTGTTGTCTGTTCTCACTCGTAGCTCTGTTGGTGGCTTAACTATCCTACTGGAGAGCAATTACTGCATTTGTTCCTTTTTATCTGCAGACTTCACAATAGTTGTGCAGAACAAAATAAGCATTAATAAGGACAGGAAAGTCCTCCATTTAGTGTCCTAAAGCCGCTAACCGTGACCAGATGGCCGCTCCGTAGGTCTGATAACACCGCTGGTCACGCCGCTCGCTAATCGCTCCAATAACAGCTGCTTCCTCCGCAACAATGCAGACTTTACTTGGACAACAGCTGCTAATAAAGACAACAAGGTCAGCAACGCCTGTAATCAGTTCTCTATGTTAAATTAACCTGGTATAGTCGATCGGTAATCAATGCTGTTGTTTGTGATCGTCCGGGTATGGGTCACGTGATAGGGGAGTGACGAATCAGCGAAGGATACGTCGTGACTGATAAGAACCAATCAAGTAGCTCACGCGGGTGTGGGCGTCATCGTTTCTAAACTTATCCGTCCACACAAATACGCTACCTGGAGTTTTCAAACTTATCCGTCCTCTGGAGCGTTTCCAAACTCCTCCGTTTTCAGTGCTCGAAAACGCCGGCTTAGTGTGGACGCTCAGCGTAAACGTAGCAAAACATATGCTTTTTCAAATGGAAATGGAGTAGTGTGGATGTAGGCTAAATGTAAGTGTATTCTACACAGCAGTTGATTGAGGACACATGCAAGACTTGTAGCAAGATGTTCAAGTAATCAGAATATCATGTCACCCTTTATAAAGGGTTTACAAGTTGTTACTATATTGCTTTATTTCATTGCTAATTAACTATATGGGGGCGGCCGTGGCTCAATGGGTAGAGAGGGTCGTCGGGCAACCACAAGGTTGGCGGTTTGATCCTCAGCTGCTACGAGTCCTGTGCTGAAGTGTCCCTGAGCAAGACACTGAACCCCTAACTGCTCCCCGGGCGCTTCTCAGCAGCCCACTGCTCCCAATAAGCTAGGGATGGGTTAAATGCAAAAGGTACATTTCATGTATGTGTATATGACGACTCTAATAAAAATTGCTCCCATAGCTGTGCCTACGGTATATAGATAGATACTGAATTGTAAGTCTCTTTGGATAAAAGCGTCTGCTAAATGACTGTAATGTAATGTAATAAAATCTTGTTTTTTTTAAAACTCTAATAATATACATAACAGTTGTAAGCAGTGGTAATAATAGCTTTTGGGTTGCCAAGATGCGGAAAATGTTCCTCTCCCTAATAGATTTGTATTTGTATGTCTTTAATTCATCGACAAGACAAAAGAAAAAGTCAAGCTTTGATTTGGTATCAAAAACATTTGACATTAGGAGATTTCTTCAAGTTTGCATTCTTCCGCAATTGGATGGCGTGCACCTCTGCTCGAGAAACTCCTCAGAAAAGCATTCATTGTCAACATAGGAAAGCTTTACATCATCTGAATGCCCTGTGTCTTTAGTTTGTGGTTGTAACATTTCATGAGGCTGTGATTATCCTAGAGGTCACAACATATCAATTTATACAGTAATGTCAAGTTCCAAAAAATGGTCTCAAACATTAAAGCCTGTAAACATCTTCAAGTAGAATCCCAGAATAAAAGTATGAATCTGAAAAGGAGCATATGTGTCCATAATAGCAGAAAACGATAAACTTGTGACTCCTTACCAATGATTATTATTAATGATTATTGAATTCTTTCTAATTTGTGACAACCAATAAAGCCTTTATAAAGGGTGATTCATCAGAAAGTTCTACCGATAGTCCTGGAACCGAAGTATCAGAATCGGAGGGATAAAGTAATCTGGGATGAATCCACACAGCAGACATTAGCGCTTGACATTGCTAAAGAATATGATAATGATCTGAGCAAGGGACGACAATGCATACACTCAGATTCCTGCCAGCCCTAATAGTGTAGTTTCTACACAGGGAGAATGAGATTCAAATTATGTGTCACTGAATGTCTTCGACACTGGGATACAAACAGCTGTTTTGGCCTCTTCACAAAATACCCCATTGTAACAGCTTGTGCATGGAGATGAAAATTCCCACCCAAGTGCCGCACACTCCCGCACTCCCGCATCAGCACATGCCCAAAAAAAACAAACACCATCGGCATGTTTAAAATCTGCCTTAGCGTGGGTGAAGGAGCAGGTGTGTTCCGATGCAAAGGCCCCAGCCTTGAGCCCTCGTGGTTTGCCGAGCTCGGATTTATTTCCGCGCGTGTTACCTTAAACGGAGGGAGCTCTCTGCGGTCTCACCGATGAGGAGCGAAATGAGAAGAGAAAAGTATGTAAGACAGAGAGGCTGAATGAATTAGTCCCCGCCTTTAAATGAACAAGCAGAGGCAAGGAGGAAGGAGACGTGATTTAGTGTCTTCTCCCCTCACCTCTCCGGGGCGGAGAGGCTGGTCCGGGGCCATTACGCTCTCTGCCATGTTGGAGTCCCCCTTTGGAGAATGCACGACGGAGCGGCGGCGGGGGGCCGCTCATGTATCACAAGCACGCGATGCAATCAGTTATCATTATTGTATTACAAGCTTCAACGATCCTCTTCAATTATACTAAGCCAGGTAGGGAGCAGGAGCTACACACGCAGCCGTGGTGGAGCTATTTGTTTACACGCCACTGTAAATTAAACCTAACTCTTATATAATCACATAATCATGTCACAGAATCTGGATCATTTGTGAAGAGGGATTTTGCAGTGGTAGATGTTCCTCTCTGGCTATCACAAAACAGGGCCTCGCTGTTGCCAGGTATGGTTTTCTTCTCAAGCTCAGCATTGACTATGCTGTGCCATGTACATGCCAAAAATATTAAACATGTATGCAAATATGCATCTTTTTTTTCTCCGTTCGCTCTTGATTTCATGATCTAAAACAGGGGTATTCAATTAAAATTTACCGAGGTCCATTTTGAGAGAATTTCCTCAAGCAAAGGTCCGGAACATAACAATAATGTCTGACTTGCACAATGATTTAGTACCATATGTATTGAAGTAGCCGAACAGTTGTATTAACATCTGTATGTAGTCAACAACTGACTGTCAAATCAAATATAGAAAGTGCAATTGAATATTATCGCAACAATATTTATTGTCAGATTTCAAATTGAACTGGATGAATTATAATTAACAATCAAATACATGCATTTAAATAAATTAAAATATGGACTGGATTAAATAATAAATTCCCTAACAGAAAGCTTTTAAAAATTGTGCATCTTAAAATAAAGTACTTAATTTTAGAACAATGACCTGAATTGACCTGCAGCTTTAAATTCAGTTCATTCAGGTGTGAAGTCGTGTCACCCAAAAAAGCCACAATATTATATTCTTATCTTCTAAAAAGAGAAATTTGTGTGCAGGGACTTTATCTGTGGTTATTGAAACCACTTGTTTCAACTCTATTCCTCTCAGTCATAAATAAGTCATAGTATAGCATGTCGAAAAATGTCATAAAAAAGTCACAGTATAGCATGTTGAATAAAGTCATAGTATATTATGTCAAAAAAAGTCATTGGATAGTTCCTTGAAGAAAATTTGTAAAAAAAAAGTCACAGTATATATGTCATGAAAAAGTCATAAAAACTTTAAAAAAAAACAGTAAAATGCAAATTGGGTAATCTTTTCTTCCAATCAGAGCAGTGAAACATGCCACGCAAACAAAAAATAATTAATAAAAATACTTTATTTGTCTTAAAAACTATTATCCACCAAATAATTCTTAGTTTTAAGGTCTTAAATCCATCAACTGACTAATTCCCAAACTCAGGTGCAGGTGAGATTTGGGTGTGGCTATAGTTACCTTACAGTACACGGGATGCACATATATTAGCATTTGACAGCTTAACAATGTTAAAAGGATCATTTGTGGAGTTACTTGCAACAGCTTAAACTTTTGTTGTGACTTGTTGCATGTATGATTTAAAATATCTGCAATCTGCAAAGCAATAGACAAAAAAAAATGTTTGTAATATACAGTGTTATTTCATTACTGCTAATGGGTCATAATGAGTTTTGTGAAAACTGTGCCATGGAAAACATGGTGGACTAGCAAATAGTGAATTCATAACAGGAGACATTATCTGCCCTTGAGAACAGAATAGAATAGAATGCTGGATGGAACATGTGTGTTCCATGACACGAATAAATTAGAATGTTGACATGTCATCTTATGTATGAAGCCAGATGGCTTGCGAACATTAACCACAGTATCTTCAACCACTCAACACCCAGGTAGTAGCCCTGGCTTCTTTGAGTCAATGCTGACGGTGAGTGTTTGAACTGAGGGGAAGACTCAGCCCTGCATGGTGACAGGAGTCGCTGTGTGGGGCAAGCCACAGGCTGCCGTCAGCAGAGTGGAAAGATGGTTGACCAGTCTTCAATGCTACCTGGGGGCAGGAAGTCTGCATGCCAGTCTGCCTCAGAGCTCACTTCAGGCTTCCGGTGTATCCGGTGTAGGATGCTGTGGTAAGATACTCGCACCAAACTCCTTTGACTGCTACCACTTTTCGTAATTTGGCTCAGGATGTTTTGTGCCACCATAATGATTTTAGGATTATCAATTCCCTCCTTGAATATCAAATTGTTAACATTGATTATTTACTTTGAGTTAAGTAAAGCTTAGAGAGCTTTGCTAATGGTAGTGATATTTTGAAATATAGTATTTATAATCATACAGTTGCAAATTAACTGACTCCCACTGCTAATATCATTTTTATTATTACTCACATTACTATTTTATATTACCTATACCATTAACGCACATTAATGACTTTGTTTCTTCACTGGAGTCTCTGTGCTTTCTCTCCTCACAGTTTTCTATGGATCCTGGTTATACCTGGACCCTGGTCTTGCCTCCTGCCGTGTTTCTGTCATATGCATTGAATGTGTTGTAACTCTGTTATGTTGTTCATTCTGTACACATGACATATATTGCACTTCTGTCCATCCTGGGAGAGGGATCCCTCCTTTGTTGCTCTCCCACAGGTCTCGTCCTCTTTTTTCCCTGTTAAAGGGTTTTTTGGGGAGTTTTTCCTGTTCCAATGTGAGGGTTCCGGGACAGAGGATGTCACATGTGTACAGATTGTAAAGCCCTCTGAGGCAAATTTGTAATTTGTGATTTGGGGCAATACAAAAATCAATTGAATTGAATTAACTTTGGATTCAGAATAGACTTTGACTGCTACCACTTTTCGTAATTTGGCTCTGGATGTTTGGTGCCACCATAATGATTTTAGGATTACCAAATCCTTCCTTGAATATCAAATTATTAACATTGATTATTTATTTTGAGTAAAGTACAGTAAAACTTAGTTAGAGAGCTGTCACGGCTAGGCCGTGCCCCCTGCTTGTCCTGTGTGTGTGTGTGTGTGCGTGCGTGTGTGTGTGTGTGTGTGTGTGTGTGTGTGTGGTATGGGCGTGGCTCTGACCTGGTCTCCTCCCGGCTCCCTGATTTCAATTCACCTCACCTGCCAGTCAACCCAGCTGCCTTCCATCAACTCATCACTCAACAGTATATCTACCCCAGTTCTTCATCCACTCTTCGCCAGATCGTTGTTACAGGTTACATGGTAGTTTGTTCATTCTCGGCCGCGCTGTTTGAAAGTATTTCAGAGTTCTTCCCCAAGTGCCTTTTCATTGCATTGACCCTGTCTTCCTGTTCCTGCAGTTTGGTTCATCCTCCCGGTTCCCCGCCATGCCTCGTCCTGCCTGGATTCCACCCTTGCTCTCCTTGGATTTCCCCGCTGTTCCCTGACTGTTTTCCCCGGAAATAAACCATTACACGCTCCCTGTTCTGTATTCCCTGTTCTGTGCCTGCGTTTGGGTCCGCTACCACACCCCATGACAAGAGCTTTGCTTATGGGAGTGATATTTTGAAATATAGTATTTATAATCATACAGTTCTAAAATAATTAACTATGTCGAAACAAGTAAAAAGAAGTCATAGTCATATGTTGAAAAAGTCATAGCATGTCAAAAAAAAAAAAAAAATGTAAATTAAAACTCCAAAAGTTCTTGATTTTTTTTATATATATATATATATATATATATATATATATATATATATATATATATATATATATATATATATATATATATATATATATTCAAGAAGCCTAGTAGTAGTACTAGTAGTAATGTCTCTGTGTAGTCAACAACTAAAACAACAAATCAAATAGGACACATCAATTATATTTTAACAAATTTTCAAATTTAACTGGATGGATTATACATAATCCATAGAAATACATGATAATAAATGTTCTTCTCATTTCAAGTGAAATAAGGGCTCTATCTAAAAACAAAATACACAAAAAAAGAATTAAAAAGAAAACTTGCATCTTAAAAGAAAGTGCTTGATTTTACAAAAATGAAAGTGTGACTGGGGTGAGCTTTTTCTTCTCTTTTGTTAAATTCATTTCACATAACGATCTGTCAACTTTATAATAAACAATCTCTCAACATCTTGCCTTCAGTTCAGATTGGAGTGGGTATGTTTAGTCTAAAGATTTGTTTGGTTTCGTAGTGGCGTTTGACATTGGCACATTTAATAATGGCCACGGTATCTGAATATATGAGCTGTATGCTTTTGTAGCGCCAGCAGGAAAAATGAACAAATAAGAGTCCGTCCATTCTTTGTTAAAAGCGGTCCACTTTTTTCTTTTTAGAGCCCGCCATGTGAAACTGCTCCTTGGACTCACTTACTTCTCGCACTGCTGTCTCTCCCCTGTCTGTGTGTAAATGTTACTCGGCTCACAATGCGTTTCAGAATACATATATTTGATTGGCTGAGTAGCGTCAAGTGAGATGATTTACAATGCATGTAATTGGTCGGTGTATTTCCTGGACTGCTGACCAAGTGCCGTAAAGGCTAGAGAAGCTGTGCAGGTTAAAATAAACATAGCACAAAAAGTAAGGAAATTTGTGTTTGGTAGATTATTTCTTTGTTGTAACAATGCTTCTTGGCAATAAATCTTACACCGTTGGAAAGCCTGTTTATTTGGCAGAGAAGATTTGGCAAATTTTTCATGGGCGCAACCCACATGTTCCTTACAAATTACATTACGGTCATTACATTACGGTCATTTAGCAGATGTTTTTATCCAAAGCAACTTACAATTCAGTATCTATCTACACACCATAGACGGGAGCAATGGTGGTTAAGGGGTTAAATGTCTTGCTCAAGGACACATTGACATGAGACTAGTAGAGCAGGAGGATCGACCCGCCAACCCTCTGATTGAAAGGTCGCCCTGCTCTCCACTTAGCCATGGTCACCCCACAATGTGGCACTATTTAAATGGAAAATAAACAGGCTTTCCAACGGTATGAGATTTATTGCCAAGAAGCATTGTTACAACAAAGAAATAATCTACCGAACACAAATTTCCTTACTTTTTATGCTATGTTTAGAAGCGCGCCGCCAACATGTATAATTCTCAATTATCCATCAGTTATATGTCCAGGTCCGGGTAGGACAGCGTCTGGGTCCGGATCCGGACCGCGGTCCACCTATTAGTGACCCCTGATCTAAAACATTCATATCTACTTTGGAGGGTCTCGGGTATTTTTCTGTCAACTTTATACCGAGAACTTCATTCATATCCAACTATTTTACAGCACACGTAGCATTCAGAATTTGATTCAATGCAAAGAGACTACGATTCACATTTCTGCAGCAAAATCATCTGCAACACACAGACCACGAGGACGGTGAGTTGATACTAATAGAAGGCAAAATAGAAGCCGAGGTTGTTTTGTGGCAGACTCGGTGGTGAAGCATAAGAAAGAGGACAATAGCATGCATCTGCTTTGATGGTGGTGAAACCCCTCCTGGCAGCCATGACACAGATTTCTGAAATACTTCCAATTGCTCATGACTACTGTGACATGGTTGTGTGAGAGAGAAAGGATTTTTTTTTTTTTCTTTTAAGGGGTATGTGCTGTGTTTGGATGCAGTCCACCCTCTTCCCATACCCACAGAACAATGCTTTTGTACATCAAAGACTGAAAATATGTGTTATGATGACAGTTGACTTTGACGTCATCGGTGGCCAAGAATAAATAGACACATGCTGTATACATTCCCTCAAGAATAACGCTGGTCTTATTATATAGTTTATTCTCGTCAACAAATCTCATAAAAGAAACTTAAACCAACAATATATCACTGAGTCTGTCAATACTTTCTGACTTCCCTTGTCCGTCTGCGGCTCTCCAAATGAACTCGGCCCCACCAAAAGACGTATATCTTCAGCTAAGAACTATATAATTCCTAAAACACTGGGCATTGTAGTTTTTTACCCAAACAGGAGGAAACAGTGCATTTGTTGGGGACTATTTTCAGCGCCGGATTAATCCACGTCCGGTGCTGTAGTGAGTATATGGCGCAGCAAGGTGTATATATATATAAGGTGGGATTGAGACAAAATAAACTACAGCTTGTGTGTGCTCATGGTGATGAAGGAACATGTCACCCAGTGCAACACTCTGGTTTACTGATGAATAGTTTTTGGACAATGGAGCTCTATGGCACAGAGAAGAAGAACATTTGTTAGTAGTTACATTCATTGTTGGTTTGACTCGTGAGATAATACAAGATAATAATAATACAAACTTATATTTCAACACTAAAGTTTCCAATAATCAATAAATGAGGAAAAACTTTTACTTGAGTTTAAAATGTGTCCAACAAATTTAATTGTATTATACATTTCATACATAAAATAAAGAGTTATTGATGGATGCTTAAAATGGTGGGTTTTTTTGCGCTGTTTGATTTTGTTGCAGCATCATCACTACATTCATTGGTCTAGAAATCTCAATCAACTCATTGAGTACAAAACCTACATAAATGAGATGCGAGAAGTAATTAACTAGAATTACGATTTGATCGCGGGCGCAGGTCTCAGCAGCTCGGAGATATTTGTGTGCTTGTTGAAGTCTGAGGTGAAGGGTGTTTGCTCTTCTCCGTGGTCTGCCCTCCAGATGTGAGATAGCGTGTCAGACTGTCTCTCAGCCCTTCCCTCACAGTTGATAAAGACATCCGTCAGAGCCCCGGCTGAAATCAGGCTCCAGGAATTCCCTCGTGGCAGACATCTGCTTTTGTATAAAATAGAAGCAGAGTGCTCCATTGAACCCCATTCACGTCATGTAGCTTTACAGTATTGATCTCCATTATTTAAAGAAATTAAAGACTTTGTATTGCAGCAAGCTGACAAACATCATTGCTATTTAGGCAGCAGATCATACTGTTCTATGCTCAATGTGTCAGAATGTGCTGGTGTCTGTGCATCTATGTGTTTATAACAATATATCATAACAAAAGTCATCCGTGTGGCTTTTCAAAAATGTGCAAATATCAATATCACAGTGGGGACTCATGTTGGTGTGTCCAGTTGTCCATGACGTGGGCGTATTATTGTGAACATTCAAAATCATATTACTAATAATGTATTGCGTGTATGTGTTACACAGTTGGTTGAAAAATTGTATTGTATAACACATCTGTGAATCATCTTCCGGACCAACAAATTAATAATCAGTCACTTCAGTGATCATTTGTGGCTACTGAAAGTAATGTTAATAACCTGCACTACTAAGGGACAGTACACACTGAAATCAAAAATACATATACCTTACTTACTACTATTACTCCTTTCTGCTTACCCGTAGTGCTATTTATCAATCTAGATTGTTTTGGTGTGAGTTGCCGAATGTTAGAGATATCGACTGCAGAAATGCCTTCTCTCCAACATAATGGAACTAGATGGCACTCTGCTTGTGGTGCTCGAAGTGACAAAAAAACTACATTTGGAAAATGTCTTTTTCCCAGAAATCATGACCCAGTCACTAAAGATAATTCACAGTCCTTGCTGTCAGTAGTTTCATGTAGGAACTATATCTCAGTGCTCCTAGTTTTGCACTTTAACTATAGAAACATCAAGCGTACGCACACACACACACTAGGAACAAAAGTGTTCAATTCATCATGACATACCTTCTGTGTGGGGTCTCCCACATTTTGAAAGCATTTGAAAAATCAGTGCTTGCAGAACAGCTTGCAATCTGGGATAGTCACAAAACTAGGTAGCTTTTTTGCTAATGATGTTCATTCATTAGCCCTGTGTGGGACAAGCAATACCCATTGCACCCAAGTTATTGTTGTTCTTGTATTGCAACGAAAACAATAATAAAACAGATTGTACACAGTGTTTAATGTTTCTGTGCATAACAGATCAGATGGCAGATTTGAAAAAAACAACAATATTAAAACATTAAAAATTGGTGTGCAAAGGCCTTCGGACTGGTCAATAATGTAAAAAAGCAATGCAACCAACTGAGGTTAATCTAAATTTTTGTACGGGTAGTATAGTATGTGTCATTAAACTTGCTCAGTCCAAAAAGACTCTTCAGATATTTTCCTGTCAATCACTGTGCTCTCAAATCTGCTCATTTTAACTCAAGTAGTAAGTAGTATAATGTATTTCAGTGTTAAGAGCTTTTCACTAAGGTGGATAATCTTTTTATCTGCTCTGTCTAGACATTTTTTCTTTTCATTTGCATCTGCCATCTGTCCATATGGTTACACTAGCTGGTCCGGTTTCTGGAATATGTCATAACAGGCCCTCAAAACCTTTTATATTTTAACGGTGCCCTGAAATGGTCCATGTTACCTTAACTTTAGGCACATTTGAGATGAGCTGTGCCTCGCCTGGAAAATGGACAAGATCAGTAGGCAGCAGCTGGGGGCAATGCAGAAAGCTAGGGTCTAGTCAGTCACTTTCCATATTTGTTTTGGTAAGTGCTACATAAATGACCTAGTGTTATTATCAACCACACAAGATTATTTTTTAGATTAAACCTTCATGGCACAACATGTGACTTAAAGCCAATAATCTAGTGTTAAATATTACAATTACACAGAAAATGAGGATTTTCTGCAAAACCTGGTGTTTGTTGCGACAGCCATCATTTCCCATCATGCCCTGGGTCTTGCAGTCGGTGGAGAGCAACTGCAGCAATCTCATGAGGTTAACGTTGCCCACGTGTGCATGACGTCAGAGCAAGTCGGACACACATCTAACATTACATGCATTGTACAGCATTCGCCAAACTTTTATGGCAGTTTTGCATTGGCCTCCCATTTCAGATCTGGAGGTTGCCCCCTGGTTTGAATAGACAATGCTAAGTACCATAACCCAATTATATGGCCAAGGAACAGGGGCTTGTAGAGTTAATTATAATTCAAGATTCAACATCTCATAAAATCAAGGATCCATAAATAACTGAACTGAAAACCAAGCCTTAAATATAAACTAATATGACGAGAGGATGAAGTGCGGGTGAGGAGATTAGCAGAAAACTCAGAACGAGCAGCAAGCTAATTGGCTGGAGAAAAACTCAATGTGGCCGATTGACAGCAGGTGTGTAGATGGGCTGAGTAGGGAAAGGCAGTATAGAGAACCCAAAACACAGAAAACTCAGTCCAATCCACAAAAAGTCTGAGGGCATCTGGACACAAAATGTGACAGATCATACTGCGTAATGTAAAATAATTGAGGGTTAAAGAAAAATTTGTGTGACATCTTGAAGTTATGAAGTTAATAATGACATTTACCATTATTGTCTGCCTGATACCTGATCTGCTCAATGTAGTTGGCATCCACCATTCTTTTTCTTTATACAATACTTCATGAAAAATACCCTGAATTATAAATGAAGTGCTTTTCGTACTGTTTTTCCAAAACCAAAGGAAGTGGTTTGTTAACTAAACATAAGCAAGTATTTCTGTCAGAATTCAGAAAGTTAAGCATGTGTTTACTGCGACAGTAGTGGGGAGTCATAGTTTGACCCACTGGGCTACCCAGTGTTTTAGTAAGTGATGCCAAAAGGTCCTGCCCAAGCGTTAGTATGTGACATGTTGGGATGATAACGGGTTGAGATATTACTCAGCACCATGTCTATAACAAAAAATACAACTATATGCAGATGATAATAATTTACATCACAGTAGAGTATAGGCTTCTTATCTTACTTGGACATAATGCAATGAGTCAACTCTCAATAACTTTTTTTAAATAATAATTTTTCCCAGATGTTCTCTTAAATGAGGTTTAAGTGTAACTTTAATCCACAATTCACAATCCTGTTAATAAATTGGTTCTGATGGCTGAATGTTCGCTTGACATCGAAGATTTATCTTTTGCAAAAAGGCCCCAGAGGCCTACAAAATCTATTCGGTATCAACTTGGAACTCTTTGTGATTTGATGAATCAATTGTGACTGACCCATTCACCTCAAACCCATAGTGTACTTCCCTGCTACCCACAGGGTTATAACACGATGGAGCTCCTAAATTATTCATCCCCATCATTTAATATCTGCGCACAGCACATATTGGCTTCATGAAATCTTTATGTGTAACCATGACACTATTTCTCAAGTCCCTGCCATTGAAAACCAGTGCAACAAAGCGACAGTTTGCACTGTTGATGTCTGTTCAGTTTTAATGGTGTTTCTCTGCTGTCTTTATAGCTGCTTACTAGCACATGAAATGGCCTGTATTCCATCCACATTACGCTTCTAATCAATAAATGTGCTGGTGGTGCGACGCACTGGTGCTAATCATAGCTCGGCGGGGGCGTAGGGGTCTGAGCCAGACCCGGGGTTCACACACTGCCAGAGACATGAGAGCTGCGCCACTAATATCTCATTATCATAGATCTGCTGATTACTTTGCCAGAATCCCACCCTGCATCGGCCTTTTCCTCCTCATTTGAATACATTTAAATACGGCGGGTGGAGGATGAGGAAGGCAAAGTGTTAATTTGCTAGCCAAGGAGACAGGTTAAAGATGTTCCTGTGAATCCTCTTTTTGACGCCTTTGGGCTCTCACTTATTTCCTGGTTCAGTAAAAAAGGGATGAGGTGTGACCTATCACATATAGCCCAAGCTCCATCAGCCAGTGCTGTTTTAATCAGCGATGTCACCACTCCAATCAGCCCCCAAACACACTACCACCCTCCTTACTGATGTTTGCAAATTATTCAGCAAATATTTCCCCCATGGCATAGCTTTGGTTCTGCGGATGTAGAATTGATTACTGATTACAGCCGACCCGCTTTGCGTATGTAAGCTTTTTCTTGTGTGTGTTATTTTGCCTGTGATCTAGCGTTCCTCTGTTTCTATCGGCTGTGAAAAGATCGGCAGAGTGGCACAGATGGCGCTTTGTGCAGGATGATTCCTCAACAGACGTTATTTGAATGGTTATTCAATGTTAAATGCGATAAATGCTTAGGGGAGGGGGGCGCAATGGAGGCGGAGAAAAGCAGGAGTTTGTTTCGGCTACGTGTGCTGTGCATATTAATCAAGAGAGGAGAGCGCTGCAACGCCACATAAGCGCAGTGGGATGTATATACCAACACCCCCACACATGGACTCACACAGGGGGTGCATGCATGTAGAAAATGAAATGATCAAGGTTGCTCTGATTGGGTTAGTGTCTGTTTTGTTGTTCTTTGGCTGGCTGAGCAACGGCATTTAGCTTCATTAAATCTTTCCATTTCTCCTGAGAATACCTAAATTACATTGCATTTACTGGCACAGCATATGATGCAGAAGGCCACCAAGAAGAGGCTGTGTTATACTAACAGGTCAGTGTGATCCAAGCTGCCAGTGTTTGATGCAAGAGGTAGCAGGGAAGCACTGGTGAAAGTATCGTCTTTGAGGATTGTTTCGACCTTGGAGACATTTTCTTTTCATGCGTAAGAGAAACTGGATCTTCTGTGTTTGGTTCCAGAAGCAAGAAAACTATATTTAAAATCACATTGACATTTGAAACAAAGCTTTTTTCAGATAGAATATCACTGTTTATTTGAGTTTTTTCAGCAGGACAGAACAGATGTTTTAAGACACCACAGATTACTGCTAAAATGTTGGAAAGCTGAAATTAGAGGAGAGCCCTAGTGGATAATATGGACATGGAAGTGTTGCGTGGGACGTGCTGATAATAATTTAAGTTACAATAATTTAAACATTGATGTAACGTATTGCCGAAGTAATTAAGCAATTTAATTTAAAAACAGCAACAATTACAAATAACACTAACTACGTTATGTAATTTAGGTCTCTAAGTATTTTATTAGCACAAAAGTTATTTTTTAAAATTGGGTGAAGAGCAGTACAGGGTTTCTAAATGCAGCTTTTAAGTAGCAGTTAAAAAAATAACTTTTTATTGTTACCCTAAAATGTGGTCAAAAATTGAATGAACACATGACCAAGAGAAACAATGATGCATTGTTGCGTTTCAGTTATGGTCAGGATCCTGTTCACACTGACTTTACAAATTAACCAAGAGTTATTTTCATGTGTGTAATAGATGCAATCTGATATGTACACCTTGAAAACTGAAAACCTATCTACATCATGTTTTTATCTTTGTTAATTGATCAGTAGCATGACTAAATGATATGCTTATTATACATATTACAAAGAAAAACACTTTAAAAACTATTTTTTTTTTTATATTTTGTTTTTGCTTTTTGGGGTATTTTGGTTAGACACATGCAACGCTGATTACCTTGTAATATGTGTGGTATTTGTTATAAATGTACGTTGGTACATAGAGGGTGATAAGAAGCTGTACTTAGAGGATTTTAGGACCCAGGGGAATGTAGGTGAAGGAAGCAGAAAGAGACGGAAGACACGCCACACAAACAGCTGTTCACCACTTGCTGCCGGCCGGTTCTTGTGTTAAAAATGTTGCTTAATAATTAAACACTCGATAAAATCATGCGAAGAAAATACCGTGATATACCGTGAAACCAGTATAATCTTACAAAATACCGTGATATACATTTTTGGTCATACCGTCCAGCCCTAGTTTTAAGTATAAAAACTGAGTGAACTCATTTGTGGTACAGCACAGTGGTACTCCGTCATATAGAACCAGTGCATTGCAGGGACCCAAATTACTTGTTTAGCTTACACAATTATTTGTGTCATTATCCATCAACCCCTCTCCAAACAGAAGTGAATAGCATGACTTATTATGAAACGCTTTTCCACGTGTCTGTTCTAATTTCAAGTTCGCACAGAAGATGACATGGATGTCCCTGCTAAGTCCTTTGGTAAACCCTTTGATAAAGGGTTCCATATAAATAAATAAACTTGAACTTAATGCTGAATAGTGTGGGACATAAAACCTCATCCGCGGCTTCCCTCATGAATTATATTACTCACAAACGCTGCCTTGTTGTTGACAGTACAAGTTACATGAATTACAATAAATGATTTCCATAATATCTGACTGAGCTTCATGGGGTGAACAGGTTTTGTTGTTTGGCTATCATTTCATGAAAGCTCTTTGAATTTGCATTTATTATGTGAATGATATGATCCTCATAAACGACAAATTCTGCATCATTTCAATAATTTTTAGTCAATCCAGCAGTGTCTGTGCTGATGGATATATTGAATGGATATTTTTCGTAAAATAAATATATTATGAATTGGCAATAAGAACTAATTCAATTACAGTGATATGAATTATGGTTTAGGAACCACTGAATTACTTGTTTCATGTCCCCTATTAATGAAACTCCAAAAAATCACGGTGGGCAACTCAAAGATGCTGCCTCCCATCACAGGTGTTAAAACTCCGGTAAAGCATGCGGAATCGCAACAGGAGTTGCTAGCATGATCATAGTTGTCACTCACACTTGTGGCGACTGTGTCCCAAAAGATTCCATGTCGTGTAGGCAGGATGTGTCGCTGGGTGCCTCTTAGATATTTTCAAAATGTGACATTTGCTTGTGATGTAGATCAAGAGGCGCCACAGGGACCGATGAAATTACTTTCCTCCGAAAGCTGTTCTGCTATTCCCATCTCTGTTCAGTATGATTATTTAGAAGGGAATGGCAAACAGGCTAATAAATGGAGGCATTCAAAATGGATTGCATGTCTGAAGGTAAAATTGGCCCAATAAAGGGAGAGCCCTCAACTGAGATGTATAGCACTTGGAAGTATGCGGTGACGGTAAATGACCATTGAGACTAACGTGATCAGATTGTGAAACTCGTGAGTTGCAAGTAACTGTGCCATGGGAATTTACTACAGGATTCACGACAATCACAGCTTCACAGCCTCATCAGGGACGGTGATGAGTCTGCGTACAGGCGGGAGGTTGAACAGCTGGTCCTCTGGTGTAGTCAGAACAACCTGTAGCTGAACAAGCTCAAAACTGTGGAGATGACAGTGGACACCATCTGGAAAAAGGCCCAGCATGAGGTTGAACTTCCTGCGCCAGCTCAGGAAGTTCAACCTGCCTCAAGAGCTGCTGATTCTTTTCTACTCCACCATCATCCAGTCTGGTGTCTGTTCTTTCATCTCTGTGTGGTTTGGATCGGCCACTAAACAGGACAGAAACAGACTACAACGGACTGTCAAGTCTGCAGAAAAAAAATATTGGTGCCAGCCTGCCCTCCATCCTGGACTTGTACACCTCCAGAGTCAGGAAACGGGCTGGAAAGATCACTGCAGACCCATCACACCCTGGACACAAGCTGTTCCAACTCCTCCCCTCTGGTGAGCGCTACAGAGCACTGTACGCCAAAACCACCAGACACAGGAACAGCTTCTTTCCACTGGCCGTCACTCTGATGAACAATTAATCGGGCATACTGCACTACTACCTCTGTTTGCACTATTACCACCACTTGCACTATCACCTCAATTCCATTGCCATTGCTGTTTATAGGTTTATGTTCATATATACATATATACTTTTTTAGACCTATATTTGTGGTGGAAAAAAAATATTTTTAACCTCCCTGTGAGAAATAACCGAGATGAGAAAACTCTTAAATATAAAAAACATATTTATTGAACAGACACTAATAATAATTCAGCTGAATGGATAGAGCTCTTTCCCCACGAATGGTTCGGACGTCTAACAGCAATGAATAGACAAAACAGAGTATATATACACATTATCTCGTCTCCTCTCCCTTCACCCCCCTTCGCAGATGTCGCCCTCCTTTGTCTGCCGATGCACCCACCAAGGCCAGATTCCAGCCTTTTGGTGGGAAAAGGGTTAGGTGGTGAGATCAGGATAACACTACAACAGAGAAAGAAATGCTAAATACCTTTGACATGAGATCATTTCTTATTAGCTTTTAAATTAGTCTGGTTGGCCTCGTCTGCATTTCTGCAGGTTTTAAGCAATACAAGTTATAACTAAGAGAACGGTATGATACATTTCTCCAACATGTACATTATATACTTATAATGTACATAATTGTTAAATGTTTATACCTACATTTGTTCTACTTTTTTTTTGTTGCTCTTGTTTTATTTTTTATATATTTTTTTGGCCATGTATGCGTATAAAGCTGATTCTGATTCATCGCAATTCTGGCCACTTGATTTTTGTTTATCTTGGGGGAGGAAAAAACACAACATCCGAAGTAATATAACCTTATACAGTTGTTGAATGCGTATAATTGGTGAACATGTCCAGGAGATATTGAGTCACATTAGCATTCATTTGGAGAACTAGGCCACTATTCCTTCCCCCTTTTGATCTCCTGAGGAAAATAGCTGGCCCTTTTTAGAGCTTTTTTTTCAAAAACAGTTGCCTACTGCTATGAATTCCCTGGGTTAAAAGTCAGTAGGATTTATCCTCTGGGGACCATAAATAAATGCACAAAATTTCATCTCAATCTGTCAACATATTTATTTCAGTCCAAACCAAAGTGGTGACCGACATTGCTAAAGCCACACCACTTTTATGGCAAAACATTTGATAAATTTTAGGATAATGGTCCTTGTTTCAAATAGGGTGGCTGTAATGAAACCAACACATTCCCACTCCCGACTTGTCAAACGGGGCTGCTCTGTCTGTGGCATACGCCTCAAACTATGAAGCTCTAGGCACCCTTTGAGTGTCAGTTTTGGACCCAGGGACAGCTAATCAGCTTCCGTTTATTACATACATAGTGTCTTTTTTCAAAATAAACTTCCAACGTAGGTTTACTTAGTCTTTAGGTTTACTTACGAAACAAAGCTACTTGGTTAGGTTCGGAAAAGATTGTGGTTTGGGTAAGAATAAGTTTGTTATTTACTATACTTTTCACTTAGCTGGCGTTAGTAAGGCCCGAAGGCACGTGATAAAACTATGGTAAAATAACTCAACGTTGACATGGGACATGGACAGCAGTCTCCATGGTGAAAGTCCTGTGTTTGTTTGACCTGTACATTCTCTGCTCTCACTCGCCTTACTTGGACCATATCACTCCTTAAATTATCTTGATTGCACTAAGTATCTAATAATCAAGCTGATGGGTTTAGATTGGAGTTGGGTGAAAGCCATGTGGCGCCTCTTGAGCTACATTATTAAAAGCAAATGTCACATTTTGAAAACATCTAAAATGCATCCAGCGAAACATCCTGCCTACGCAACATGGTATCTTTTGGGACACAGCCGCAACAAGTATAAGTGACAACTATGATCATGCTAGCAACTCCTGTTGCGGTTCCGCATGCTTTCTGGTGTTTTAACACCTGTTATGGGAAGATACATCTTTGAGTTGCCAACCATGATTTTCTGTCTGTGTTTCATTAAGAAGGGGCAGAAAGGAAACACAAAAAGTTCAGTTGTTCCTAAACCATATTTAAATTGGTAATTAAAGTAGTTCTTATTTATGTCAAATCATAATAGCTTTGCTTTACAATTCATACAATCCATATCCATACAATATATCCATCCTCACAGATAGATTGACAAAAAATAACATGTATGTCCTTTTATGAGGATCATATCATTCATATAATTATATGTACGTCTCATACAGACTCAAAAGGACTTCGGTATCCCACTCCAAGGGGCACCGACCAAGCTTCGGAACATAACGTGTTGACAGTAAGACAGAGTTGGAAAACATTACAAGAAACAGATTACTTGATCGTTGATGGATCTTTAATGTTATATCACTTTAGTAAGTTGCAAATCTTGGGAGTTAAACCTATTCTGATTTGAAATTATTCAGATCCATTATGGGGGTTTTAAAGCTGATTTGGATTCATTACAGTGCTGTTGAAACCTAACCCTAACTGGACACCAGGCTGATGAGAGCATAGTTTTTGGGCCAGAAACCAAAACAATGTGCTGAAAAGACCCTAAAGCTTGCTTTGCTGCCGGACGCTGTGCTCTCCCCTCCCGCCTGAGCTTCCGACTGCAGGTAGAAGGTGGCAGCGAAGCCGGATCTGGATTCGTCCAAGGTGGGCTGGTCGCTGCTAATGGCCGAAGGAGTTTCTGGTGAACCTTCGTGATTTCGTCTGATTTTGCCCGGAATCTGACCTGGTGGCACCGATGACAATCTTTAAAAGATATCTATAAAGAAAACGACAATCTTCATGGTGTTGTCCTTGTTTACCTATAAAGGTCATATAGTGGCATCAGTATTATATTGAGCCTATTTCATAACCAGTTAAAACCCTCATGGCCACCCTCCCTGCATGGACGTTGTCGCTCTGTATATTAGGTCACCCTTCACGGCTCACGATAACATGGATTTCATACCAATTAATTCCGTGGGTTCTGTACAAATTAGGCAATACTGACATTTTGCTCACTCCATACAGTGTAGATTTTACAGATAACTTTGTTTAGCACACATGGAAAGTTTCTGCCTTTAGGCGTTCACATTAATAATGCATTGATCGCCTGAACTGTGAATTTGAGCACTAAAACAAATGTTTTCCAGAGTGATAAGAGCACCTTCTTGTGTTGAAGGAAATGATCTCTCCTGATGGCCCCGGCCTCTCCATTCATGTCTAATTATCTCTTTTCTGAACCAATCATTTTAAATGCAATAATTCTAGGCACGCATAGAAATGAGCTATGTCCTCTTCTCTAGTGAATATTTATAACGCAATGCAAAGCAGTCGACTGCTTTCTCCCTCCAGGCCAGACAATTTGGACTTCATCAATATGTATTTCCAAGGACTTGTGGAAAAAAGGCACTTCAAAGGAACTTCATCAAGGATTCCTTTTGTCTTTTCAACCGGTCTTATAACTGAGCCCACATACCCTCTTCCCTCGCTCTGTTTGACGTACATCAATAAATTATTCCTCTGAGGGTTAGCATGATGTCTCACTCAGAAAATTTCCTCGCTCCGCATTTGGGGAGAAAATGGCACCGTGGCATCCATACAGACAGTGTTTTTTTTATCATAGACTAAAGTGTAAATGCATGATCATGTAATGATTTCTGAGAAATAAATGTGCTGGAATATTTGAATGAAGTAAAAATACAATTTATCTGCTCTAAGGGTGTCGCATTTACTAACTCAGCCAAACAAGATCTATTGTAACAGCAACTTGTCTTATATCCAGGAGGCAGTGCAGTGGGAGATGTAAGGAGATGGGATCCCCTTGTTTACACAGATAATTCAATGAATCCCCTCAGTTAACAAAAGATCGTAGCCACGTCTTCTCTCCCTGCTGTACAAACAAACAATTCGCCACTTATGGTACATCTGCAGAGCAGAGGTGGTCCTGAAAGCAGTGCAAAGCTGCCTTGTTCACTCTTGCTGCAACTAAAGTTCAGACTTTCTCCTTTTTTTTTTTATAGTACACTACAAGCGAGCAAAACAAACATTGCATTACGAGTGACCTACAAATAGTCCGATACAAGTGAACAGCATGAAAACAAACAAAAAACATATAAGACAAGCCGGTGAACTAAACTCAAATTCTCAGTATCAAAAGTTTTAGCAACAGCAGGGGCAGCAACAATATAACTAAAATGAGGTACAAAACAAAGCATGTGTGTGTGGGTGTGGGTGTGTGTGTGTGTCGGTGAATGGGTTTTTGGGTGTGTGAAAGGATAGAAATGCGATGCACAGAAAAAAAAGACTTTACAGTTTTAACCAAAAGGTGAAAGAAATAGACATATGAATAGAAAGAAAAGAATGAAAGGGCTGTTGGGTGGTTACATCAGGTGAGTTGTCGAATAGGGAGATTCAGTGTAGTAGTGTAATTGTATATGAGTTAATATGCTGGCATGTTAATATGCATGTACAGTTAGTATGTATGCGTACGCATTGTTTAGGAAACCAGGCTGACTCAAAAGATGCTTAGAGCCTCAAGATAGGTAACTGTGGTGTCGGCAGGCAGTCAATTTCAGTATAAGGTCCTGAAGCATGCAGCCATAGTTTGGCATACAAAATATTGAGAGGTTTTTGCTGCAGCGGAGTGCGAGATTAGGCGTGGACAGACACAGAGGTGCACACTGACATGGGGACTCACGCAGATGCGAGCAATCGCATGATCCTCCTGGCAGAGAAGATTAGTGTGGAATTTGGACACGATGTGACTTCACAACAGAAAATTACTGGAGCAGACACGAAGACCAAATAAGGTGATGAGCTGCTGATACAACATGCCGAGCATAATATGAAGGATTAGACCTCTGTTAGCTGATGTCATGGACAAACATTAAAGTCCCATTTTAAATGAGCTTTCATCTAGCTGTTTAATTCGCTCCCATTTACATCATTACTTTAATTTAATTGTGTTGCCTTTAGGATTGGTGAGTAATGTAATATACAAACAAGAAAACTTTCATTTAAGTCTAAAGAATTTGAGTTTTCTTTTTTGCTCTATCGTGTTACACTGTAGCTGAGTTTAAAAGCCAAGGATTGCAGGATGCACAGAAGGTCATCGAACTTTATAGTACCCTGGAAACTTAATAATGCATCAGCCAGCAGAATGTCTGATTGATTGTGGAGCAAACTGGGAAGCTCTCCCACCGCGTCTCTCCCTGGGCCCAAGCCGGAGGGATGCTTCCCAACAGCACCTGCAACTCTGCCCTGGGCTGAGCAGGAGATGCATAATACAGTCATCTTTTTTTTTTTCGTCTGGCATCAAACAGGAAGCTCCAAAGGCCATACGGGATGTAGGTTTTGCTGCCTTCTCTCATTTGTCGACTGCTCCCTTAACCACAGCTCCCTCTTCGTCGTGTGGAAGCATACTGCAAAGTTTGAAGATGAAAATGCAAGGACTGAATTTCATACTGTACATAATGTCTTTTAGAACAAAGACAGCTATGTTGCTAATCGTATGCCAAGTTTCTTTTGTTCAATACTGGAGCAGCAGGGTGTAAAATAGAAACAGTCGATTCTTAGGTCAATCCAACTGTCTAACAAAAAACAGAAACCGGTTCAATTTGCCATGATGTTTTCTCCCGAGGATTCTTATTGATTTCAGTGACCTCCTTGACCTTTCATCTTGTGCCAACATCAGATCAAAACTTACCTTAAGTTTAGACTCTCGTGTGTATGTGTCTCTATAGTGGTGAGGAGGTTGTGTGGTCCAGGTCTGGAGGCAACTGCAGTTGCTATTATTCATTCTGCAATCTATTTATAATGTTGTCCTCCTGATTGTCTTGACTTTTATTTTTCAATGTTGGGCTATTCCGTACACACATCATACTGCATGTGGCTCTTCCTGAGATTTATTCACTTTTTTTTTATAAATAAATGTGGCATTACAAATTAATGTGTGCTGAAATATATAAATGTGGAATTATAAAATGAAAGTCCTCTAAAATAAATAAAAGAAGTCGATTGAAAAATGACCTTTTTTAAATAAAAGTCTATTTATTTATTTATTTCACAATATTGACTAATTTACATATTGATCACCTAATTTATTTATTTCAGGATTTATTAAATAGCCATATTAATTTATTAATGCATTTATTTATTTAATATTGAATACATGTGTATGTGTTGCAGCTTGTGTACCTTGTGCAGATTGTGAAGCCCTTTTCGGCACTTGTGTGGGCAATTCTTTGTTCCAGGATTTGATACCAGGAAGCCCACTACCGTGCCTCTCATTGCCTTACCCTGATATTGTTACCCAAACCAATCTCACTCCTCATGCCTAAACCTAACCAATCCAACCAATGAAGGCAGGGCGTAATGGCCAATCAGAGACAGGGTAGGGCGGGCTATGCCTTTGCCAAAGCAGGATTCATAATTTAGTATCCAAGACATCTCAAAATCTGATAGCTGGGTTTATATTATATTATTATATTGATGGCTTGATTGTTTCTGGGACTTTTCCTACATCGAGACAGAGGCCTAAAACTTGTATTGTACACAAACATATTTAAAAGTAATCAGGAGATTAGCATGGAATTTAATGTACACATTACTTCAATAGAACCCCCTCCATTATAAATTTCTGGTAACAAATTTGTATATAATGAGGCAAAAATGTGCTTCACATGTAATCCTGAAGGCACCTTATCTGGCCAATTGACCCTTCGCTAAGCCTCGACCAAGCTGTCAGAGCTACCATGGAGCCCACATTGTCACTAACTACACTCCGTAAACACGTTTAATTTTTTTTAAAACTATTTCAGAGAGAAACAAAACTTAAGGTTCACAAACACAATGTTTTTGAAGGATATATCCAGGATGTCAAACTAATTCAGCAACGAAAAACAGGTTAAAAAGATAAAGATAAAGCCTACAGATCACAGTGTATAGTGTGAGGAATTTAAGTCTAAAAGCAATGTTGGTATGTTTAATAGCACCCCTAGTGGTGGATATTTTATGTCAATTTACTTATAAGTTTTAAACCATAAAAGTATGATCATTGAATGTATTAAACTAAAAAGAATAGTTACTGAATGTTTTGATAAGGGAGAGATAGGGACCCTTGAGACAGTCTTTTCAGATTTGACCACGACCATATAAGGTAATGCAGAATGGAGCAGTGATATTGTCTTCAGGAAGGAGGGGGAAGGAGACATGCTGGTCAAAGGAAGATGACCCATCAGGCCAAGAGTCAAAGACCAGGAGGGGCTTATCGGATTTCAGCCAATCACTGAGCTGATTCATGACTTTTCAAAAACACAAAGGAGACAAAAGACTGTGACTGTCCGAAGAGCTACAGGTCTGATGGGAATCGCTGGACAGTTAACTGGCAATGCTGGTCTGTTGGGTGAAACGTATCGGACCTCTGTTCTATGGACCATATAGCTATTAATAGTGTATTTGGTTTGCAACTGTTTTGCTTCTGTAGATATTTAATATCTTTTGATTTGATTGTGACTTGAACCAGCTGATTTTTTTTGGCACTGCTTTGCTGACGAAAGACGCCGCAGTGGGAGATGTGCGGCCTTCCTTCGTCTGCGAGAGTTGAGACCCTAACAATAGGTGAAGCATCACATCACCTGGTGATCAAGACAGACCCTGGTCTAAGCTGGCCGAGTCTAGGCTATGATTGGCAAATCTGCATTCGAGGGCAGAACTTAACGAAAGGTCGATTCCGCCACCAAAATTACCCGTTGCATACAAAATATTGCATTGCAACCATTAGACAAGCTTTCCATTTTCTGTTGCTCATCAGCATGCTTCCAAGAACTGTAAAAGTGTTCCTTTTGTGTGGTGATTGCTCTGTCCAACTAAGTGTTTGACTGGGGTGAGCAGGTTCAACATGAAAGCAACAGAGGCCATTTGACTGATGACAGTCGATGACTGCAGCCCCAGAGAGCTAACAGATAGAGAGTTAAGTAAAGCTATTTGACATCTGTCAGAAAACACGAAAGATGGCGTTTAGTATGCGGCAACTTCCCTTTCTCCAGCACTTTGTATAAAACATGACAGAGCTTTGCTTTCATTACAACAAAACAACAGCAAAAGCAGATGTTTATTGGCAGCATAATTCCAGTGAAATGAATTATTCTATTATAATTCAATTGAATTGGCTCACATCTGGCTCTCAATTCTATTTACTGTGGCGAAACATTGCATCTAGTAGCGATTTATTTGTTTGTTGTTGTTTTTTTAAATAAAATGTCCTCTTTAGAAAATACAATATATATATATAATAAAATATAGTGAAGGACTGGCTTGAAAGTAAAGCACTCAGCCTTTGAACATACAGTATTTTTCATCCTTTATCATTCATCCATTCAAGGTGATGAAAAGCATACAGTCACCCATTGTATTCTTGAACTGACTTGAAGACGGATTACACCGCCGCTCTTATCAGTCCTGAAAGCCAAAGCATTCTTGATGTCAGAGCGCGTTTGACAAATGAGTGCGAGGTGCTCTCTTACAGCCTGTTTGTCATCACGACTGTGACAAGCACCGCGCCGATCTGAATACAGGCAATCTGCCCCCTCTGTGCTTTTTCTCCCTGCGATAGGAAGCGCTCGACTGCGTGGCATGTTCGCACTTTCCGGTCGCCTTGTCACAGCTCGCCACATCTGTAAATTTCTTCTGATGCCGTCGTTTTCACTTGGCCACCACAGTCGTAAACACTTGGGTGACAAAAAAAATAGAAAGTCAATACGAAGTACAGTACCAGAAACTTATCTCCCGCACAGTCGAATGCATCTGAGCCAACAAGTGCAAAGAGGAGGCTTTTCTTGACGGAGGGCTGCGATTCTCCACCCTGTGGGAGCCATTGTGTGGAGCCCAACTGCCGGTGCCGCCAAAGAGAGAGCCTCTGATCCCCGAGAGTTTCCTGTAATGGTACCGTGGCCCTGAGGTGGGGTCATTGAAAATGACATGCACAGATGTTCACATGGCTCTGTTGCAGGAAACCAATATAATAGGCTGCCGTCAATGAACCTGTCACACAGAGCGTTCCCTACCAATTTCCCCCAGTCAGATGATGCCAGACCGCTCCCCCCCCCTCCCCCCGGTGAACACGGAGGGTTTCCCAGAAGCTCTATTACTCTTTAAGCTTCTCTCAAGAAGACACACGGGGACAGAGCGAGAAACATGTTTGCCATCTTGCTGGCAGATCGTCTCTTTATGGCTGTCCCATCAGCCCAGGTAATAAAAGTCCGAGGCCTTAGAGGGCCGCAGGGAGGCCTGACGCAGCACAGGATGGAAGGGTGTGTTCAAAGGGACGGCGGAGGGTTTAAGATGGTAAGCAGCGTTAATGAAAATCCCACACCGCTATCTAGTTCCCATTTGAGAGAGAGCTTTGTTTGAGGGATCAGTTGGAATTCAGAGGCCTACGCAGGAGCCTTCAGAACAACAATCTCTCACACTGCTATAGTAACTCTACTGTACAGTAACTGCAGTTTGTGTCACTACAAATTAAATACTTCACTGGCTCTGTCCCCTGAAAATGTTGTTCATATGCAACTAATTTAATTTGTATTTATAAATACATTTTGCAGGAAATATACCATTGACATTACTGTGTTTTGGTAAATAAAGTAGAACATTTCCAAAAAGTATGTCTCCAGATTATTCCATAGATATGATATAATCTGATTACATTTACACCTGGTAGGCTATTAAGTGAATATATCTCCAGCGTCCAAACCTCATGAGAGCCAATCTGCAAAAATACGCATTCATCAACCACACGAATCCGACCTGCAAACTGCCAACTTCATACCAATATAGTGGCACAATTGTCAGGACTGAGACAAGGACATTAACAAGGACAGACTATCGCAACACTTGTGGGTTTTTGTGCTGTGTCACTTAGTGACCCGCCCACCTGAACCTGTAAGTTGTTGTATGTGGAATGAGAATGCAATTGTCTTTATGCTTGGGGTTCAACATGGTCACAATGAGTCCCTGAACACCTCTGGAGGGGGTTTGGCCCATCGTATCACAATCAGTCCTCAGTGCGTTCTGAGTGCATTAACACCTGATACTTATATATGGTCAAGCATTATCTGATTGCAATTCACTCACCGCTTTTAATGCATGGTGTCATGGTGCATAACTACGTCCAAATGCTAATGCTTGTCAATAGAAAAACACTTTACTGTAAACATGTTATGGTATGGAGATGGTCCTCGGCCATCACTGAAAGGATGTCATGATATAATGAATGTGCACTGGTGTTATACCTGCTGAAACATTCTACTGTTTCCACTTCAAAGCGCAGATAGTAATGCGAGCACACATTACAGCGACAGTGTCTACACTTGACACTAATGGGATGTAATTGTGATTTTCACAACAAAGACAGGTTCTTGCGTATCGTGGTTACAGTTTATTTAGAAGAGAACTTTGAGATGATTGCTGAGAGCAGCTAAGTTTCCACCTTTTGTTCGTTTTATATTCTTTTAGAAGAGCCATCCTTTTCTTTTTTTTTTCTTACATTACACAATGGCTGCTGTCTGGAATTAAGTGATTCCCTGAACAAGTCCAGACCCTCACAGGCGCCACGAGTACTTAAAAGCAATTGAAAAGGCGTGAGATAGGTAGAATCAATAGCCTGTTTTTTGTTTTTTTCACTTCCCTGTCAACTCCCATTGTTGATATCTCCAGAATGCACACAAAAGGCTAGCAGGCTGCGGCATTAAAAATAGCTGGCACCCTGTAATGGCAAGTGGAGCATCCTGGGAATAATTGAGTGAAGTGGCACTGGAAGTGACGCGAAGATTAAGCGATTAACGTCCAATAGTGGGAGGCCCAGAGCTCTGGCTTAAATAGGATAGATGCCTGCTGGATACAGTGAATTATGCACTCGGTGGTGTATTGTTTAGGTTTCCAGCTCGCCTGTTCAAACTCGAGTAAGACTTTATTTTCTTAAAACAGCAGTGTGGGCATCTGGGATGAGGGTGATGGTTGAGGCAAGGAAAGACTGAGCAGCTGATGCAATCCCTTTCCTGTTTCTGCCCTGAATGCTGAATACACACTTTGACCTGAATCAATGGAATTTTTAAAAAACCAGGCTGTGTCTCAACTGGGGTTGCCTATTGTGTGTGTGTGTGTGTGTGTGGGGGGGGGGGGGGGGGGGTCATTGCCGCAGGGGCACAGAATGAATCTATCATCCAGGGGAGAGTCTGGGTTCAAAAGTGCAATTTCTTTCTTTTAACAGAATATTTAAAATGTCTGTGCTGCACTGACTCTCGAACAAAAGAACATGCTCCTTCAATGTAAGTCATTTCATCATGCAGAGGCTTGTCTCCCTCACTGATAGGAGGCAAGTAAAATACGACATCCAACAAACGCACATCATATTAACGATCGTGAACATTGTCGCTCGTAGTGACAAAACCAACAGAAGGTTATCACCAACAGTTCTTTGAGCTCATTGTTTTGGGTGTTACAGCCCACTAATACTGTTTTGGTTCAATCTCTCAATCTTGTTTCCAGCAGCAGGCAGCTGTTATCAGTGAAAAAGCTCTTTTAAACACACTGTAAACCATCTCAAGCACCTACCAGCCAACAAGACAACAAGTCTTGGCCTGAGTATTCAACTTATTATCTAATCAGGAGATGATGATAGAAGATTTCATCATAACGAGTATAAATACAAGACCATTAAAGTATTACAGTTAATCTCTACTCGGGCAGTTTTTGAGAGAGATTTGTTGCTACTTTTACCTAAAGAGTTATTTTGATGACTTTCAACTTTACCTCTAAAGTACCAGCACTTTTACTTGAGTACAGCTTTTGGCTTCACCTCTGCATATGAGGTACTTAACATGATCATTAAGGCTTTTGGCTCACAGGACATAGACATCTAAAATGAGCATTACATACTGGCAATGAATTCAAATGAACAACATACTCATGCATGCTTCCCAGTGAGCACTGTCTCAGAGGGGTCTTGCATTCCAGTGGTGGTGGTGGTGCAATGCTTGTGGCCATTACAGTACGTATTTTATTGTGAGAGCAGAGCCCAGCAGCACAACGGAGCCACCGAAAGGAGAAGAGGTGTTCCGTGACCGTCCGTCCACAGTGCTTCCCTGCACACTGTGCTATCGTTAAACATTTAACATTGAGGCTGCTTAATTATATATCAAAGTAATTGTTCATCAACCAAGAGCAGCACATGTGCAGTCATGTTTTCTTTCTCATCAGCGAAGAGAAGAGGACCAAGCTGCTGTAAGAGCTGGACTGCTTCAGTAACCTCTTAAGGTGGCTTTTATTACCCTCGACCTCCATCATGATAATTTGAGCTATAACACATGTTTCTGTCCCCTTTATTATAAGTGTCAGCAGAATCACTCTTGGTTAGCTATTTGGCTGAAGGTGTTAGCTTGGTGTTTTGTTCTGCTGCTATCGTTGTTTGATGTCAGAATTAAAAATTCTCATGAATTTAACATTTATAACAACAGAACCCTCTACATTGAGAGGCTCTTTTAAAACATAAATATATTTGGATAAAATTCTTACATTAATGTAAACTTTTGACACTGGAATTTGTTTTGTTGTAAAATGTCTTTACACAGACAATGTCTTTATCCTCCAACAGATAGGTAGCCACAGACCAAATACGCAGACTCTGTGAATGCCTGATCTCCCACAGTTGCGAGGACATCTGTGACACATTTGCAAAAGTCTTTAGAAGCAGCCCAGTCGCCAGTACGTTTCTGCCAACCACGGACACGTTGAATGTCTTCATTTTTCCTTTTCTGTCAGTGACTGACACAGTAAATTGAGTGACAGTCATTGAAAGTTATGTGAGATAATAACACATACAGTATATCAAGGAAAAACGTCCACTAAGGGTGAGTGGTTGTGGTGGTGATGAATGGGTCAAACAAACACAGGACTTTTCACACAGGACTTTCACCCAGGAGACCACTGTTTGCGACCCGTGTGAATCCCAAATTTAATTTTGAATACATTTTAACCTTACTTTTATGAGGTCACTTCCATACTTGGGTACCAACGCCAGTTGCACAACATGGATACTTATTTTACTTAACAAATGTACTTGTTTTAACCCAAACCACAACTCTTCCAAAGCCTAACCAAGTCCTTTTGTTGCCTAAAACTTAGCAAGTAGTTTTGTTGTGTATGCAAACCTAAAAAGTAAGAAAAAACACCGTATGCATTTAGCAAGCGGAAAGAAACACCCTTCCCCGACACATCCAAAACGCTAAAGAGTACTAAGAGCGATATAGTTTGAAGCTTTGGACACCTGAGGAGTTGGGAATGAACACGTGTCGCTAGACACGTAGAGGGGAAACCAGTTTGGTTGCTTATGCACAATTACAAATAACAAACGAGACACAAGTCAGACAGGTCATAGCATACAATATGAAAGACATGCTGCCACCAATACACATACTAACATATTTTCCAAGCGGATCAGTGAAGCTCAGAGGCCCGTCCAGCAAAAAAAGAAACGTATAGAGTCCATCAATTACTAAAGAATGATGCACTTGAAAATGGAACCAATTAAATATATAAAATCATATACATATAATATAGATATAAAATCAAATCATAAGAATCAAACCCAAATCAGGCAAGTATCACAGGACATTCAACAATGTCCCAGCTTTGGGCACAAAAGGCTGTTAAAATAATTATGTTGTATTGTGCATCCTTACCAGACCACTCAGAACATTTGAAACAGTAAAATCACCAAACAGTGGGTGAACTTGGAATAAAGAAATCTGATTCAAACTCTCTTCCTTGTTCTTTTCCCCCAAACTGTTCTAAACTTCATATCAATTATAGAACCAGCCTTGTCATAAACATGATGACCCTGTTCCTATCTTTGGTGGTAATGATGTTACTCCAACATACATCAGAATGAAACAAGACACTGGACTCATTTACAGTAAAAACTTCCTACTGACCTGAGAAAAAAACATCCTGGACAACATTTCTTGACCAGTTCCATTTCATATCAAGTGCATTCTATTAATAATTACAATATACATACAGATGTGAAATTCTTAAATATCACAACCACAATACTAACCTCTTTCAATCAAAGCAATTATATAAATTCCTTATCTATAAACGGTTACTTGCCGACCGTGTTTAAGGGGCTGCACCATGGGTGCAACGAGCATTAATAAGCTACATATATTGCCTGCCGCTTCTTATACAATTACCAGCAGGGTTTAAGCATCGCTAAGGCTGACAACACATTGCTCTATAAGCAACACCACAGCGGGTGTAAGCCAAACTCATTACTGCAAAAAGAAAGCCTGCACATTTTTAACACGCCACGTACTGCACACACTCAATGCTACGCTGTGGTTGATGATGTTCTCTTCTGGGGAGTGACTTGCAATCCATAATGTTGAGCTTGGAGAACGAGCACTGTGACAGGGATTATTAAAATAGATGTGTTCACCACAATGAAGATAGAGGTTGCCAACTGAAGGTAGAAGTAACCGCTGGAAGATCCAATAAGGGCGTTGTAGCTGAACCCAGCGTCCAACGTAACATCATACAGCCACACACACCTGTGGAGGCACAGCCATTCCTACAGGGTTGCAGAAATTGCAGCGTAAGATCTGCACCCACATGAAACAACTCAATGAATACGTATTTCACTATAGTCTAATTGCCCCAGTTCTGTTTCATGGAAAGAATGAAGAAAGTTTAGTCTGTTTGTCACCACTAGTGCTCTGATGGCAGGTTAAATCCGATTGACAGTACAGAAGAGTGATGTCACTGTACATATTTTCATGGAGGGTGAATAGAGCCAGTAGTACACCATTCATGCTGGGGGAATATGTCACTGAGGCTTAACTGTTGCTGGAGGAAAATTGCTGCTGGCAGCACATCCAACACGAGGGCGCAAGGCCCGTCCTGGATGACCTTAATGCCCCCACTGCTGCACCAAGTCCCTTCCCCTTCAGTTGCTGCCTGATAATGATTAACATATTTTTATTAGAAATCTTTTTCTCCGGTACCATGGTTGCAGATGCCGAGAGGGTGGACAACCTGAAGAAGTTGGGGGTTTTGTCAGGGATTGGTTTGTATTCTTTTGTATTTTGTAGTCAAGCTTTATTTTGAAGGGACAAAGGACTAGGTGGTTCAGTGTGGTATGGCAATTTAGGCTGTAAATTATTATTTATTCCCTAGTTCCAGAGTGAGCAGGCCTCTCCCTTCAGGAGCCTGGTGCGTGGAGTCGGGTCATCAGGGAGATTCAGCTCACTTGGTCTTTTGAGAAGATCTTGCAGGTCTGATTTATAGCCCCCTGAGTCCAGTCTGCTCATGTGTGCTGTATCTCTGACAAGGTATTTTAACCTGACAATGCATGGACAAAAAGGGAAAACAGCCAACAACAAGGAGAAGATACTGCCAAATCTGAGGCCGTCGTAGGACGTAGGCAGATATACTAAAGAGAAGCTAGCAGCCTGTCCAAGAAAAAGAGCAGAGAAAATTATTCAAATGTCAAAAAGACGGAACCTTCAACGGTAGACCAAGAAGCTGTTGCACAATCAGCAACTCCCGCTGCACAGCGGTAAAGCAGGTGCAGTAAATATCATAAGGCCTTGCATCAACTTAATCTCCAAGCTACACCACTCATGCGCTGCATAATTTGGGCACTGAAAAACCCAGGTAAGTACCCTACTCGTCTGTTTGTTGTACTTCAGTGCTGATGTTGTGGTCCGTGGAGAGATGGCGAAGTGGTTCAGAGACCACAATGTCAAACTGATGAACGGACTGAAAGCCCATTTGTCCAACCGCCTGATATTCCAAAAACAAACGTTGATTGTTCCGGGGCTAAGTGCTCCCAAAATACACAGCACATGGCTAATGATTATGCACAATGATGGCCAAGTCATCACCTGACTCACTCTGGTTGGCATACCATGATATTCTTACCCAAACCCTGACTAGTCTCGCTCCTCATGCCTAAACCTAACCAACCCAACCGATGAAGGCAACGAGCAACAAGTGGCAGAGTAGAGAGTCACGCCAATAGGAAATAAAATCAGAAAAGTCCGATGATATCATTCTGCATAGTAATTATCCATGTGCATCTGTTTGTAGAAGGGAGAGCTTGTATTTTCAGAGCAACAGGCCGTCAGAACAAAATGAGTTTGTCTTTGGGATAACGGGCTGTCAGTCAAATTTTTGGGACGTGGGACATTTTTCAGACTATTGGGGTTTCGGAATAATCGGCCGGCGGAACAAGGGGCTGTCTCCCATTGAATCGTTTTTTGTCATGTCAGAATTCTCTCAAGCTCACTTGAACATTTAGCTGCTTGCTTCATGGATTTGGACTTGGTATGTTTGGTGTCCCCATTATTTAAACTTGAGCCTAACTTAAAGCAGTCAATAAGAGCAGTTGATAGGCCCCCTTTCCTCTGCTCTGAGCAGTGATGTGTATTACTCTAGAGAAAAATTAGAAGACATTTATTGACCGGTATTCATTCATTCAGACTTGACCCTGTGTTTGTTTGAAGCTCTGTGATTGGATGGGCCTGAGTACCAAGTGGGTGGGCCCAGGCCTACGAAGGCCCACCCTGTGGCTATGCATATATTTTGTTTGTTTTATGAGTCAAAGGTGCAATTGATTGTGAAAATATGTAACTTACTCACTAAAAGTACAGTTTTTATTAATCATCACCTGTTTGCGAGCTATCTACAAATATTGTTCTAGATTTCAATATATGTGTGTCACTTAAATGCAGTCTACATTTCAATTAATTAAATGTGCGCCTCTAGGAAATGCAAGCTGATCCTGCTGGGAAATGTTTCCCCCCCACTATTTTTTATGAAGTCAATTTTCACTCACAGTTTGTATCGATGTAAGAAATGGGAAGGAAAAGTGTTTGAAAACGATTAGTCATTACATTACACCAGGAGAGCAGCAGAATACTGGAAGGAGCGCATGCTAATGAGAAACAAACACATTATGCCTTTTTTACGCCATTTCATCACAAACACGGGCGCCTGAAGACGAGAGGGAAACAAGCACGCCGTCGCAGCTGGAAAATCAAATCACGGCGTTACGACTGATCAGAGCCTCCCCCCGGCGTAGGTGAGACAAAATACGCCTGAGCTTTAAGATGCATTCCTCACTCTCTGTCCAGCGGTTATGAGTGGAAGGAGCAGCTGAGTGTTTGAAGGTGTTTCACACAGGGGGCCATTCTCCAGCCCTGAGAGACGAGCAGAGAGTGTTTCTGATCTCCCGTTACACTTCATTTGAGCCTTTGAATGCATTCACTGGATGTAATTGTTCTGAGGCTGACGAATAATGGGATCACTTAGAAACAGAATACAATGGTAATTTAATATACTGTGTGTGTGTGTGTGTGTGTGTGTGTGTGTGTGTGTGTGTGTTAGTGCTGCTTTGTATCCAGTTACGTCTTTCAAAGATCTTCCAGCTTCTCCAGGCTCTGTATTGATTTGTAACTCTATCCTCTGGCCTCCAGTCCTCTGTCTTTACACACTGGTGTACCGGCTGTTTTGCCATCAGCTCATTTGTAATGTTTCTTACTGACATGTTTGTCCAAAAGAAGAGTGTCTAGGGGCCCATTATTGAAATAGGACTGCCACTACGGAATGAGCAGAATTTACCATCAGAGCTGACGGCGATTTAGAGAAGATCATCCATTGCATTAAAGCTTGGACAAAAACTTTGTTCAGAGTGATGACTTGACTTGTTTTGAAAGGAGGACAAAGAACAGGCTAGCTTGTGTGGAATAATATTTACCCATCTGGATCAGAGCTGTCACAATATCAGATTTTCATGACGTGACTTTCGTGGTGAAAATAATTCATGGATATTATTGCTTGCCATATCCATAGAAAAAAGAAAATATAATCAAATATATCGTCAAAGTCCTCTTCAACTGTGTTTATTGTTCATTTTCAGCTGACTAAAACTAATTTCATCCATAAGAATGCAAGGTCTTTCATCAGCTGAATTATGCATAGCCCATATGTAAAATATTTATCAGCCCAGTAACCAGTAAATGTAAAAAAATATAATATTTGCATGTCAAATATTATACCCAAGTAGCCTGCAAGTACTTCCAACATATACTTAATTACAGTACTTGAGAAAATGTACTTACTTACATTCCAAAACTTATTAGCACACAGTATTAGTATTCATCTGAGGTCATGTTTGTGTCCACCTGGACAATGTCAAGCTCCATTATGTTCACCAGCTAGTTGCTAACTCTGTCTGCTGTGTACAGGTGCTTCACAGTGGGTTTATCAGAGCCTTTTCCCTGAAAACAGCTACTGCTGGACTAGCGCTAAAAGAGGCAACAACGTTCCACATATAGTCATCTGATTCATTGTAGATTGATGCGTGCAGGTTTGATGTTTTCTGACTCAAATCCGTATTCTGTGCGTTCTACATATCCTGCGTTTGTGAACACTGACATTTGTTCACATTGGTGTCTTTTTTTTCCACACTTGTTTGTCAAAAAGCCTATTTCCAGAGCAAATTATTAGCATACAGTATGGCACTCATTACACATGAAATATTTTCAAAGAGATCCTCTTGCGCGGTGCAACTCATGTCTGTGTTTAGAGAGGTTGAGCTTGCTGTGCATCCTACGCATATATCCTACAGCAACGCTGATTGTATCACAACTAAGCTGACTTTTTCAACTTTCTGGCAACACGGCTTCAGATAGGGGAAATTTGCATTAATTAGATAGGCTCTTTGAGTAGCAAGAATATGCTGCGGGATGAATATATTAAAAGGAATTTTGAGACATGCTCTAAATACTAAACAACATTGTTTTTCACAACTTGAGATAGATACATAGAAGGGTAGACATGGTGCTTCAGCTGCAGAGAGGCTTACCCATCAAGCACTTGTTTACAGAAATGGTTATTTCAAATAAAATGACTGATTAAATACTCCTTTTTCAAATGGAAACTTTTGCGTACCTGTTAGAGCTTCATCACTCTCAGTGGAGTTGTTTCCCTGGTGTTTTCAAGGATTTTAATTATGAATGTGCCTCCTGGTTCAAGGACAACATTCAGTAAAGTACCTTCCAGACAAGTTGTCAAAAGTCAGCCAGTTAAAGCACATAATTATACTTTTTAGCATCATCAAGCACTAGTTATGCTACTGCTTTTGGTAAATATTCAGACTTCAAACTCACTGGTCCAACGGAGTACTCAGGGCGTTAGGCTACTAGATACTATCTGTCCATGTGGCACTGGGAGCTGTGTTGTTGGTGCTCGTAGAGGTGTCCGAGGGCAAAAAGGTCCCATGCAAGGGGCCAGGTATAGAGCAATTAAAGAACCCTCAGGCCCTGATCAGAGAGGTTGAAAACGTATCCTGCGTCTTTTGTTTGTTTTTGTTTTTTTGCTTGGCAACCACTGAATGACTGCTGATATTAACCTAACACAAACAATGAACTTATGCTACCTAACAGTTGATAGTACAGTTTAAATGAATGAAAACAACTTCCCCAAAATCTCAAGTACAGCACTGATTTGCCTCCATGCCGCATGTTGTTCGTTCAGATCCTGGTATCTAAGGTTGGAAAAGTGATATAGCTCTGGGAATCCAGCAGGGCCTCACATAGAGTCAACTATTTCAATACGAAATGTAGCCTTCACCTGCAAAACTAACCCTGATCACAATATTTCCCAAACCTTGCAAGTCATAATCATAGCAGTAGCATTTGTTGGAAACCTCCTCTTCTGGAGACAGGCCCGGGATGGACCTATATAGGCCAGTTACACTCAGCCTGTATAAAAACAGTATCAACTTGCAATTAACAAACTTAAATTGATCTAGAGAGAATGTGAGGGATTAGAGAAAGAGGGAAAGCCAAAGAAAGAACACCAAGGTCCAAGCGAAAGGCCCTTGCCTCATTAGCCTCCTCAGCAGAGCCAGGGCAGGCCAAGAGGCCTGGGTACAGGGATCATCGCTTAGGCAAATGACTGGGAAATCAGAGTTGCCCTCGGTAGCAAACTCAAATTTCCAGAAGAAATTGCCGACACAAACCTCTGACCTGACATTGCGCTCTGGTCAAGAACAACAAAACAGGTGGCCCTACTTGGAGCTAATGGTACCCTGGGCGGAAAGGATTGAGGAGGTACACAAGTGCAAGCTTGGAAAATAGCAGTCTGAAACATTCCGATCGAGGTTGGTTGCAGGGGCTTCCCAGGGCAGTCACATTGAAGAGCGTTGGTAGACCTTGGTTTCAAAGGTCGAGTCTGCAAGGAGTTGGTCATTGACATCACTAGGTGGGCAGAAACAGCATCCAACGTCCTCACGTATGGTACAGGAGGCAGCACCTGCAAGATGAGGCGGCTGTGATACTCTATTGTATAAAGATATGACAGTATAGCTAGATAAAACACAAGATAGAACATTATTAAAAAAAAAGAGACAGAGAGTCCATGTGTTCTCATAAGCTGCTGGCTAGATGGAGACTTGTGGAGTCAATGATGTGAGGGTTATGGCATAATAATGACATGAGTGAGATGATAATGACAGCTATTATTGTCATATAGCAGCACTTCACCAAAACAGCTTTCGAGACTTAACTGTATCTACATCGCCTCCGTAGGTCAGGACATAGGAGTCACGGTGACACGTGTCATTAAAAAATGACAGGGTCGTTACCATTTGTCAATCTGGATCGTTGGCGAGCCCTTGAATTGTGACGCACCATTTGATATATTGCTGTCGGAGCAGCGCGTACTGTCCTATACCAGATTTTATGACCGAGCATTTTTCCCAAAGCTAACATCAGCAGTATAAAAGCATCAGCAGCGTACTTCAGCAGGCCTTCCCTCGCAAACGTCAATTCCTCAACATCAGTTTCCTTCAGGCATGTCATGCAGTGTTATTACTGTGAATTAAATCTCGGCAGCTTTATGATTATTGTATAGCCATATGTCATAAAAGAAGCAAATTTGTTTCCCACTGGTGGTATAAACCTTTTAATTAAATATGGTATTTGCAATGGAGCAATGCATCATAATAGACTTTATTGCTGCAGAGGTTTTGAGGTACAGGCAGGCAGACTTTTCAAACATCACAACACTGAATGTGTCAAAGGCACATTAACATCACACTGCTGCTGCTGCTGTGTATGGTATGGGAGCAGCTATTCTGAGCTTTTGATGAGTCAGTGAGGTCACCACACGGGGAAAAAAAAGAAGAAGAAAATAAATCCACCTGAGACAGACAGCTGTGTCGGTGCTGGCGGGCTTCCTTCTGCACCGCGGAACAAACAGCAGCATATGAAAAGAGAGGCCTCGCTTCAATTATGCATGTGTTCAAATGAGGTTCTTGCAGTGTTGGCTCCTTTGCTTGCATATGCATAGGCAGCAAACTGGATCTCTGAACTACCTTCAAAGTCTTTTGATTGTCAAGTTTTCCTTACACGTCATATCAAGCTGGACATAAAGATACATCCACACACTGGAGTTCAAGATGGTAGGATATGAAAACGGTAAAAAGATCAGAGATTTTGGTCAAACAGTGAGGCCACCTGGTTTTAAACGTTCCATCTTGACTCATACGTCATGACAGTTACAGTTCTGACTCGTGGCCAATTTTTTTTTTTTTCGTTAATTGGTGAAAGACAATAGCCAATTTTCTCAGAATACAACCCCACCTCCCTATAATTTATTTTTTTTAACCTATAATACTGATTAGCTGTTGTGGAATACCCACACAATAAAAAACAAAAATTAAGTTAAAAGGAACAACGTGTGCAGCGTGTTAGAAATGCACTGGAAGATAAATTCCTGAGAAAAATCATCCACCTCAGCGGTTCATCCCCAGAGGTCACGTCTCGTGTAAACACACCCGGTGTCCTCACCTCTTTATTCGACGATTGCCAGGCGTCTGATGTTAAAGTCACTCGCGCTTGTAGACATAGTCTGGGACTATGAAGTGCGAGTGTTTTGACAGGCTCATAATATATCTCTCTGTAGTGCTTGGCAGTGCCGATCAACAATAAACATGCCTGGATGCCTGCTGTAAGCTATTTTACAGCTCTTGAGTTTTGCTAATACTTTTCTGGAGAAGAGACACTGCCTGCATGATGCTCAACACTTTCGCTGTCTGGAAAGTGAAAATTGAAGTTTGGTAATGGGCCTTGATTGGTCCTGTGCTGTGACCTTGCAGTGTAAGAGAGGTCTGTGTGGGACAGATGGTCGAGCCACAGTTAAGTCCAGACAACAGTTACCACGTGTCCTCAGGCTGGGGGTTAGCTGTATCATGTAATACAATGGTACAATTATGGATACATAATCAGTTATTTACTGATAGAAATATGTTTCCCAACTATTAGAGGATCACATGGTCTAATCCAGTGGAGACTGAGGTCCTGAGGGCAGACTGGTACAGTAGATGGTTCACAATGGCATCCAAAGACAAGTCAAGAAGTTACTATTTCTTAAGCCTCTTTCCTACTGGACAAAAAAAACAAAAAACAGACTAACACCCGCTAATATCTGGCGTTTGTCTTCAGTGAGAAAGTTTACAATCTGCATTCTTTCCCGGGGGCTAAATGACTCTGCAGTAGTGTAGTATAGGTATTAATCAGCTCCAGCTTTGATCGGCAGGGATGGAAACATGGCACCCGGGTGGTCATATTTTGTCTTAGTGACTTTGTTATGTCCGCACTAGGTTGGTGAGGATTAAAATCATAACAGACAATAATTGCAAAAGAGCAAAGCAAGAAAACACAACATAAAAAATAGCAATAATAGTTTTAATAATACATTATATTTCCCTTCTAACACCAATGCAATAGAGTATACTATTGCACAAGACCAAAATATAAATCAGTTAAGTTTCCATAACTTTCTCCACCTTTCCTGCAACACTTGTATGATGCAGATGAATTATATGTAGCATTTTTATTTGGGATAATAAAGTACTGCATCTGTATTTTTTGCAGGCACATTCTTTCCAGCTCCAGTTTCATGTGGTCCAGTATAAATGTCCTGCTATTATTCACTTTAAATCACAGTTTAGGAGTCTTTGTCCCATTTTTGCAAGCAAAAATTGGGGCACGTGCTGTATCATTTATGATAATATTGTCCTCACCAAAGTAAGTGTGGAGATCTCAGACTGCAGCAACATCATTAAAAATAAGGTTCAGTGCCGGGGCAGGAAACACAAGTGTTCAGACAATAAACACCCTCATCTCATATCAAGCATAAGGCCAGACCCCTTTCGTATTACAGTACAAGTATTGTTTTTACAATATTAAAATTCTCATCTTTTTTTTTCCTCGTAATTATATAATTAATTTGTAATCACATTCATTTGAAACACTGCATAGGGTCATAGTTAAAAGATGGATGGCACAACATTTTTAATTAAGTAAAAACAATTACTCATGAGTGTTACCGGCACTTATGTGTTTGCGTTTTTTCTGATCTCAAGAATCAGCTTGTTTTTATATGATCATAGTGTAACTTTTTTGAGATACGGAGTCTCAAAATGGCATACAGAATGCATGTACTGTTAGACAAAAGACAAAAGAAAATGTTTACATAAAACATTTCTGCAAAATTTAGAATCACAATGCAATGAGTTTAGGAGAGTTACAAGTGAGATTATTTAGAAAAAGAACAGTCAGTGGTACTTGTGGCTTAATGGTACATGAGTAGTCCAAATTGTTGCAACAGAGGCCAAGTGATCCTGAGTCTGGACAACCCCCAGTTTGTAATGCAGTTAGAGTTATTTTGTACAGACTCAAAGGCCCAATGTGTAGGATTTGGCAGCATCCAGGGAGTTAAAGATTGGAACAAACCAAGCGTGTATGAGAAAAATGATGGGCGACGCCAAAATGTGAAAAACGTGAAAATGCAAAAGACCCTCTCTAAAGCCAGTGTTTAATTTGTCCGTGTTAGGCTACTGTAGAAAAATAGCAGTACAGCATGACAGAGTCCATGAGGAGGACCCACTCCGTATGTAGAAGACAAAATAAAAAGATATAAGCTAACAAAAACACAATTCTTATTCACATGTGATTAGACAAAAAGAAAACCTACTTAATGTTATATTCCATTTCTGAAAAAGATTCCCACTAATTTATACACACTGGACCTCTAACAAAGATCTTCATGTGTCAAATTGGTGTAGTACTCCTTTAACTTGTCAATGGAAAGAAACAAAGAAAGAAAAAAGAACTAAACTAACTAAATAATGTTTATTTTTTGTCTTTTTTTATTTCATACAAGCATTAACACCTGCAATTAATTATTATGGCACCCCTGTTGTATAAAACCGTATAACGCCGTGTTATGTTTTAATTTCATTACAATTACTAGCATTCATGTTTATGAGCTGAGGAAATTGCACAACTCTGGAACAGTACTGGAAGCTAATAGTAATGTAATACAATCTGGTGCACAAAGCCGTAGTGAATTTGGGCTCAGGTGTGGAGAACTACTATTATTGTACATTAGGGGAGCGCAATGTCCACGGCGGATCCATTATGTTTCTGCTTACATCATCAAACATAGTGCAAAATAAAGCTCATGGCTGATTAGCTCACAGGCTTTTTTTGTTGTAATTAACTTATTTTCATTATGATCTTTGCTGTTTTATCTACAGACCCAATATTGCACAAAATATTGCTGGAATAACATTTCTGTAGAATGCATTACACAGGAGTTAAGAACGCCGGGCTCTGTGGCCACGAATACAAGAATTATCTCTGCCATACGTAAACCTGTGGGGAGATCATGCACTCACTTGTGTGTGTTGTCTGTCTGTCCACAGCTAATCTCGCATACTACTGGACCCATCGGCATGATATTTCCTGTGCTCATTTATTACTGTATGTTCAAGGACCTCTTGTGGTTGTGATGATTGGTAATGTTTTAAGGAAAATATTTGAATGACTGTTTTATATTGCCGTTGACCAATGACTCCTCACTCCTGCTAACTGGCCAGTAAGGGGTCGCAAGTGATTAACTGCTTCAGCTAAAGGCATTTCCAGCTATCGCCAACTAAAAACAAGCCTTACCTGTTGCAGGCCACATTTCGGCCTTTGTCAAGGCTTAAAAACTGACATCCATGGAATAGTTTGGTCTCATTTTGAACTGGTTAGCATGACTGTACCGACCATTGAGGTTGCAGAAGTCCGAACATTCTTACTTTATGACTTTTGTGTGGTAAAAAACATGGGACAATGCAAAATTGACTGACTTCCTCATGTGATCGCCCTCATTGTGATGCGCAGTGAAGTAGATGATCTTGTCGTTTTGATGAAATTTTTACTCAACACGGTGCTTCTGTGATTATGACAACAACTTGAGGAAACCCGCAGCTGAATCAATCTAAGGCCTGGTTAAGGTAACTTGCAAGTTTTACCAGTTTTACTGCTTGTAGTTGAATGCCACTCATCCCCAGACAGACATCATCTGAGCAATAGGTCCTCTGTGGTTGCGCTACAGCAAACGGTGTCCGGCGATGCCAGTTAGTTCGTTTCACTTTCACCCCTGTATAGCCTAAATGTGTTCACTTTCTTCACTGAGCACAGCTCAGCTTTGGGAACAGAAAAGATGCAGAAGATGAGAAGATTGAGAGAAAAGGGGGGGGGGGGGGGGGGTGATGGAGGTGAGAGAGGAAGAGGAGGTACTGCCCACTCTGCCCAGGTTAAGATTAGCATTATGCTGTTCCCATTCAAACTATGTCATTACCACAGAAATGTATATGTTCTCTGGTTTGTACAGTGGTTTCTAGAGGCTCAAATTAACAACAAAAACATAGCACGATCATAGTGTAATGATATAGTACTGTATACATATTTTACTGTAAAACACACATTTTGCTAAAGTTCAGGTGCTGTTTAAGATTCTATAATTCAAAATGATGCGAAAGATAATTTTATGAAATTATTTCTAACACACGTTGGCAGGAGTGAAGAGTCACGAAAAGAAAGGGACAGGCGGTGATTAAAGAGGGTGAGAGAGAACTGTAGTATGAATTTGCTTTTACTTGAACGCTTTGGTTAAACATTCATTCATAGACGTTTTGTGATCATTTCAGCTTCTCCCGTATTTCATTTTCTTTCCACGGGAATAGCAGATAAAGCAGCTGAGGTCCCGTTAAAATGTGCATGACGCTGAAACAAATCAAAGTCTATGTCGTGGGGGATAAATGAATTGTATTTCTTCAGCCGCAGCACACTTTACAGCCTCTTGATGTGATGGGAAAATAATTGTCTGCAGCTGTTGAGTCCTCTCATTCATGTGTGTGTGTTGTTGTTTTTTTTCAAACGTGCACTCGCTTTTTTTTTTTTTTTTTACAATGTCAACACAATTGCTCCGTTTCATGCGAAACGTGCACAGGAAGGCTGTTGGAATAACGGCACCGCTTTGAGGTTGAGGTAACCGAATGGAAACCGCGGCGCGGGCACCTACTTTATTTCCAGGGGCCCCAGCACGGAGCGTTTTTCCCTCCCCAGTCTAGAAATGGAAACCTCCTTCCTTCAGACTCCCGGGAACACATCTGAAATTCATCCATCAGGTCTCTCTGGTGTATATAAATACCCATGTGGAGCAGTCACACACAGGTTTTGTCCTATAATATGAAGCTCACAGATGGGAATGGATGATTCAAGTAGGTGGTAAAGTGTCGCGAGCAAAAAAGCACAGCACTCTGATTCCAGGCCTATCTCCCCAAATAAAAGCAATCAGCGAAATATTAGGCTTGCTGATCCACATTTAGGGTTGCGGGGAGCCGTCTCCCAACATGGCCTTCCTGTAAAGAGGTCTACCGTAGAGAGGGATTAATCGCACAGGCGGACATGCCGGACCTGCAGTTGGTGCTTCAGGAAGCAGGTTTTCTCTAAAGGTTCTCTCTGTGAAAGTGATACTTTGACATTTTGGATTTATTTATTTTTTCTTCGCTAGGCTTTCGTTAGGGGATGGGAAAAGCATTAGTGTGCCTCGCTGACCGGGGAAAACAAACAGTGTTAACAATTCGCTTTCAGCGTAGCTCGGAGGCAAATACACAAAACTTTTTTTACAAAAGTGACAAGTGCTAAGAAAAGAAACGCACCGGAGTAAAAACAAACAAAAAAAATGTCAAGGTCTGTGGTTATTTGTTGCATTTTAAGTTGTTTAACCTTTTACTGCTGAGCATGTATCAAAAAACATTAGCCATTAGAAACAAAGCAGACGGTTTGTTTTGGTAATTTTGTGACAGAGGTATAAAATGATTAATAGCTTTAGGAAATGCCAGATGTATAAATATCACTGTTAAAACATTTACACTTCAAGCATCCACAGTCTTTGGAAAGAGCAAGCTGCAACCTCCATAGTGACTGTGAGAGGAAGTGCTGAGGCACCTGTCACTGAGCTAAATACACCCCAAATACATACTTCTCTGAATATCTGGTTACTTCTCTGTAGCTGTGTCCAGAATTAGTTAATTTTTTATTGGTAAGCTGTTTCCTAGCTAAGCCCTGAGAAGGAAGTTTTATTGTGTTTTTTTTTCAGATAGCAATGTTTGTCTGTGTTTCTTCTATGCATGAGATATTATATTATATATCTTATTATATTATTATATATTTTTTTGCCTAACTAAATTAATGAAAAAAATTGAATGAAAACCATTTAAATAAAATAATATTAATTAAATTAAAAATAATAATAAAAATGATGACAGTAATAATAATAATAATAATAAAACATATGGTTAGAAAATGAGACAGCATTAGTTACCCCTGCCAGGAAAACTATTTTTATTCCTCCATTTCCTTCATTTTTTTTCTCTTTTCTTCTTCTCGATCTCTCTTTTGTTTCAACTTTCAAAGAACAAACAAAAAAACAACACCCCCCCCTCCATTGTTCCTCAACACTACATAGATACACATTCATAGGAACCTCACACAACAAACTGCCCTGCATCGTCACCAATACACACACACCCCACACCACACGATCTCACTTTTATTATTTTTCTCTTTTTTGTTTGTCGATAAAAGGGTGAGAAACATTACACCGTCGGAAAGAAAGTGAATAAATGTGTTGACCAAAATATTGAACTTTCTTTGAATGCGTGCAGTAATTATGTACCAGGGATAGTTTTAAAGGCAGTGTTTGCAATGTTCTTCAATAACATTTTATTTATTTTTGTAAATCAAATGCTCTGACAAAACAACAGTTTATTCTGGAGATTGTTTTTTTTGGAGAGGCAGAGATTCAAAGCTTTGGCCATTCCTTCAGAACTCCAATGATGACATTCAAAGGTTTTGACTTCTGTCCTCAACAAACAGCTGAAGCCAGGCGCTTCAAAATGAAATAATGATAGCACCCAATGGTCTGTATACGGTTCATGTCAGAAGCTCGGTGGGTTGAAAGCTCACTCCAGCAAACAGTTTCGTATTCCTCTCATCTCCTGTGACTGAGAAGCGGAATTAGTTGGGAGGCATGAATGCTGAGAGATGGTTAATGGTTCCATGCAAGATTTAGTGATCTTCGGGTTCTTCAAGTAGTTTACGCTGTTGGCAATTATGTCGGCATAAATCAACCCTTTCATTGCCTGTGAAAAGCAAAAAATAAGGCACTTAGCAGATTTATGGCATCATAATATGGGCTTTGTTACCCCCCCTCCACCTCCGGGGGGGCCATGTAAATCCGCAAAAGTTGAAAACACGTGGGCAGCGTCAGATGGTTAATCGCAAAGAGAAAACCTTAACTCATTCACACACGACTCGTACGCGTGCAAATCCAGCTGTTGTGGCATTTTGCATGTGGAAATGGGGCAAATACAGTGACGGTGTGGCGTGCCCAGAAAAAACAACTGATATTGAGTCATGCCACACCATCACACACGCTAGCTGGGGGGAATGATTCACTGCACTTTGCACGAACGTGGATTACATGAAACAATTATATAACTCAACTCATTCTTTGCTGCAGAGAACCCCGCTGACAAACAGTCTTCTTCTATCAACTGCAAATGTTTCGATAAAAGAATAGATTATTCCTAACATCTCATTGATTGTGTAATAATAATTCTAATTTATTTGGCCTTCATCATACATGGTTGGCACATAAAATGTTGTATAATGCTCGCAGTGTCCCATTCTATGGAGGACCAGAGGCAAATGACCAAACAAAGCTCCATTTACAGAGGAAGCCTGGTCGATTTTAAGGATCAGCGTTAGTGTTGTAGTTGTAGCATACTTGTTGGCATAGCGATATGACAAAAAAGAGTACCAGAGGGGAGTACCACGAAGCAGGATTCGTGGGTCATATAGGAATGTCTGCCTATACAGAGTTTTCAATGTCACAAAGGTGGCTTTCTTTTATCCTGGCTAGATTGCCATTGTTGCCTCACCTCAAGTGTCTCCTCCTTTTGAACAGCACATGCACTAATTCAGCAATTTTGATTATAAAAATGCTTGAAATGATTGGAATCATACAGAAATTACATTTATAGCACAGATCAGTATAGAGAAATATACATTTTTATTTTATTTTTATCATTATTTGTTTTTTATTTTTCATGATGGCAGGTGAGGCTCTGCCTCAAACCGCACGTCCCTGCTATAAAGGGAACCTTCTATTAAGTCACAGGTAGCATACAATAATAGTACAATATATTGTTGATCAGTATGATGTCTCCTTGCATATGAAATGGGGTATAATTCAATACAACCATAATGTTACCACTTTGGGTTATGTTTTCAAGATTGGTCCGGATTTTACCGTTTTATAATGGTGGTATATTGCAGCCAAAGGAACAGCATTAATCAACCCCAATCAATTAAATTAATTTCACTTTAATTTGGTCAATAACTACGATTCAATTCTTCAGTATAACGTTCAAATCTGCTGCATTTAGTCTAAAGTGTAGAAACATGCAGCTGTCACAGTAGAAATAAACCATCAGCACTGAAAGTGTATTGAGCGGTAAAATAAATACATGAACTTACAAATTTACACAATTAGTAATTTTTCTGCCAGCCGTTTTTGTTGACCTGGTTTAACAAAGCAAGTTAATAACCATCGTGGTACCGCTTATTGCTGATTGGGGCTTAAGGCTCAGTCTAGCCAGCTAAAGCAAAGAAAGCCTGGCTCTGTTAAACTTTCTTCGTGGAACGCCCCTCATGTCAGTTATTGACTCCATGTCACATCCCTATATCAGAGTGGCACTTAAATCCATTCGACACCAGGTGCATTTTTATTGAAACTGATCCACTTAAAATCACACCTGTGTGATGAATGTAGCAAAGATAGACGTCAACGCAGCCATGAATCCTCTCTCTCTCTCTCTCTCTCTCTCTCTCTCTCTCTCTCTCTCTCTCTCTCTCTATATATATATATATATCTATATATATATATATATATATATATATATATATATATATATACTTGACTGTCCAGCGTCCAGAGTGACGGGGCTGGGCTACTGTGCAAGAGGAGAGGAAGGGGATCAGGGCTTTAAAGGGAGGCTGCAATGCCTATAGCCTACAGTAATCCCAGATCACAGAGTTAGCTCCGTTAGCTTCTCCCACTCACTGCGGGGATTAGAGACACTGAGCTGACCACTCTGATGAAACACTTTTAGTATCTGGCGGACTGACAGAGACCTGTCAGGAGGGAAGGGGGTTATTCAGAGGGTGATGGGGGGGGGGACACACACGGACCTGCATCACCTGATACAGCTCTGATGGAGACGTCCGCTGTGGCTTTCTAATGAAACCAGAGATCGTGCCGGTGTAATTAACGTTATTTCCATGTGGGCACGGGCTATTATGAAAACTGCACAGTGAGATTATCCTGCCAGTATTATCTACGGTAGATGAAAACAAATAAATACCTACAGTTCTTTAAGCAAGCACACCATCTGAGAAAAAAAAGCCTTCGTCCAGTGTTAAAAAGCTTTGGAATATTCCAGTGTATAAAAGATGTGGAAAATGTTACGGTCTGAATGGAGTATGAATCAGATAAGAGTTGAAATTGCATGAAATAGCAGCTGATGCCATATGAATGGTTGGAAATGGGATGAAGAATGCAAATAGCGTGCAATGACAGAAGCTTAAATGGGAGTTTTATGAGCTTAAGTGTACTGAGAAGGAGTTGTGGTTTCCTTTAATTGTTGTTTTATTTTTGGAATAAGGATACAACATCAACTGCGGTCTAAGCCCTGACGAGAGTTGAACTAGCTTTTATTTTAAAAACTAGCTCAACCCTAATTTTCTGTTTCGCAATCTTAGTACTATTGTTGGCTTTAAAAGTTGAAAAATACCAGTAATGCAATGAAAGATGCGGGACATTGTGAGGGTTAAATGGAGTTTCAAGCTCAAACTATAAATAAGTAGAGAAAAAGCCTGAAAATTGCGTGCGTGCGTGCGTGCGTGTCAGACTGTACTGATTAGCTCGTCTCAATCAGCTGTGTCTCATCCAGCTGCAATCAAAGTTAACTGCTGAGAAGTCCTCAGTCAGACAGTTGATCTCATAGCGATTGAGTTGAGCCGCACCTCTCAAACCATTGCTTCCCAGTCGACACCTGTGACTCTCTACAGTAAGGATTTAGGACTCTAAATCATATGAATAAGCACACTTTCCTATATTTAAATCTAAAATGATGTACGGAGTGGGCACATTTTCATAAGATTTTAAAGACGCTCTAGTTCTAATGTAAGAATTTGATAAGGGCGCTTTGACCAAGCTTTAGAGAAAGTTGATTATTTTGAGGAATTTAAATGCGATTTAAGAGTTGAATATCCACAATGTATGGAAGATAATGAAAATTTTGTTTCCGTCCATGCATTTGAATGAAGAAATTTTATCGTAAAACGTTGAATGTTTCTGAAAGTATGAAAGGTAATAGCACACATGTCCTAATTAAGCCAAACCGGGTGTTTTTATGTTCGATGGGAGTCTGATAAATGTGGAAGGAGTTGAACGACAAAAAATATGCTGTGGAATAATAAATTCTTCTACATGAATTCAAAATAAAGTGTGAAACAATACTCTCACAAATGCAAATAAATTGAATACGTTTTCAGATTCAGAAAAAAAAAAACGTGGTAAGGAGATAGTTCCTCACATAATGACGCTCACCGGTGGAACATCGGAACAATGGCGAGAGTCTCAATGATACTGCACACAACATCACTCTCATTCACTTGTATGGACCAACTGTGCAACCAAGTGGTACATGTGAACAGAAGGAAACACTGTAGAGCGCATTTAGGATCACAATAACACCAGTAACATTCCAGCAAAACAAAAAAAGGCGATATCAACGATAATTCCACTGCCCCACTGGGGGTGCCGACCTCCACGGGGGTCTTGCGATCATTCCTGGGGGTCGCCAGATGGTTGTGGATGTTATGTTATAATAGAATAACATATATTCGACTGGGGCATGTTTTTACATTGCATTGCCTGTACTAGTGATGTATATGCCTTAGAATAGATTTCATTGAGCGTGTTTGGGAGAGTCACAGTTTGCGTGCACATGGGGTTTTTTTGATGGAGGGAGGGGATTTCCAGCAGGTCAAGGGGAGAGAAAAAGTCACGGAAGGCATCAAAACATCCACAGCGCCTGGAGCACATTGGACGAAACAAAACTATCATCACAAACAGAGAGCATTATTTATTCACATTTATTTATCAGAGCATACACAATAATGACTCGCAATCAGCAGGGGTAGCAGCTGTGGCGCCGGTTTGCAGCTCTCTCCGTCTCCCTCTCGTTGACGGTCCCGTCACTTCCCTACCGATCCCCTTCTGTCCTCTATGGGTAAAACACATCAGTTGCACAGAACATAAAAATGACCTCGCTAGCTAGCAAGCCAAGGTAACGACTATGATGGCGATGGTGACGTGCATTGTGCAGGACGAGAGAGACACAAAACTTAATGATACTATGACGGAACCTACAACAAACAGCGACTTCCTTGACTTGCAAAATTATCTTTTAAATTGACAAACATTACGTTTAATTCATGATACAATTCAAACAGGATCAAAAAAATATTTAATTCCCAATTGACTACCGTTTTTTTTTCCCGAAATAACGTCTCATGGTGTCCACCAGACCGGGAGGAACCTCCCCTCTCTGTACAATGAACAGTGGACAGTGTCCCTTGGCTTCTGATAGCAGCACGACTCATATTGACTTGTATGAGACACAACAGGCTTTTAACTAACTCCAAAGTATAGCCGTCTGCGTCATTATTAGATGCTCAAAGCAAATGACGTAGTATACACTAAAGGGGGTGAGAAAGTCAGCTTGAGTAGGAGTTCCATCTTCAGGTCTTAACTGTAGAAGAGCATGCAAAGTGTTATCAGGGAAAAAGGAGTATTCATGCAACCAATGAGCACTTTACGCTGATTAAAGCATGAGCGAGTCTGTCATTTACATAGCAAATTGCTTCTGTCATATCTTAAGTGCCACTCATTGCGGTTGTCTCTGTCAGGTTGGCCAGCTGCTGGTGATTTTATTAAAAGGACCAGTTTCATTTTTTTTCTTCTTTTGAAAAACTGAAAAAGACAACAATAAAAACAATAATGCCTTGATATATACTCCATGTAAAGTCAGGTCAAGGTTTGTTTGTTTGTTTGTTTGGAAATTATGTATTTTATGGCACAACTAACAATTTGTACATTCAGCTTTAATAGCGATCACTCTGTGCCTCTAAGAGTGAAGTGAGTTCAAACTGCGGAATCGGACTCTTAATGTATAATGTATGAGAGACCGTGCAAGATGCAACTTTTTTTCAAGCACCACTACCGGCATTATTTATCAACTGTGTACTGAGTCATCACGCCAAGACAAACCCCCCCATCCCTCATTTTCTCCGGGTTTGCAATGGAATAGCTGATTTATTTCTACACACACCACTATTGAAAGCTGAGCATAATGTATCTCATGAAAATGGCTCATTGAATCAGACCTAGCCTAACTTAGCTCTCAAACTAAACTTTTAAGAAATTGTTTTTGAGAAATATGCTTCTTTGGAGGGGTCGGGTGCACTGCCCCATGGGTGGCAGTGAAGGCCAGGCACCTCGACGGACCAGACCCGAGTGGTAAAGGCTGGCTCTGGGGACGTGGAACGTCACCTCTCTGTGGGGGAAGGAGACGGAGCTTGTGCAGGAGGTGGAACGCTACCAGTTAGATCTGGTGGGGCTTACCTCAACGCACTGCATCGGTTCTGGAACCGTACTCCTGGATAGGGGTTGGACTCTTTTTTTCTCTGGAGTTGCCCAGGGTGTGAGGCGCCAGGCAGGTGTGGGGATACTCACAAATCCCCGGCTGAGTGCCGCTGCGTCGGAGTTTACCCTAGTGGACGAGAGGGTTGCCTCCCTGCGCCTGCGGGTTATGGGGGGCTCCAGTGGGGGACTCCATAGTTCTGCTGGGGGATTTCAACGCGCACTTGGGCAACGATGGGGATACCTGGAGAGGCGTGATTGGGAGGAACGGCCTCCCTGATCTAAATCCAAGCGGTCGTTTGTTGTTGGACTTCTGTGCTAGTCATGGATTGTCCATAACGAACACCATGTTCAAGCATAAGGATGTTCATAAGTGTACGTGGTACCAGAGTACCCTAGGCCGAAGGTTGATGATCGATTTTGTTATCGTATCATCGGATCTGAGGCCGTATGTTTTGGACACTCGGGTGAAGAGAGGAGCGGGGCTGTCAACTGATCACCATCTGGTTGTGAGTTGGGTCAGAGGGTGGGGGAAAACTCTGGACAGACCTGGTAAGCCCAAACGGGTAGTTCGGGCAAACTGGGAACGTCTGGAGGAGGCCCCTGTCCGGGAGATCTTCAACTCACACCTCCGGCGGAGCTTTTCTAGCATCCCTGTGGAGGTTGGGGGCATCGAACAGGAATGGACAATGTTCAAAGCTTCTATTGCCAAAGCTACGGCGGTGAGCTGTGGTCTCAAGGTCTTAGGTGCCTCAAGGGGCGGTAACCCTCGAACACCGTGGTGGACACCGGTGGTCAGGGAAGCCGACTGGAGAAAGAGGCCTTTGGGGATATGTTATCCCGGAGGACTCCTGAGGCAGTTGCAAGGTACCGACAGATTCAAAGAGCTACAGCCGCTGCCGTGAAGGAGGCAAAGCAGCGGGTGTGGGAGGAGTTCGGAGTAGCCATGGAGAAGGACTTTCGGTTGGCACCAAGGTGTTTCTGGAAAACCATCCGGAACCTCAGGAGGGGGAAACGGGGAAACATCCAAGCTGTATATAGTAAGGATGGGACTCTGTTGACCTCAACTGAGGGGGTAATCGGGCGGTGGAAGTAGCACTTTGAGGAACTCCTGAATCCAACTAATACGCCCTCTATGGTAGAGGCAGAGCTGGAGGCTGATGGGGGAGCATCATCAATTTCCCTGGTGGAAGTCACTGAGGTAGTCAAACAACTCCACAGTGGCAAAGCCCCAGGGATTGATAAGATCTGTCCAGAAATGCTGAAGGCACTGGGTGTGGAGGGACTGTCTTGGATGACACGTCTCTTCTGGGACGGTGCCTAGGGAGTGGCAGACTGGGGTGGTGGTTCCCCTGTTCAAAAAGGGGGACCAGAGGGTGTGTGCCAATTACCGTGGTATCACATTACTCAGCCTCCCTGGTAAAGTCTACTCCAAGGTGCTGGAAAGGAGGGTTCGGCCGATAGTCAAACCTCGGATTGAAGAGGAACAATGCGGATTCCGTCCTGGCCGTGGAACAACGGACCAGCTCTTCACTCTCGCAAGGATCCTGGAGGGGGCTTGGGAATACGCCCATCCGGTCTACATGTGTATTGTGGACCTGGAGAAGGCGTATGACCGGGTCCCCCGTGAGATACTGTACGAGGTGCTGCAGGAGTATGGGGTGAGGGGGCCACTTCTGGGGGCCATCCAATCCCTGTACGCCCAAAGCGAGCGCTGTGTCCGGGTTCTCGGCAGTAAGTCGGACTCGTTTCTGGTGAGGGTTGGCCTCCGCCAGGGCTGCGCTTTGTCACCAATCCTGTTTGTGGTATTCATGGACAGGATATTGAGGCGTAGTCATGGGGAGGAGTGTTTACAGTTCGGTGGGCTGAGGATTGCATCGCTGCTGTTTGCAGATGATGTGGTCCTGATGTCTTCATCGGGCTGTGACCTCCAGCACTCACTGGATCGTTCGCAGCCGAGTGTGAAGCGGTTAGGATGAGGATCAGCACCTCTAAATCTGCGGCCATGGTTCTCAGCAGGAAACCGGTGGATTGCCCACTCCGGGTAGGGAATGAGTCCTTACCCCAAGAGAAGGAGTTCAAGTACCTCGGGGTCTGTTTCGCGAGTGAGGTAACAATGGAACGTGAGATTGGCCGGAGAATCGGAGCAGCTGGGGCGGTATTGCAGTCGCTGTACCGCACCGTTGTGACGAAAAGAGAGCTGAGCCGCAAGGCAAAGCTCTCTATCTACCGGGCAATCTTCGTTCCTACCCTCACCTATGGTCATGTGGACTGGGTCATGACCGAAAGAATTAGATCGCGGGTACAAGCGGCCGAAATGGGTTTCCTCAGGAGGGTGGCTGGCATCTCCCTTAGAGATAGGGTGAGAAGTTCGGTTATCCGTGAGGGACTCGGAGTAGAGCCGCTGCTCCTTTGCATGGAAAGGAGCCAGTTGAGGTGGTTCGGGCATCTGGTAAGGATGCCACCTGGGCGCGTCCCTAGGGAGGTGTTCCAGGCACGACCAGCCGGGAGGAGACCCCGAGGGAGGCCCAGGACCAGGTGGAGGGACGATATCTCTAAACTGGCCTGGGAGCACCTCGGGATCCCCCAGTCAGAGCTGGCTGATGTGGCTCGGGAAAGGGAAGTTTGGAGTCCCCTGCTGGAGCTGTTGCCCCCGCGACCCGATCACGGATAAGCGGTTGAAGATGAGATGAGATGAGATGCTTGTTTGGAAACATTGGATGAAAAGTTTGACACCAGTTTTAAGTGCAGAGCTGATCGCAAGTGGTAAGTAGCCTAGCTTAGCATAAAGACTGGACTGAGGGGGAAACAGCTAGCCCGTCTTATCTTTCTAGATTAACCAGTACTCAAAAAGAAATGTACAGGTATGTAATAGTTATATCAATCCAGTGTCTGTTATTTCTTCCACTGCCAAGCTAGAGTCAGGCATTGATAGCCTAGCTTAGCCAGAGCCAGGAGCCAGAAATAGTTGGAGCGCCTATAGTCGTTGATTTTACAATACGGTTTATGTGCAGGTTAAGCAAAGAAGGTACAACATGTTAATCAGTGAGCTTTACAGGTGTTGGTTGATGTATATTTGAATTTGAACCAGGATAGCTGATTCCCCCTATCTTGAGACTTTCATGAGTGCCACCGCCTCCAGACTCCCTTATTAAGAAAACCTCTCATTTAACTGCAGCAGGGTCTGACAGTCTGCCCCGCTCAGTCCTTTTTCTGTTCTCCCGTGCCTTGCTTCCCTCCAGCGGGTCCAGCAATACGGCCTGGTCCTCCAGCAGATTGGCGTCGATGTCTGCTCCCTTGAGGCGGGCAGTGAGCTCCAGGTCTTGCAATGTCAGGAGGACACTGCTGCCTCGTTGCACGCACGGATTGAGTCTGAGCTGAGGGGGTTTTGGTGAACCTGCTTGCTATAATATTTTCGCTGATGGTCCCGTTTGCTTATGTGGGGCATCAGTATTACATTGAGATTGCTTCATAACCTGTTTAAAGTTCCTAGCAGTAACTTTCAGTACACATTCACTTTAACACACTTCATTATTGTAACAGAACAGTTGCAGATGTATTTGCATGCCAGTGCCCATTTTGTTGAGGGGACTGTCATACCACTCAAACGTCAAGGCAACGTCAGGTTTTGGTATTTAGCTTCTGATTGCGGTACACAGTAACTTCTTCTGTCACCACTGTGACATTTTTATACAGCTGGAAAGTCATACTGCACTGTTTCTCTCCACCTACATAGGCGCTGTGCAGACAAGCTTCTTCTCTGGGGATCAGCAAAAAGCCATTCTGGGAAATTCAGGAAATCGCTACTTGAAGAACAAGTAGATGAGGCAGTTTGAGGGAACATGGTTCATGGAACATAAAAAAAAAAGGTAAATTACAACACTTCATCACTCCTGGGACACACTGAATATCGCAAATTGATGGTATCTAACAGTGTGAGAGTATGTGAAGGTGGATTTTTTTCCCTTTCACCTCAGAGTCAGTAATGCATGGCATTAACCTGGATCTTACATTTTATTTTTTTTATAACCAGCGGAGATAAACCTCATTCTACTGAGACCACATTTCATTTCAAGGGTTTGCAAATAATTTCTCTAAGAGCTCCCAGTTATGCCTCACTGCTGCAGTGATGGCTCCATTAACGCCACCAGGCCCATTTAACCTAGTTACCGCTCAAACAGCAAATGAATGTTTCACTTCAGTGTTCATGAGGGCCCTGGCGTCACATTTTAGGGCTTGGTGAGATTAATGGCATCAGCCATAATGTGGTAACATCTACCTCTGTCTCAAGGAGGGGGCCCGGACTAGAACCCCCCACACACACACACACACCCTCCAATATGTGACCAACATTTCACGGTTCTCCAGCCGCTTTCTTTCAAGGACATAGCAGAGTGAAGCTCCGCGGCCGCTCGTAGCTAATGGACCTTGAATGTGGAATGTTCCAAAAGAGTGGGCTCCTCACTCCGGAGTGTGGCAGGCCCTGATTACAGAAGTGACAGTCTGGACATCCAGAAGAATTACTGTGATTGTTCTGCCGGAGTCAAAGGAAAGGGGAGGGCCCACGGGATAAATCACTCTTTATCTAGTCTATCAGATGATTCCATAGTGCGTATAGCAATAACAATTTCTCCTTGAGGACCCTTGAGTAGTGTGTGCTGCACTTACACAACTCTCAGTAGATCTTTTTTAGCATAAGATGCAGTTGAGAGACCATAAGAAGGAGAAAATGACATCAGAGCTCCACCACCCACATTCTTTTTGGATCTGCATGAGCTTTGATTTTGTCCATCGACGCGTCTAGTTCACTTGCATCTCCTGCGACATGTTTCCCTTGTGCAGGCTTTTGAATAATCCATTGATGGAGAAGAGAGTGAGTGTTTACGATTCCAAAAAAAAAAAAAAGTAATTTTGAAGCCTCGCCAATGCAAGCTTGCGTTTCTCAACAGCAAGCAGGTTTCCTATTAAATGTCTGCTCAACTTGAGTGTCAACAAATGTGCAGCTCTGCAGATCAATCATTTTCCTCCAGTCCTCTCAGACGTTACTGGGACAACGTAGAATGAAGCATCAATTCAGTCTCAGCCAAAGTAAGCAGAACCAAACAAACAGCCATTTCTTTGCATATTCACGAGCAGACTGAAAAAGGTTAGTTTTTTGGGGTGATTTGAAGAACTTAAAGTTACTGCAAGGGACTTTTAACTGGTCACGTATCATTCTCAATTTGATATTGATGCCTCTATATGGCCTTCATAAATAAATGAGACGATCATCAAGAACATTGACGATTTCTATGTTGTTTTTCTGCCTCATGAGGTCCGTTTTCATGCGTCATCAGACAAAGTGATTTACAAAATTCACGACCAGCCCACCATGGACAGACCCCTTGGATCCGGCTTCGCTGCCAACTTCAACCTGCATTCAGAGCGCCGGTCTCCAGAAGCAGAGCTTTGCTTCGCTGCTCCGACCGACCTCGCAGATCTAAATGGGACGTGCAAAAGACAAGGTGGTAGTCGGGAGGATCTTTCACGTTGTCCAGGACGACCTGCACATCGACTCTGGCGGAAAGTTCCACTGCATGTGCTGATGGCCAGTGGACGGAAAAGCTGCACCCATGGTGGCGTGATGGATGGGTGTGTGTACCAGGTCTGACTTTCATGCAGAAGACCAGTTTATCTCCAGTCACAGACACCAAATTATTTTTCTTTAATAACCATAAACACAAAATGTCTCTCACTTTAACCAAGTGTCTTAGCTGCCTAACATGACCATGACAAATCTACAGCCAGTAACCCGAATCACTCCCTAGTTTGCTTGGGTGGTTATTGTAGTGTTGGGTGTAAAAAGGCAACACAACCACGTGGTTAGGTTTATGAAGCGATTGCGGTCGATGTTAACAACTCACTTGACCACCAAATGAAGCACAACTCACAAGGACCGAATCACGGGACCAACGATATAACGCGCCACGTGAGTTACGGTTGACGTGACAATACTAACAACTCGCGTGATTAATGTGATAAAATAAGCCAACATTTACTTTTAAAATCACACCGGCGGGTTCTTGGTTGAAAGTCCTGTGTGTTTGACCCACCACTGCTTTTACCACCCTAAGTAGACTGGCGTCACGCGCTCTCCCGTCAACTAATACCACGGGAAGGTTTACATTGGAGTTAGTTGACAGCACGGTGCGTCGCATGCAAGGGGGCCTCCATGCGTCGATGTCCGATACCGAGGGGCACTGACAAGTTGGCAGAATTTAACGAGCTGGGAGTGAGAACAGGTTGCTTCCATACTAAAGTAATGCTAATGCCACTTACATAGTTTATCTTTTCCCCAACCTTACCAGGTATTACCAAGTAGTTTTGTTGCCGAAACACGGCAGGGGCTTGCACCAGCGCACTGCTCGCTCACTTTGCTGGACAGTGGGCCATTAACGTTGCTAAAAATGTTGGCATTGGACATTAAAAACATCATCATTGGACGTAATTCTGTAATTTGCAGAACCGTCAAGTCCTGATGTTCTTTCTGGCAACAGGTTGCTGCTGTCCCTTATGTCAGCTTTATAAAGTACTTAGTGAGTCAGGTGTTATTAGACAATACAGTAATGATTGAATGAAATGGTTCCAAGAAACCACAACTTCCTTTTAAGTCTATTAGCTGTGTCAGTATCAGGATGCAGGGTTTCCTCGGTGCGAATGTAAGAGTGGAGCCGAAATGAGCTCTGTGCCGCGTTGCGCCTTGAAGTCTTGAAGGACATGCTGTAAGCCCTACACCTTGTGAGCCAGGTCATGCATGCTTCCTGATATACTTTTTCATCCTGTCGGCGATAGCGCGGATTACAAATGTCCTTTTTCTCTTTTTATTTTTTTTTGTTGTTTGTGACGAGCAGAATGTCATTCTTTTGTTCCCCTCCGTCAACCTCAAACACGACGCGTCCCGGTCCGCCAGCACCCCTCCCACCTTATTGTTTTACCGGTCGCCTTTCATTTACCTGGCCACTTCAAAAGGCAATGCATAGTCAACTCCCCTCCTGAGATGAGGTCAAACACATACAGAGCATTGCCCACCACTCTTTTTATTACCATAAATGTCAGTAGGCCTCTTCATCCTTTACACACTTTTATTACACCGGTGGAAATGTCAAACGTATTTGCAAGTCATAACACCGTGATGGCCCTGAGGCTGAGGAAAAATAATATGTTTAGTTTTATTTTACAGCTGCTCTCTGTTGCACTTCCGAAAGCTTAAATCATGAAAACTGACTACTGTCCCATCTGTGTTTCTAATATATTTTCTCCTAATGGGCTACAAATCCTTTCTCTTAGATCATCTACTGAACTCCCACTCGGAGGCCATCAAATATGTAGACCACCCCAACTGTCTCATCCCAGCAGTGCCTCACAATGACATGTTAACATATAGGAATATGTCCCAGAGGGATACAGTTGCCGTGCAGCAGCCGCACCAGAACTTTGCTGCTCTTCTCCCTGCTTGGTTCGGTCTCAGTGCTGTGTAAGCTCTCGGCGAGCCAAGGCGCCATCTCTCTTCGTGCATAATGATAAACTCCAGAGCGCATAAATTGAATTTGTTTCCTGACACTTTTTCTGCAGTTTTTTGCATGTTGTCAACACTGTGGCAGTTGCTCGCATTTCTGGCAGAGGCCGACGGAGAGGCTTATTAAGGGTGACACAGTGGTGAGAGAGCTCTGCTGACGCGGCTTGTTCAGAAGTCATTGGCATTCTTGGCTCTGTGATGTCGCCAGAATTTAAACTGTGAGCTAGTGGTCATTGCGGATGGTGAGGTGCTCAACGTGAGCATGACATCCACCTAAGGCCAACACCAGGTGTGGTGACTTTACTATGCTACGCCCTATGCTTTAAATATATGGGGGACATTTGTATATCTTTCCAAAACCACCTTCCAAAATATATGAGAAAAAAATACGACGTGACAAAATTGGACTGTAAATAACAACCAAATCAAATATTCTGTTTACCCTCACCCATCATTGCCGGCCTTTAGGAATTCAAATTTAATATTCAGGGTACTATATATATATATTTATTTATTCACCACATTGGCGTAGGGTTGACACCCACATCACTTTTTTGTATCAAAAACTGATCCGTTTTGTGTCACTGCATATGAGGGGAAAGTCAGTTAGCTAACAGCGGTAAAACACGTTTGTCTCCATGATGTGTTGTGGTGATAATGAAACAGAACTGGTCATTTGAAATTGTGCATTTTAATCTGTGTTTTGTATTACAATTATTGAGCATATTTAGATATTAAAGTAACTTGCTTTCTAAATTACCAATACACTTTAATTGAGGTGATTTGCCTTTGTTGAAAAAGAGCAGATGTGCTTAATGGCTTTTGTCAAAAAAGTTCTGACACAGCAAATATTTACCTCACATGGCGGCCCTTGTTCATGCATTAGAATCATTGCATTAATTTGTCTTCGTCTCCGGGGAGCATGAATCATGGCTGCTGAAAGAACAGTTAAACTTGAAACAAATTCCTGAAGATCTCTCTACATTTTTCAATTGTACATGGGTTTTATTCACCACAGTAAAAAATTGCAACAATTCTGCATAATAATTAGCCATGTGCTTTTGTTTGTTGCAGGGATTATCAGAACAATGGGGGTTTATTTTGGGGATAACAAGCTATGGGACATTTTTCGCACTATTGGGGTTTTGGCCCTTGGTACAATAGTCCCTGCATAGAGTATAGCGCCAACTTATGACAAAACTATGCTTTACATCGCCAAGTTTATTTGTTCCAAACCAGTTGATGGAATACCGCCTAATTCACAATTATTTTTTATGGGCAACATTTCAAAAGTTTTATAAAAAAAAAATTGCTGTTGACAATTGAATGGAAACACGACTAGTGTGGTTCATTGAGGCGTTGTTAATAGGTTTTTTTGGACAACAATGGGGCTCTATGGCTGGAGAAAGAACATATATCAGGTTTAAGATAGACACACACACACACTATTTGTTAGTAACCATTTACTTGGCTCCTCGTCCTTAGCTCCCTGGTTATTGCAACTAAATTCTAGTGCAAGTGTCTGATAGCAAGTAACTCCAATACTATTCCACACTGAATTAAACAAAATATGGTGTACACGATGAAAAGCCGTTCTGGTGAATAACCTTGTTCCATGTTTGTAAGCTAGTGTAGAGGGAAAAAATGAGCACATTAGAAGCCCTAGAGCAGAGTAAGGAGCTCTGTGGCTGAGCTGGCCTGCTACCCTGCTCAGCTGTCTGCTGGGTGAAGGTGGAGATGGGAGGATTGTTCTCAGGTCATGGATGAAGGGATGTTTGAGCCCAAAAGCTTGCGGTGTCCACTGTCCCATAACTGAGGAGATTGTGTATGTGAACCAAGAGTGAAATTTCCCCTAAGCCTCCTCACGAAAAAAGAAAAAGAATAACATGAACCACGGGATAAGCGGTGTCAAACATCTATAGGCAGGAATATAGATCGATGACTAACTCAATCTAAAGGCAATCCTATACACCTGTTTACACCGGGAGCACTATTGTATTGTATAGTCTGAATACATTTTGATATGCAGATGCGAATAATGCGTCAATATGTGAGAAAGTACTGCGGCTTTCCTCATTAATCATCAACATGACCCAGATAGTGTATAGTCAGGTTAAGTAAAGACCCTGCCTTCGAGGAACAAACAGACACAATATCTATTTCTCAGACAAATTCCACTGAGCTCTGGGCCCTCTATGCAGACAGGAAAATAGGAGAATCGAAGAAAAACAAATCATGGATTAATGGGATAACTGTCCCTCTAATGCGCCTGTATTTGCATTATTTATGGAATAACGTATCACCTGCAAATACAAAGGTACAATAATGTTGAGTCCCTACCTCACAGAACAAATCATGAGGAGAGTGGTGGAGGTACTGTGGGTTAATCCAATTGAAATGTATCATGGGTATGACTCAGGACCTTGTAGCCTGCCAATCAGGAGAAAAACCTGTTTTCTTCGGCCGAGTCCCTTGTGTTTCTTACTTTTAGAGCCCGGGCAGCGGGGTGTGATCACACACTCCAAGCCATAATGGAAAAGTTTACTTTGGTTTTGTGTGTGGTTTGTCCACATGGCCCATTAACAGCCAAACCACAGCCGGTACACACAAGTTACTGGACTCGCAAGAGATTAGAAACCCTGTCATCCCATAGGGCAGTGGTTCACAAACCTTTTTCTCAGCATTGCGTCACCTGTCTCCTTGTCCTTTTTGTGCAACATGCCATTTTGCTTTGACTGAATCTCACCAACCTATATCAACGTGTATCTAAACCCTATCACTAACGGGAGCACTTGGTGACGTTATTAGTTACCTGAGTTTGACAGGTCCAAATTTGTCCTTTAAAAAATGAATTGTAGACTGTTGGAATGAGAAGTCTGTCACAAGACAATGACATTGCTTCATGTGTAAAATCACCAGATATGAACATAATTCCTTTGGAGACCGAGCTGGTGTCAAAAATTGTGTGCACAAGTGTTTTGATGTCTTTCAGTGTATTTTTTCATTCGCCAAAGTCAATCAGTCCATGTTAAATTCTACAGGGAGTTAAACAAATGACAATCAAGATAACTTGGGGATTTGGAGAATTCTCCAATACCAAGATTCTGTTTAGAAAGTGAGTTTCTGACACTTTAAATGCCACCGTTGGCATGCAGTAGCTCAACCAATGGCACACTAGCAAAAAGAGTTTTTTATAAACCATCTTGATAATGCTTTAGTATACTTGACTTGACGGTTAAAACCGCATGCAAGGGGAAGGGTGTCCTGCGGCTCCCAGTGGGTATGGGAATTTCAGAAAACAGCAGAAGCTTTGCCTTTTTGTATTTGGCGGGTTAAGTGATGACATGACAACTAAACCTGAGTTAAATTGATTTATAATCTCATGTGTCTCATTCTAAACTTGAATGTTTCGATTGCATCGTCACTCCTAATTAACTCTCAAATCCTAAAAAAACTAAACTAGTAAGAGTTTGTACAAGTCCAATTTGTGTTACAACACCTTCAGAAATCTGTCTTTGCCAGGTGCAACGTGCTCCTCCACTGTCCACTTCTGTTCAGCAGGAACACCCGCACTGTAAACCTGGCTTTAGTGAAACGTGGCGAGAAATGACTCGGCGCAATCAAATGTCCCGTTGATCAGAGTGTGCAGAGCGAACACCCTGCCGATCCTGTTGTGGCTGGCCTGTTGCCGTAATGCTCGGGAGCCCTTCGCTGTGAGTTAGTTCCGCATGCTGACCCGACTCCCTCAAAGAAGACGCCTCTCCTGTGGCACCATGCGGCCAGACAGAACACACTCGTCCTCTCTGACATTCTTGCGTGCCTGTAGCCTGGGGAGAGAGCTTTTCATGCTCCACTGTGTCCACAAAAAGCAGTGCCACTTCAACTCCCAACTACCGGGATGCTGAGACCTGTTCTGTGTTACTGTGCTGTGAGTTACGGAGTCCGGACTTTATCTGGGAAAATGAGGCAAAACAACCAGGATCCAGGCTCTGGCCGTGGGTTCGTTATAGTGGAGGAAAATGTATTATTTTAATAACGCAGTATGGCCAGTTTAATTGCAAATTTGAAAAGATACATTTTCTCTCAAAAAAAATATGTACTTACATTAAAAAATAATAATACTCACAATGGTTTTAAAAGTGAAGGTAAACTGTGCATGTCTTTTAGTTATTTTTTAATCTTCTGTCATTCACTGCTTTACATGCACAAACATTATTAGAATGTTCCTGACTTAACATCTAAAACATCTTACAAGAAAGACAAATTCTTAGCAGTATTGAAAGAAGCCTGGTTATAATAATTGATTTCTGCTACAGAAACTTGATAAACTGGCCATTAATCACTTGACCAGGCTTCCAAAGTGTGTGTATGTCAATGATAAAGACCAAGGACAAGTAGCGGCTAAGCAAAGTAAAGATCAACAAGACTAGGAATCTAAAGCCGCTATGTGAAGTTGTGTTGCTGCCTTTGCCAGAGCTGAGGCATCCGTATATTTACCAGAAGCACAGACAGTGGTGTATTTTCAAAGACAAGACAGATTGTGAATCAATTCTCTATATCAACTACAACTCGTATATTTAATGACAAAGTGTAGTATCTGTTGTTGTCTTCGTTGAATGTTTAAAGTCAGAAGACGCTGTGGCTACATACACGGGTAAATATGAGCCTAGCAGGACTTCTTGTGTTCTGATCGAAGCTCTGAGCTGTTGGAGCACGATGACCTCAGGTGTTAATTCCTCACGCTTCAATAAAACAATCACAGGGACAAGTAAAAGTGAAGGAGAGGCTTTAGAAATGAAAACAAACCTTGATGGCTCTCAGAGCCCGAAGCTGCTGTAAAAATGAAGACAAAAAAAAAAAGATTTAGAAGAATAGCCATGAAATGAAGAGCTTCATTTCAAAATCAGATACCCACTAGTTAATAAATGTGTCGACTGCTCTGATGAAATGATTTCTGGCATTACATTTAAACTCTTAATGGAATATCATTTCTCAAATGGTTATTTCAGGACATGTAAAGCAGCTCCACTTCCGATGAAATAATCACCTTTGGTTTTTGCCCAACATGGATATAAAGCTTGCATAGAATGAAAGCCATTAAATTCAGAGACTATAGGCATTGTGAATCATAAATGCCATGCATAGGGATTTAGCGGCGGTTTTAAGTATGGTATTAAACCCATCAATTTGCATTAATCAGCTTTGAAGTGTCTGAAGAGGACATTAAGAGCTTAGTTTCAATAAGGTTTATTTTCTATATGCTACAGTGAGGGTTTCACAGTTTGGGCCTAAAGCCTTTAAGAAGGAAGGGAAGTGTTAGTCGTGACTTACTGCTACCGCTCAATGCAGTTTCACTGTTCCTCCAGTGTGGGCACTTGTGACCTGTGACACCAAATATTGAACTTTATTTTGTAGTTTGGAGATTTTGTTTCTCCATTTTTCCTGGTGTAATGTTTACCATGCTCACCATCATAGTTTAGCGTGTTAGCATGCTCATATTAGCACTAAACACAAAGTACAGCTGAGGCTTATGGGAATGTGGCAGGTATTTCATCATGAAATCATTTTGAAGGGGATGCTAACCCTTTAACCAAATTTCCAAATTATCCATAGATACATATAGAATACACTGCATATTTGTCTCCTTTATACATCAAAGCTCCATGTTTAAATTCAAATTGGTTTCAAATTTACTCAAATCCAATCTACTTTGTCCTCTTTCAGTCTTTATCTGCTTGATATTTCCAATCAACAACTTGTCACCGAGAACATTATTCGATGACACATCGCATTTGGTCGTGTTCCAGCTGCAAAACATTTTGACAGACACCAGATAAAGACTTGTCAGTTGGCACAGCCATATTGTTTTCCCACCTTGCTCACCAGAAACTATTTCCCTCCAGACAAAACTGTTTTGTGATTGTGCAAAACGAAGAAATAAGCCCTCTGTCTCAAATGCCACTTGTCAAATGGATTTGACTGACACAGATTGCAGAGGATAAGGTTTCAGACCACAAATTTCCAGCCTGACGTACTTTGCAAATCTGGCTTACCAGTGAGGCATAAAGAACTGTCGTATTCCTTCGGAGAGGTTTACTTTGGAGAAAACTTTGTCTTTCAGACCTTTTGACAGCATCTCCGGCTCCACTTTCCCTTAATTTATGACCCTGAATGTGTGCCATTGTTAAAAGCTTGTTGTTTCTTTTGTATTCTCTTAGTCACTCTTAAACTGTTGCCAATTGAACTTGTAGTAAGTCACTGTTTACAGCAATTACATGCTTACAGCAATTATCGGTCTTCTGCCTTTTCTCTTCTCTAACTCAAAAATACTTTTGGATGTCATTAAAGTCATATGCAAACTCTGACCTTAATGTATTAGCTTATTGAGCTGGAGTGAATGGGTTTTTAAAAACACTTTCCATAATTCTCAAACTGTACGTGTCATTATGTCAAGATAACAAAGAGTACAGTTTAAACAAAGCAGACAGAAAAAAAAACTAAAGGGGTCCAACAGAATAATGTGTGTCACCAGTTTCACTCCCAACTCATCAAATACAGCAACTTGAGGCAACGTGAAGCTGGACGTAACCCTTTACTGTCAGTTTTGCATGTCAATCATTGCTCGTTAAATGCATACTCTATCTTTCCAAAATAAAGACTAACTTGGTTAGTTTTAGGAAAATATCGTGGTTTGGGATAAAAAATAAGTATGAGTAAAGTAAGGCTACGTTATGTACACAACGTAGTAACGTTTCGCCACTTAAAATAAGTCAACGTTGAGTTTGCGTATCAGGCAGTGTGTAAAATATGGAATCGAAAATGACATCTCAAGAAAAAATATTTTTCACTTGCAATTGTCACTGCAAATGTCTTTTAAAAGCGTACTAATGTCAAGCAGTAACTTATTTATTATTCAACTTGCAAATGATTTATTAAAAAAATATGAATAGTGAGTAAAAAAGAGGATGTTCCGACGTACATTACTCATTACCCCCTTAGGCCCCATTTAATCCCATGCTGTCCGTGAGAACCTGGATTTAAGCAGAACATTCTTCTTCGGCTTCTTCACGTAGCCGTTCTGTCATCCAAGAAGAAGCCGAGTCAAGGTCTATGTGTCCCGATTGCCACCGGGTGTTTCCCACAATGGTTTCACATGGGACACAAGCACCAGTCACTACGTAAGGTGAGAGTCCTGTGTTTTTGGACCCACCTCGACCTCCCCCCTACTTGGACTTTAATCACTCTTCATACTCTGACCTCCTCCCGCTGGATTTGACGAGTTTGGAGTGAGAACGGGTTACACGTGTGTGCATGTTCAACCCGCATTGGTAATAGTAAGAGGCTGGTCTAGATTTAGGTCCATTGAAAAAACAATCCATCAGGCATCCGTTGTAATTACGTCTCAGTCACTGTATCAGTGGTGTTTGTACCGTACAAACACCACTGATATTACCAAATCAAGTGCGCAATACTGATTATCATCATTATAAGTTACATGATGCATTCAAGCCTATGTTGGCCCTTTCACTCCCATTACTTCTATAACACAGACAATACATCAAGGTTGATGAGTTTTCATGTTCACATCACTTTTCTTGAGGAAACACTTCTCTGGTTTGTAAAATGTTTCCAAGTAAAAATGAAACACTGTGTTGCAGCCAGACCTGACATTGCCACAAAGTAAACAGAACATGTATCACGAGTAATTCAATTCCAAACAACAATGAAGCAATGGTAAGGCACGCATTTGCTTTGATGCTGCAAGTTTGCAGTAAAATTGGTGCTTTCAAAAAAGCACTAGGGTACATCTGTGTTTTCCGGACCAGCTCTTGGGTATAGAATTCAGCTGCCCCTCTACAATTCCATCTGAGGGCCTTTATTTTGCAGACAGTCGCTGTAGCGCCTCAGGTAATTGTGCAATAGATCTCTGCCAGATGGTGACCCTCTGCCAGTGATGCAATAATGGAGTCTGGACTCTCGCAGGTTAATTTTCTCTGAGATTTTCCAGGAGCCCCATCGCTCTTTGATACAGTTTAAGATCCGCATCCTCGGGCCCTGGGCGACCGCATCCCCTCTCGCCATTCAGCCAATTCACTGCAGAATTTGTCATTTTAGCTGCATGTGGTTTCAGCCGCACCCATTGAAATGATGGCAAACTCATCAGACCCAACAACTGTTTACTACCTCATCTATATTCCGCAGCCTCATGTCCTTCCTTTATTTACAGCTCATGGCTTCACTTCCTCTCCCACCTCACCCAAGTTGTTATTGCCGTCTCCATCGCAAAAAAAAAAAAAGAAAGAAGAAAAAGGCAGCAGTTCCGACTTTCACATGGGAAGCAGAACAGTCTCATATGCTCGGTATGGCAATTTTACTGAGGTGAAATATTTCACCTGTGATGAGCTCTGTGCCACAACACGTCCGCAGAGCACAATCCCTCTTCCTCAAGGAGTTAACAACATCCCGCGTGCATTTCTGGGCAAGGTGAAGGTCAGCACCGACATGATTTCAGCGCTGCTCCATTTCAAGTTATCGCTAATAAAGGGCAGCCACTCACACTCTTCTGTCAGAGTGACACACCTGATCAGGCCCTCAGCTCCTCAGAGGGCCGAGGCTGTTCAGGCCACAAGGTTACATCTTACAAACCTCCGCAGGAAAGGAAAATCGGTCATATCTAGAATGATGGCATTGCTTAACTGCATAAAGTATTTTTGCGAGAATATTGTTTAAGCATGGTTACGTCAAATAACAAACTAGGTTGTATTAAATGCAAGACCTGTAGTTGACCTTATAAACCGTGGTTGTGAACCCACATGGGTCCCCGGTCTGGTCATGGGTCCTCGATTTTGGGTGGACATATGAAGACCTGTTTGTGTGTAGTGAAAAAGTGACCCCTTCTGGTTGTATGAAATATTACTCTTCTGTAAGTAGCAAAATTAGGGTGTGATTGTTTTAAAGCCTCAAAACGACATTATGAGGCGGTGAGGGTTGTGGGATGGGTCAACAAATGGTGTGGCTTAGGAAACTGCTGTTCACTTACCGTTTACTCCCAATAATCAACATTACTTTTCTTTAGGTCACTATGGCAAACCTTCCCTCCTTCACCATTCATTGAAACCAGCTTGCCCAGCGCACCGACCTATCCACTCTGGATGCCATCAACCCCGCTCTCTGCCATATACTACAACGCCTGGAGAACCCTGACCCTCGATGGAAATGGACAAAGAAGACGACATTTCATTTGGCATCGGTGCCCCTCAGGGCTCTGTCTTATCACCCTGGCGCTTTTCTTTATACACCAACAGTTTTTCATCCCATCTCTGGGATGCATGAGTGTGTCCATTAAATTTCACGGCACATTAAATGTTATTTCTCTTGTCGGAAATTTGGCCAGATGGTGTTGTAATAGTGAAAGTGAAGAAGTAAAGAAAAACTTTCTTAGGATTCTTCATTCAATGACCCTGAATATTCAAATTTCACAGCAATCCGGCCAGTATTTGCAAAGATATCTTTCTCATTGTTAAAAGTGTTGCACAAGCCAACAATTCAGAACAGGACCAACAACAGCAAACTCAAACACGCTCCATTAATGACACTGAAGGTTTGGAATTTGATTGACATTTGATCAAATATACAGAAGACCTATGCTGCTCTGTTTGAGCACACATACAGTCTGCCGTGAAAGTTCCCACACGCCGCGGCTGCTGAGCCGAAGTTCCCTGACAAGGTAATCAGTCGCCAGCTCTGCCTCAAATAGGCTCAGTCCTGACTGAGCTGTATTAATAAAGCAGAAGATATGTTCAAGGTTATTACTGCTTATGCTTATATAGGAGTTGCGCTGCCTTCAGCGACTGAGAGGGAAAGTCAGTGTAAATTATTGGGGGAGAAAAAATATGAGATTCGCATATTGCTTCTCTCTCATCATCCTCCCCCTCAACCTGCGTGATATCATGAAACCTGGTGAACAGCATCTTTTGCCATGAGCGGCTCTGATAGAGTTATTTATTCTGATTCATCAGAGCCTGTTCTTTCCACAGTGCATGTTAGAAAAAAAACTCTTGCAACACGACAATGCCTCCACGTACAACGCCAGGTTTTTGCCCGCTCGCTTGTGGAACAACATGACCTTTGACCTCAACTCCATCAGAACATTGACGACACCGGACTTTTCCCCCCTAACATCAGTGTTGGACCTCACTTGTGTGCTTGGGACAGAACGGGAGTCCGGGAGCTCAGGTGTCTGCATGTAGTCACCGTGACATCACCCATTGGTTTGTAGAATGCAGTTTTGAAGCCTTGAGCTTGTCGATTTCGCCGTCAACATCTTGGAATAGGCCCATCGCCATGTTGTCATTTTTGCAACCGATGAACGGAAGTTACGATATTTGGAGTGACGCCGTATATGGCTCTGGTAGAGGCAGCTACCTGTCAATCACAGTAAGCCTGCCCTAAAGCATACTCTCCATCTATTTAATTCTAAATGGGACCATAATTTACAAAATTAACGTCATGCTGTATCGAAGAAGATTTGAAACTAGAGATTGAGGCCATAAACTTATGTTTACAATGTTTACTGAGGTAATAAATCAAGTCAGAAGTAGAGTAATTTTCTCATAGACTTCTATACAATCTGACTTCTTTTTGCAACCGGAGGAGTCGCTCCCTGCTGGTCAGCAGAGAAAATGCAAGTTTAAGACACTTTTGTATTGGCTTCACTCAGCAGAACCAGAGTTTGCCGCCTGTTCTGCATTTGCTATGTAGAATATCTCTATTCAGCAGCAGGAAGCTTTGAGACATTATTACAGTAATATCATCCATGCCATTAAGAAGAGATTTGATTGACTTCTGAACACCCGCTGCTAAAGACAGAAATAGCCGCGTACCATTCATTTCATTTGTCATAATTAAACTGTAGCACTCAACCGATGGACCAAAATGCATAACCTCCCTTTAACTAGTTTTTGCTGGCCTGTGGCTATAATTGACCCGCGTGGCTTTTCGAGTCACGAGATAAACATGAATTAAGAGATAGCTAATTGCATCATTGAAAATGTAGCATGGCCCAGGGTTTTTTTTTTTTGCTCTGGTCCAGCCTTATCGAGACTCCTCCAAAGCACTACATACTCCTGCACTACTTCCATGCACTAATCAACTTTGAAAGTTTATTTCAGAGGAAATGTGCACTGTCATCACTACATGAGCAGGAGACTGCATCCATTAAGTCCTCATGCATTTTTTAACAAGCATGGTTCCTGTGTACTCCTGCAAATACAAACAGAATACACCTTTCACCAAGGTGTTGAGTGACTCCTGATATAAAGACTTTAATTAGCAGCCGGCTTGCTTGGAAACGCTGAGCTGTGATGTGTTAAGCAGTACCCCGACCTCCATCCTGTGTGTTTCAAAGAACATTTGCAATCCCAAGAGGCGGATATTGGTTTCCTTTTTTTTTTTTTTTATATTATCAATGTCCCCTCGTCTCGACCTCACTGAAGATGGCCGGTGTGTTACAGGACAATGCATGGACATGCTGCCCAGGCGGTCGGCTCCTGCTGGTTTCTTCTGCGGATTAGCCATGAGGAGACTCGTGCATGCCTCCCCAAACAATGCTGCCCCCTGAGCCCCGTGCGGATTATAATGAAGACACAATATCCACGTGGCCATGGACCTGCTGGCCCCTTCTCTCATCAAGACTGTTTGGGTGATGTTCCAGCCGTACAAAACACAGCCAGTTTGGGGAAGCTGCCTTAATCACCCTCTCCAGAGGCGCCACGTGAAGGTGAGAGCGAGTATCAAGACTTTTTTTTTTTATCACCACAATACTGTGATACAGACAGCGGCGCTAGTTATCCCTGGGTGTCTCGCAGCTGGGGCTTTTCACAAATCAGCAGAGGAAAAACAACTGATTTCCGAAAGGATTCATGTACTACGATTCATGTTTAGAGTTTGGGCTTCTCCAAGGTTTGACAGAGGATAATAAGAGTCAAAGAAGTATTTCGTTTTCTTTCTTTCTTTGATAGTTTTCCTATCACTCATTAAAACATTGTATTCTGTAGTTTATTTTCATAGCTGGGCCCATCGATTTCATGGTGACATTGTTGACTGAAGTAAAACTTTTTCTTGTACATGTATAAATGGACTTTCTTGCCGATGTGGTCAGGTGCTCAGGTTTTCGAGGGCTTACGACCATGCATGTGCACACTCCGTAGATATTGGCTATAGGTTCCATTAGCAGATGTCCCAAATACAGAGCTACTTGGAGCTCCAGCAGGGTAATGAGCGCAGCCCTCGGAGAAGTAGGTTAACGTGTTTTTATTGCTGTGCTGAAGCTAACGGACTTGGGATGACTCACTTTTGGTGAGCCCTCCAAATGAAGTGGTTCATATAATCTGGACAAACTGTTTGCTTGTGTGCAGTCAGTCTGATCGTCTGAGTTAACATGTTTCAAACTTTGTCGCCATGTTCCCAGATCTCAGCAGTTGACTTTATTTCTGATAAAAGTGATTGCTAAGCCTACAAAAATAACTGGTAATAGATGAAAACTGTTCTTCATAGGTGCTGAATTTGAAATTCCGAACACATCTATAGCCTCAAACGACTCTCAACATGGCGCTGGCTGAGCCGGCGACTAGAAGCTAATGGAGTCAACAGCGCTGACAGAGCTGACAGCGTTCGCCTGAGAGGTAACCGGAGGATGGGCGCCAAGCTTAGGCTACGCTCTGTGTTGCGCAAGTTCATGTTTCACAAGGCCCAACTCACAGTTCAGTTTGGTTCAAATACATTTTAAAATTAACTCGTTCCCGTTCGTTATGCACAACTTTTGATTTTTTAATTAAGTTTACAGTCCTCAAGAGAAAACTAGTTCATGTTAATTTCTTCCACCACAGTATTTGTTAAAACACTTTACCTCTATAAACTTTAACTTACAACTCTGTATCTAGATATCTTCATTCCTGTTTACATTCAGTGTATACATTGAAAATACTTTCCACAACATACAAATATTACTTTATTTAAAATTCCAGCTGTTTGTATTTTAGCCCTATATTTAAACTTGCATTATTTTATGTCTTTGATTCTCATTTTGCTTTTACCTGTTTCAGCGACCGCTTTGTTGTAATTGTTGTGTAAGTGATAGTGAAAAAAAATTAGGCCAAAAACCTGAGCACATGAAATCCAGGCAGGTATGCGTGATTGGAGCGCACAGAACAGTATCAGCAAGCAGAAAAGAATCCTCACGTGGAGCATTTCTGAACGCGAACACGACCCTTACAGGAGAGGGAATTCATTCTCTGCTCAGGAAGGGACATCCCTCCACCATATCCTTACGTAGCAGATAGTTGTTTGCTACTAATGCTCTGAACGTCGTATATAGAACCTATAAGCAAAGGTCACGCTGGTTTCTGGTTGAGCAACATGCAGACCAAGGCCCCGGCAGGACGAACAACCCTCACCGGGTTCAGCCGTCTCCGTCGCTGAACTCCTCACCTCCCTCCATCGCTTTCCCCATGTTAACAAGCACCCATTTAGAGCAAAAGGTTGCTCAAAATGTTGCTTGGTTTCAGGTGAACGTCCGGTTGCAATAATGCATCTGGGATCCATGTGGGTGGAAAAGCATCTAGTATCTGTTGGATTCATTTTCCCCAACTAACTCACTTTAGATAGGAATGTCTAAATGAAACTATCTCGACCTTTCGGTAAAGTGAAATACCACTGGTCTCATTATTCTGAAAGATAGCCAGAGGCAGGAGGAATATATATAACCTGTTATGATGGCCACACTTTATGGAAGACTGCAGAGGGCTACTTGGCTTATGTTACATGCCTTTGTCATGACACACACCATTCCACTTCTATAAAGCTTGAATACAGCGGGCATTGCAAATGTATTCTGGTCATTAACAGCTTGCAATGGGACACGTATAAAACAATGCAACCTCCAAAACCTCAGGTGGCACTTTATAAGTTGTGTTTAAAGGACTCAAACTAGTATTCCAATTGACTTTTCCAGCGACAGGGCGGCATGTGACATGTAAAAATTCAATTGAACGGCACCCGTGCTGGTCACCTTGGTCTGCCAATATGTGTTCCATGGGATTTTTCCTAAATTTAATGCGAGAGGATTAGCCTTTTTACAAAAAGAGTAATATGTGGGACAAAGAAAAAGGGAAAGCTGCAGCTTTTGTTATTTCATTTTTTATATAACTGAGGCAGCCAGCGGCGATTTGACAGATTTTCCTGTTATTATTCACTGGCATACATAGTCATCGACGGAACACACGGGGGGTGTGGGGCAGGCACACGGATCAACCAGGGATGAGGTCATAGTATTATAATAGGAAGACAGCAGGGGGGGGGGGTTAGCCGGAAAGTTGGGAGATCCCAGGCCCCGTGACTGCAACATCTCCTCGGGGTGAGAGCGGATCGTTTCACTCCGGGCCGGTCGCCAGGAACCTTAGCACCGAGCACAAAAAGCAAGATGGATGGGCTAGGATTATCCGCGGCCGCAGCGGCGGTTTATTATCAATCATATCACAGTACAGATTTGAGCCTGATGCAGTGAGGAAAAAAAACAAACATTAAAGTCGCATTAACAAAATTCCCTGACAATTAATACGATTCATGAAAGAAATAATCTGATAATCTGAGGAAAAAAATCTGGACTCCACGCACCTGAGATGTAGCACATTCCATCATCATGCTGAACGCTTACAATGAAATCAAATGGGTGAATTATGCCTGTGAGTATTATAATGTAGTGGCATTACTGATTAATGCATGCTCCGAAGTGCAATATTATTTTAGTAAAAAAAAAAAAAGCTCAGTGGCTCTTTATCACTGCTCGAGCTAATTGTGCTCCCCTTGAAACATGATTTGCTACAAATGAGAGTGTAAGGAAGAGTGGGGTTATGTGCCAGAAGATGCATTGTCTTCCTTGAAATGCCCCATTAGGCTCGAGCTAAAGGATTATGAGAGTCCTCATTAGTTAGCCTATTCCTCACCCTGACATGCCATCTCTTATGGGTATCCCTGCCGTCAAGGCTCTCTTAACTGTGTTCAAACAAGGATAGGGCCTTGTAAGAGTGAAAAAGAAAAAACGGAATTATGAGCAATGTCTGAAAACTGCTCACTGAAAAAAAAAAAGTGCTGTAGGTTTTTACAATGCCTTACCTGAGTCATTCTTCTCCATTAATCCCAAACAGTTTTTGCGTCTAGATTTGCGGTGTCAAAGCAAAGGCTCTGTTGAAGAAGCTGATAGGGGGATAGGATTTAAATTTGAATGAGTAATGTGTTCCCAGGAAAATATGTGTGTCCGCTTCTATTTTTACCCTGTTAATTGGAAACTGATCTGCTGCAATGGCAGCTTTCAGGGAGACGTTGTGAAAGGGGATTAGCTTTCAAATGGTATCAAAAGGTCGTTAGGCGTAGCGGGATTCCGTGAGTCATCCAGAGTGCGTTTGTGTCGTCATCAAGAATGCTCGGCGCCGCCGGGTCAAGGTAGGAACGTTAAAAGGGACGCGGTGGTTTCGCTGTGACGTAAACAGTATGCTCGAGGTTGATCACTTGTCTTTTTAATGCGATTTTTGATCAAATGAGATCCGGATCAGAACTCAGCTGTGTTCGAATGTGTCTACTTTGACACTTCAATACGATCTGCCTGATGGGATATTGATCAGATATATTTCTTGATCAGGAGTGGCTGTAAAACTGTTGAAAAACATAATTTATTTCCTTTACATTTTTCACAATAAAGGTCCCTCATCATTTTTGCTGCTTACTCTTCCTCCCTGCTGTATTATTAGACTTTTTTTTATTGAAGACTAGCCGCGAACAAAGTTTTGCTAATTTGGTGGATAAACAACAATTAATTTACCAAAAAATGATTCGCAATAAAAGTCAACTGTTATTAATGCTGCATACTCTGCCTCCCTGTGGTATTAGGAGACTTGTTTTTTGAAGATTAGCCATTTACAAAGAATAGCCGTTAACAAAGAAACACATTTAATTTCCTATATATTTTTCACAATTAAAGTCCCCTGTTATTTGTGCTGCTTACCCTGCCTCCCTGCAGTATTAGTAGACTTGTTTTATTAAGAGTAGCTGCTAACAAAGCTCTGCTAATTTGGTGGATTGACACATTTTATATCCTGTCATTTTTTCAAAACAAAAGTCCCCTATTATTTTTGCTGCTCACTCCTTCTTACTGCTGTATTAGTAGACTTATTCTATAGAAAAATAGTCGCAAACAAAGCTCAGCGATTTCAGTGGTTAACACATTCTCCTAAAAATTCTTCACAATTCACAGAGCCTCCCGTTATTTTGCTATTTAAAAAGCTTTTTTTTGAAGGAGCAGAATCAGGAAATGTTGGGTTTTCATCTGTAACTTAACAGGAATCAGAAAGAGGGTCTCAGCTCTGCTCCAGCCCCAGGTTTCCCTCCTCTTTTCCCTTTACTGTCCCACGAGAGAGGAACTCCCGTGTAGGGGGACGATGATGAAGACCTAGGTTTGATAAATTGTCCAAATTGTGCCAAAATGATGTCCACACCTCACTGAGATCCGAACTCTGGGCGAGCAAGGCCACTTTGGCCACCACCTCGAATCCCGGAGCGTACGGACTTTACGGTTAATGCGATCGGATGAAAAAAGTTGCTTTGCAAAGACAAGTGTAACCACACTGAATGTTTGTCCCTGTACAATAGCGGAAAGAGCCTCACCTTTTTATGAGTTCATGAGCCATTACCACATCATCATTTCCTGGACGGAAACAAAGTCAATCTGACTTCTCCCCTCACTTTCATGATTTAAACATGAAAGAGGCGTTGATCCACATCATTTCCAAGTCTGGAGGAAAGTTTAAATGAGTGGCGTCTCTATTACATCTGTGCAATCTCTTGAACCGTCAACGGCAGACATTGATCTCTGTCTTCGAGGGAACCCAAGTAAATCAATCAGCCAGGTCTACAGATAGCACAGAACCCCTCCCCCCCCAAACATCCCCCTCATCAATAAAGGAGCGGAGCGGTCGATGGTCTGAGGCCAAACTACACTGGAGCGCCAACTTTGCCCGCTGAACATTGGATATACCCAGGATGATGATTGCTTTTTTTTCTCTCTCTCTCTCTTCAGGGAAGCGCTGCAGTAATCAGTAAAGCTGAAATACTTAATGAAATGGGACCACTCAACACATTTCATCTCCATCAGCGTTAATGTAGGCTGCGGTTGCTAGAGAGTATTAATTGTCTTGAAAATAATTTCAAGAAGTCACAAGTCAGGATGCAGTAGACCTTCATACATTAGTTTTCAGTCCTTGTGGTTGTCGAGAGTTTTTAAATTGTGTGAACTTTGTAATACATTTGAACATCCATAAAAATCAATTGTTTATCAGTTCTTAAAATGTTGAAGGAACACTTCACCCCCAAAATGACCTTTTGTATATCAGTAACTCGACCCGCGTTACATTGAATTGTTGAAAAAAATGGTGTTGTCCTTACGTGCCTCTATGGCGAACGAAGAATCCCAAAACAGAGAAGTCTTGATTTATTGAAGTAAATAGTTTCACATAGTCAGGTTTTAGTGAAGATGCATGTGTTTGGGAAGCAGCGAGCATATGACTAGATAAATGAGATTATACTGCACGAGTTGTGCGAGAGTTTGTAAACGGATGGTGATGATGCGGAAACCCATTTACTTTACTTTTCTCCGTTTTTTGATTCTTTGTTTGCAGTGGAGGCATGTGATCAAAACATGTGATCAAGAATTCAAGGTAACATGGAGTGAGTAATTGATACACAAGTAATATGTTAAGAGGTTGCTTCCCCTCCCATTTCGCTGGACCCTGTTCCCCAACATTAACCGTTTTTATGTCTGCTTCATTATCAATTTAAATTAAATTGCAAAAGCTTGTAGCTCAGCAGCTCAATCAAGGAGAGTGTAGACAGGTTTGCTTTGTTAAGTCCTCTTAGCAGGGAGGGGCTGGGCTCTGGACGATAGGTAAGGTAGTTCTGCAGTAAATTACATTATGTTATATTTTGTGTGCTTGTTGGTATGGATGGGTGCTCATAGACATATTGCAATGTCAGCAGTAACTTGGTGATCTTTTATTAATGGTATGTTCATTATTCTGTGTGAATTTGAATGCTTGCTCAGTTGAGCTCCCCCTTTACCTACCCTATATCTGGGCAGGTGGTGTGTTCCAGTGAGGGGAGGCTGGGAACATAAAAATCCCATTCACTGGAGTAAAGTGGAAGGAGTTGGCAGCTTGCTGTGAGGCATTGGTGTTTGTTGCCTCATTTCAAATCATGTTTTCTTGTATTTCCCTGCTTTCGCTTTCATCCTTTGTTTAAGTGAACCTTTTGTTAATAAATGCCATGTTTGTTTGTTTTTTGCACTACTCCTGCTTAACAACCGAGTTCTTCATCATCCCTTTTTAAAGTCTCCTGGTGCCAAACCACCTCATCTGCCCTTAAAATGGGGTGGCATCATTACATGGTCATTTTTGGGGTGAAATGTTCCGGTTCTATTTTTGTGAATCAAGGTCATACACAATAGCTCCGTTTCCATTAAATAGTCATGAGAACTTTGAAACTTGAAAAATAAATGCTAATTAGGTGCCTTTCCATCACTGGTTTGGAGAAAATGAAGTCACAGTTTGGTCAGAAGTTGACCGGCAGCTGTTAACCGTCGTGGGCAGGACATTATTTCAATCTTACATGAAGAAACATGTTTCAAAGTGCAGGGAATGCCAGATACATTAGTTGCAAGAAGTATTTATCAAAGTGCACTACTTGTAATGTAAAAATCAATGGGCTGTTTGGGACAGCACCCACCCACCCCCTATCTGCAGGTCCATGTAAAGCTCAAACGCTGTTGGAAACCGGCCCTATTCAAGCCCACCACACCATTAAACCATGTTTGATTCTTAACCTGCATGGGTTCAAATTCCAGGCATAACCGACAATGGATATTTCTCTCTACTATCTTGGTTCCCAACTAAAAAGGTCATGATAATGTTAGAAAAGGTCATAGTATAATATGTCAAAATAAAACAAAAAGAAACTCATGATATAGATAGAATATCGAAAAAAGGCATAGTGTTTTAGGTAGAAGAAGGTGAAAACAAATCATAGTAAAGTATGTAGAAATAATTGAAAAAATTCTGTAACAATCTCTTGCTACCCTGGTGGGTCTTGGGAGCACAATGATGCTATCAGAGTCGGAAAGGCGTTCACAAATGTTCTTTATTATTATATATATAAACAGACTGGACCTGGCCTTATGCTCTCCTGCCTTGCCTCCGAGCACACGCCGCGGGAGTTTGGTGTGCTCTACCATCCTGCTCGTGCCCCCCCCCCTTTGAGAGCGGGAGAGGAAGTCGGCCACGGCCATCTGCGCCCCCAGCCTGTGGACCACTTTGAAATTAAATGGCTGTAACGCCAGATACCACCGAGTGATCCGGGCGTTGGTATCTTTCATGCGGTGGAGCCATTGGAGCAGGGCGTGGTCCGAACAGAGGGTGAATGTGCGCCCCAGGAGGTAACAGCGCAGGGAGTTGACCGCCCACCGGATGGCCAGACACTCCTTCTCCACCATGCTGTACCTGGCCTCCCTCTTGGACAGCTTCCGGCTGATATATAGCACCGGGCGGTCAAACCCCCGTACCTGCTGGGACAAAACGATGCGTCAGTCTGCAGAGTAAAAGGAAGAGAGAAATTAGGAGTATGAAGGAGTGGTTCCCCACAGAGATCCTGTTTCACCCTCTCAAACGCCAACTGGCACTGCTCCGACCACTGGACCGGATCTGAGGCACCTTTTCGGGTCAGGTCAGTCAAGGGGCTGGTCAGCTCTGCAAAGTTTGGGATGAACCGTATGTAATAACCCACCAGCCCCCAAAACCCCCTCACTTCTTTTTTAGTCTTGGGCCACGGGCAGGCTGCGATAGCTGCGGTTCTGTCCACCTGAGGGCGTACTTGCCCGCTGACCAAGTGGTACCCCAGATACCGTACCTCCCTCCGTCCAACTGCACACTTCCCTAGGTTGGCGGTGAGCCCCGCCTGCCTCAGGGACTACAGCATCGCGCCCACCTGCTGCACATGCTCCGCCCAAGTGGTGCTGTGGATGATCACGTCATCCAGGTAGGTGGAAGCATATGCAGCATGTGGACGCAGCACCCGGTCTATGAGGCGTTGGAACGTGGCTGGGGTCCCGAACAACCCAAAGGGAAGTGTGGTGAATTGGTACAAACCAAACGGAGTGGAGAAGGCCGATTTTTCCTTGGACTCTGGCGACAGAGGAATCTGTCAGTAGCCCTTGGTCAAATCCAGTGTCGTAAAGAAACGTGCAGTGCCCACTTGGTCCAGGAGTTCGTCGACCCGGGGCATTGGGTATGCATCGAATCGTGACATCATCATTCACCCTGCGATAGTCCACACAGAACCGTATAGATCCATCCTTCTTGACCACAAGAACAATGGGGCTACACCAGGCACTGTGGGACTCTTCTATTACCCCCATCTCCAGCAATTCCCTCTGAACCATTTTTCTTTTGTGTTCAGGTAACCTGTAGGGTCGTGACCGCACCGTCACGCCCGGGGGAGTCTCGATTTGGTGCTCTATGAGGTTTGTGCGTCCTGGCCGGAGGGAGAACACGTCAGCAAACTGCTTCTGCAACTGGGCGATGTCTGTTCTCTGGGTCCAGGAGAGAGGGCCTTCACAAAGGAGCGATGTGGGATTGGTGAAATTTGAAACCTCAGGCCCCAGCTCCTCTCTCTCAGCCACTGCGGACACCAGAGAAACAGACCCCGCCTCTCTCCATGCTTTCAGGAGATTGAGGTGGTAGATCTGTGTAGCTCCACCCCTGTCAGAACGCACAACCTCATAGTCGACATCCCCCACTCGCCGTGTGACCACAAAGGGCCCTTGCCATTTGGCGAGGAGTTTAGAGCTGGAAGAAGGAAGCAATACCAGTACCTTTTCTCCCGGTGTGAATTGTCTCAACTTGGCCCCTCTGTTGTACAGCCGTTGTTGACGTTCCTGGGCCTGGAGCAAATTCTCACGTGACATCCGACCCAGTGTGTGGAGTTTTGCTCGCAGGTCCAGGACGTATTGGATCTCACTTTTCCCGGTGCTCGGACCTTCCGCCCAGTTTTCTTTAATCAGGTCGAGCACCCCCCTTGGTGTCCTGCCAAACAGTAGTTCGAAGAGAGAAAATCCTGTGGAGGCCTGGGGAACCTCCCGCACTGCAAACAACAGAGGATCAAGCCATTTATCCCAAGTACGTTCATTTAAGTTTATAAAATTACGGATCATGGATTTTAAAGTCTTATTCAGATGCTCCAACAGTCCATCGGTCTGTGGGTGGTACACACTGGTCTGAATAGATTTAATGCCCAGTAATCCGTAAAGTGCTCTCAGTGTGCGTGACATGAACGAGGTGCCCTGGTCAGTCAGAATCTCTTTCCGGATTCCGACTCGGGAGATGACCTGAAACAGAGCCTGCGCAACACTTTTTGCAGAAATGTTGCGCAATGGCAGTGCCTCGGGATATCGTGTTGCGTAATCCACTAGGACTAACACAAAGCGATATCCCCGTGCACTCCGGTGAAATGGCCCGATGAGGTCCATGCCGATTCGCTCGAATGGGACCTCCATTAATGGTAGAGGAAGCAACGGCGCCCACGGAATGGCCGGCTGGTTTACCAATTGACACTCTGGGCAGGATGCGCACCAATGGTGCACATCCTCCCGGATACCTGGCCAATAAAATCGGGTCATTATCCGGTCCAGTGTTTTTTCATATCCCATGTGGCCAGCCATCGGGTTATAGTGAGCCGCCTGGAAAATAATTTCCCGACGGCTTTTCGGCACCAGCAACTGGGTGTTTTCCTGATCTAACTGAGTGTCACGACTCACTCTATACAGCCTGTCCCTAATCAATGAAAAGTGCGGATATAACCATCAATTCGTATCACTTGGTCAAAGGCTGAGCGTAGAGTATCATCCCGAGACTGCTTAAGTGGAAAATCTTCCATGGAGTGTAATTCCTCCCCGTCTGCAGCGTCGGACAACCTTGCGTCACCGCTGAGCACAGCACACATACCGCATGACCCTGTCTGTCGTGAACGCACCCCTGCACTGTGCCCCATTAATTTATTAAACCCTGGCCAATCTGTCCCCAAGATTAGGGGGTGGGTAAGGCGGGAGCTAACCGCAACCTTTACACTATGTTTTTTTCCCATGTATCTAATTTCTTCTGACACTATGGGATACTCGTGAACATCCCCATGCACACACCTAATTTTCACCCACAATGCCTCCACCAATGCTGAACCAGGCTCTGGTGAATCATAGACTGTGTACAGCCAGTATCCACCATTGCCTGATGTACACCCCCCTGGATCTTTACCGGAACGCGGTACGTCGCCCTTGGACCGGGGGAGGGTGTTAGAGGGCCGGCAACCCGAACTACATGGCCCACCTCCATCAGTGGATACTCCCTCCGGAAGTGACCGGGCTGCCCACACCTCCAACACTCCTGCCCTGGCGCTTGAGGGACCCCCTGTGGGTTGGGAAGTATTTTAGGTCGAAAATGGTGAAAACAAATCACAGTGAAGTATGTCGAAATAATTGAAAAAAGTCATAGTATGTCGGAAAAAAAAAAAAGTATTGTATGTAGGAAAAATCAGTATATCATAGGTTTTTCATAGCTCAACTGGTAGAGTGTCAGGCTTTAAACCATGTTTGATTCTTAACCTGCATGGGTTCAAATTCCAGCCATAACCGACAATGGATATTCCTCTCTAATATCTTGGTTCCCAACTAAAAAGGTCATAATAATGTTAGAAAAGGTCAGAGTATAATATGTCGAAAAAAAACAAAAAGAAACTCATGGTATGGATAGAATGTCGAAAAAAGGCATAGTATTTTAGGTCGAAAAAGGTGAAAACAAATCATAGTAAAAATGTCAAAATAATTGAAAAAAGTCATAGTATAAACAGTGCTGTGAAAAAGTATTTGCCCCCTTCCTGGTTTCTTATTTTTTTGCATATTTGTCACACTTAAATGTTTCAGATCATCAAACAAATTTTAATATTAGACAAAGATAACCCGAGTAAATACAAAATGCTGTTTTTAAATGATGATTTAATTTATTAAGGGAGAAAAGCTATCCAAACCTACTTGGCCCTATGTGAAAAAGTAATTGCCCCCCCTTGATAAATGAGCTGAGTTCAATTTCACTATCCACACCCAGGCCTGATTACTGCCAGACCTGTTGAATCAAGAAATCACTTAAATAAAACCTGTCTGACAAAGTGAAGTCGGCTAAAAGATCTCAAAAAGCAACACATCATGCCACGATGTAAAGAAATTCAAGAACAGATGAGAAACAAAGTAACTGACATGAATCAGTCTGGAAAGACCCCAGAACAACATCTGAAGAACTGCAGGCCTCACTCGCCTCAGTTAAGATCAGTGTTCATGATTCAACAATAAGAAACAGACTGGGCAGAAATAGCACCCATGGGAGAGTTCCAAGGCGAAAGACACTGCTGACCAAAAAGAACACAAAGGCTCGTCTCACATTTGCCAAAAAACATCTTGAAGATCCCCGAGACTTTTGGGCAAATATTCTGTGGACTGACGAGACAAAAGTTGGACTTTTTGGAAGGTGTGCGTCCCGTTAAATCTGGCGTAAAACTGACACAGCATTTCATAAAAACAGCATCATACCAACAGTCAAACATGGTGGTGGTATTGTGATGGTCTGGGGCTGCTTTGCAGCTTCAGGACCTGGACGACTTGCCATAATTTATGGAACCATAAATTCTGCTCTCTACCAGAACATCCTGAAAGAGAATGTCGAGCCATCAGTTCGTGACCTCAAACTCAAGCACACTTGGGTTATGCAGAAGGACAATGATCCAAAACACACCAGCAAGTCCACCTCTGAATGGCTCAAAAAAAGCAAAAAGAAGGTTTTGGAGTGGCCTAGTCAAAGTCTGGACTTAAATCTGATTGAGATGCTGTGGCATGACCTTCAACAAGCCGTTTCTGATCGAAAACCATCCAATGTGGCTGAATTAAAACAATTCTGCAAAGAAGAGTGGGCCAAAATTCTTCCACAGCGATGTGAAAGACTCATTGCCAGTTATCGCAAACGCTGGATTGCAATTGTTGCCGCCAAGGGTGACAAAACCAGTTATCAGGTTTAGGGGGCAATTACTTTTTCACATAGGGCCAAGTCGGTTTGGATAGCTTTTCTCCCTTAATAAATTAAATCATCATTTAAAAACAGCATTTTGTATTTACTCAGGTTATCTTTGTCTAATATTAAAATTAGTTTGATGATCTGAAACATTTAAGTATGACAAATATGCAAAAAAATAAGAAACCAGGAAGGGGGCAAATACTTTTTCACAGCACTGTATAGTATGTCGAAAAAAATCATAGTATTGTACGTCGAAAAAAGTAATAGTATTGAATCCAGTGTTTTAATCATTGCTCTGAGCCTGTCTTTCTCGACTCTCTGTAGCGGGACCGTGTCCTTACAGAGCTGGATCTATATTCCGTTCATAATGTCGCTCCACCGTTTGCTTTTCTTGTCATATGCAGTGCCTCGAGCAAATGCCTCTTTAAGTGATGTCTGACCCTTTGGCTACACTCTTTCACTAGCTAAAGTCACTGGTTATCGGCCTCAAATCCGACGACCGTAATCAGATGTTTTCTGCTGAGGTGATGGAGTAAGTTGCTCGTGTTAGTGTAAGCATCGTGGGTGTATGATAGGGAATGAATCAGTCCAACACGTTCTGGGTTTTCCTCATAACTTTAGTCAAGCTTCCACGGAACCGCACCAAGACAATATCCCACTCTCTCGCTACTCTTCTTCTCCCGTCACACTATCCCTCTCACATCAAGCCCCCTAAACAGCGCCAACTAGTGGTCATATCTGATCATCACAGGATTTCAGTCTTACACATCTTCCCCCCTTTACAAAAGAAGCGTCCTCGCTTCAAAATAGCTGAATTTATAAGCTACAGTACACTTATCAACTTACACTAAACACCAATATAAACAGAAACAACAACAAGGATCATAACAAATAATAGAACAGCATATATATATATATATATATATATATATATATTTATATATATATATATATATATATATTTATATATATATATATATATATATATATATATATATTTATATATATATATATATATATATGTATATATACTGTATATATTTTTTTTATTTTTTTATTTATTTATTTATTTATTTATTTTTTGTATGCCAGCAAGAACAAGCAAAAGTTCATATAACAGTTCCATAACGTACTGGGGGACGCACACAGCGGCCGGACTTGGTCCTTACTCCATCAAAAGGTAGCACTACCGGAGACAGTTCACTGGAAGATCCTGTGGCAGTATCGTCTCCCACATGTGTTAAGGTAGTGGCAGCTCCTTGAGTCGGAGGGCAAACATTAGTCCGAGCCCTATCTGGCGGCACAGAGCATCGTTGTGCGGCTGGACTCCAGTAAACATAAGGTCTGGAGCCGGAGAGTGCAGTAAGCAATGGGGGACCTGGGCTGTTAGCTGCTGCAGCCCCTCCTGAAGGTGACGGTGGATTTCTTTCAGCTGACCAGGCAGAGCGATAAGGTTTCAGGCGGTTGTAGTGAATGACCTTAGGCTTAGCCCTCGGGTCTCGCTGGTCCAACAGTTGATAGTCCACTCCAATGTCACCACCGCCTGAGCCTAACTTTCGTAGCACTTTGAAAGGGCCCAACCACTTTGGTGACAGCTTTTATCTAGCAAGGGCTGGCAGGTCAACCCACACTAAGTCACCTGGCTCATAGGCTGTGTGTTTCAACCGACGATCATAGTAGTGCTTCTGTTGAGCACCCGCTGCTTCAATGTTTAGTGCAACAGAGTGAAAAGCAGCGCACAGTCTCTTTAATACAGAATTGGCATATTCACTTGGAGTACCTGGAGTGGCATTTGAAACTCCAGGAGAGTCTCCAAGAAGGAGATCAGCAGGCAGACGGGCTTCTCTACCATGGGCCAGGGAGAAAGGCGTGTGTTTGGTGGACGAGTGAACAGTGGTGTTGTATGCAAATTCCACCTGTCGCAGGTGGTCGTCCCATTCACCTCCTCTGGTGTATAGGTATTTTGCCAACTGGTCCTTGATGGTCCTGTTTGCTCGTTCCACCATGCCATCTGACATAGCATGATAAGGGGATGTCCGTGTTTTGTGTATTCCCAGGCGGGAACACAGGTCTTTGACAAGATCTGAGTCAAACTGACGGCCTTGGTCAGTGTGCAAACTCTCAGGGACACCGTGGTGACTGATGTAATCTTCAAACAAACATTTAGCCACAGTGGTTGCTCGTTGGTCAGGAAGTGCATACAAGTCGAGGTACTTAGTAAAATAGTCCATTACAACAAGTACGTAACGATTACCACGGCGAGTAAGTGGCAACTCCCTCAAGTCTGCTGCAATCTTCTCAAAAGGCCTAGATGTGATTATGTTTTGCATAGGTGCCTGTTGGTGTTTGTGGTCGCCGTGCTTCACAGGCTGTACATTCCAGACACCATTGAGTTATGTGAGGCCAATAGCATCTAACTTGTGCCCCTTGCAGTGTCTTCTGCGCACTGAAATGTCCAGAGAGTGAATGTCCATGTAATGTTTGAAATACCTCCTTCTGTAACCTACTGGGTACTACAGTCTGTAAAACAGGGTCACCTGGTGGAGGTCTGACCTTGCGACATAAGAGACCATCAACAAGGCGGAGTTTAGGAAAGTCTCTCCAGTATTGTCTCATGTCAGGTGAGGCTGCTTTAATGTTTGAAAATGGCGGCCGACTGTCAGTCGACACCCAGTTGATGATTATTTGCAACACAGGATCAGCTTTTTGAGCTTGGATGAGGTACTGTCTGTTCATATTCAGGAGTGAATTGTCCATAGTTACCGCTGCAGTATCAGGTGATGCAGACTGCACCTGCGATATCATGTCCGCAGCAGGTGAGGCAGGGGGAGCAGACTCTGAGTAGGATGCCAGTTCAGTGGTTGGAGCGCATGTGAGACTCTGCTGTGTCTGTTTGAGTGTGAATGGAAACACATCTCACCTGATTGGCTGCAACCATAAGGGTGGTTTCTTCAGCTGTCAGAGGACGACGGGACATAGAGTCAGCATTGGCGTGTTTAGTTCCTTGTCTATATTCAATTGTCCAGTCATAGGGGTCAATTTCCAGAGCCCACCTGGCCCTGCGACCTGTACGATCACAATCCAGCGCCATCTTCCTCAAGGAGAGAAGGGGTTTGTGGTCTGTGATGATGCGAAAGGGGTGTCCTGTCAAATACTGGTGAAAGTGCCGGATGGACCATATGATAGCCCACAGTTCCCTGTCATATGTAGACCAACGTTTCTTTGTTTTTGTCAGAATGCGACTGCCATAAGCAATGACATTTTCCATGTTTTCTGCATTCACCTGAGACAGAACACATCCAATGGCTGTGCTGGACGCATCTGTGAAGAGCAGAAACTCATGTGAGAAATCTGGATAGGAGAGGATGGGAGTGTCACACAGAGCATGGCGGAGGCTGTCAAATGCGCTCTGTTCAACATCAGTCCATAGAAATGTCTTTCCTTTTTGAGTGAGAGCATGCAGGGCTCTGACATTTTTGCAAACTCATAAATGAAACGCCAGTAATATGAGCATAACCCAAGAAATGCTCTGACTTCAGTAGGGTTTTTAGGTGCAGGCCAGTCTCTCACTTTGTTAGTGTTTTTCGGGTCAGGTTTTAGTCCTGCAGGTGAGACGACGTGTCCCAAGAATGTCACTTCCTGTTGTGCAAAACTGCATTTTGAGGGTTTGAGTTTAAGGTTAGCAGCTCTGAGGCGATCCAACACCTCTCTCAAATGCTGAAGATGGACAGAAAAACTGGGGCTGTATACAATAATGTCATCAAGGTATACTAGGCATATTTTCCATGAGAGACCTTGTAACACCAGCTGCATTAGATGTTGGAAAGTGGGGGGTGCATTTACCAAGCCTATGGGCATCATACAAAACTGGTAAAGTCCTCTGCCTGTGGTGAAAGCTGTCTTTGCTCTGTCCTGTTCCTCGAGCTGCACAGAGATCCATCGTGCTGACGACCGATGAACCTCTGAGTGCATCCAAGGTGTCGTCTGTTCTGGGCAAAGGATGTGCATCTTTTACTGTGACTGCATTCAAACCTCTGTAGTCGACACAAAAACGCCATGAGCCATCTTTTTTCCTGACCATTACCACAGGTGCTGCCCAGGGGCTGTGACTCACTTCCACTATCCCCTTGTCCAACATCTCATCTACATGTGATTGAATCAATGTTTGCATTTTGGGGGAAGTACGATATGCACGCTTCCTAACTGGGAGTGCATCTTCCATGTGTATTTTGTGTTTGACCATGTCGGTATTACCAAAGTTTGTGCTGGTTTTACTGAAGACATCATGGTAAGACGAGAGCAAGTTGTGTAAGTCGGACCTTTCTGCATTTGTCAGATTTCCATACTTGACATCAAACGGAGGTTTGGTTGGCTGTGTACCAGTAGTTGACAGACTGGGTGGTTGTACTGGGCAAGTAGACACATTACATACAGGGGCTGAATCCTCACTTATGTCAGTGTCAGACACTGGAGTAAACTGTCCTAACTGCATACCTGAATGCAGCACCATAGGGGTGTGCGTAGGGTTGATGATGCGTGCAACAGTACAGCCATTCTCAGCAGTAGACAGCGTGCGGGCGACTGCGATACCATCCAGTTCTGGTTGCCGGGGTTCCAGACAGCCACTGTAACTGCCCAGGGGGCCTGCATAGATTACAGAGGGAATAAGGCCAACTTTGCAAATCATTTCACAGCGTGGGGGGACAGTCGTGTTCTCCATTATTTGTGCCGCACAACTAGCAGGTGCTGGATCACTTTTCCGAAGTGGCGGCAAAACCTCATCACCTGGATAACACAGCCCCCTCCCCATGTCTAAAATAACACTGTGAGGAGTGAGAAAGTCGCAACCTAATATGAAGCCTTGATTAACATTTCTGATGACTTGTACTTCATGTTGTAGCGCTTGAGACCCTAGCTTAAAGGTGACATCTACCCTACCTAATGTATCCAAGCTTTGGCCAGTCACAGCTTGTGACATGATGAACTTCTTTTTTATGGGTCTTTTTGCAAGAGACGGTATTGACATCTTGGTCGGCTCACTTATAAATGAAATAGTGGAGCCTGTATCTAGTATGATGTGCATATCAGTGCCCTCAACAATTCCATTTACATAGGAAGTGAAATCTTTACTTCCAGTGGTGTCAGTGTTCTCCGTTTCAGTCACAGGCCTTGTCATATCTGTACTACCACTAGGGGTTGTCTGTTCTCGGATGCTGTCAGTTTTTCCAGTGAGGCAGACCTCTGGGGCTTCCAGAGAAGTAGCTGATGAGTGCCCCGCATCATCAGCTAGTGTCAGTTTCCCTGTTCAAATCTGCCATGATCTTTGTAGTCAGTTTTGGTGGGGCTCTGCTGGCCTTTGTTGTCATACTCTTGGAATGACACATGTTTGGAATAGGGACTTGGGCTTCGGCGACGAGAGTCATAGTGGTGTCTGCTGGGTGAGGTTTGCCTCCATCTCCTTTCCTCATAAGGACCAGAGGCATGGGCTGAGTAGTGCGTGTCTCATTAAGGCTGTCGGTACCTGCGGGTGAAGTCCTGATGGTGGCGGTTTACATGAGAATAGTGTTCCGGAGAAAATGTATGGGAACGTGGATATCTGGATGGGGAATGTCCATAGCCTGAGCTCCATGCATTTGTGGGTCTATCTGGGCTCCTTCCATGAGGTGAGGGAGATCTACGAGGACGCACCTGTATGTTCCTTTCCCAGTGGCGCCCACTGCTTCACTCATCCAGCTTCAGTTTCAGTGCACTCAGGTCATGACTTAACTCTTTTACAGTAGAAGTCAGATTCTGGACTGTTTTTCTGAGTTCAGGGTCATTTTCATGTACAGAATTTACTGACGACAATGGGCCGACATCTCTGACAGCGACATTAGCTGGAGACACTGGCATTATCAATCTAGCTGCTTGGCGAGCACGGTCTGCTTGGGAGGCAACTTCAAAAGCTTCGGTGAAACTTTTCACTCCTCTTTCATGACACTTGACTTGAAGCTCTTGATCCAGACCAGCAATGAAGCGAGACATTTTCATATACTCTGACGCTTTATGCTCAAAATCTGGAAAAGCTTCTTTGACAAGCCTGCATACATTGGCAGCATAAACTTCCATTGCTTCATTAGGCAGTCTTTGGCGAGTGTTAGGAAATGTTTGAAATGATGCAATTATGTCTTTTTGGCCGAAAGCTGTCTGCAAGTGCCTCTATGTTTCAGCATAGGAGCTCTGAGTTTCCCGAGGCAGATTATCCCAAACAATAAACAGTTCTGGCGGTAGTCTAGTGGGTAGCTCAGCTGCTAACACTGTACTCAAATCCACACCACTGTCCTTGTAACGGAAACTCATGTGAGAAATCTGGATAGGAGAGGATGGGAGTGTCCATCCGTCCTGCTTGTTTCATGTTTCATCATGTTTGAATCATGTTTCATCATGTTTGAAATGATGCAATTATGTCTTTTTGGCCGAAAGCTGTCTGCAAGTGCCTCTATGTTTCAGCATAGGAGCTCTGAGTTTCCCGAGGCAGATTATCCCAAACAATAAACAGTTCTGGCGGTAGTCTAGTGGGTAGCTCAGCTGCTAACACTGTACTCAAATCCACACCACTGTCCTTGTAACGGGCCTCTTGAATTACCTCGTAGCGGCGGGCCCACAGTTGAAAAGACTCACGGCCATCGTTGTGAAATGGTGGTGGTAAGGGAATGCCTCGTGGCGCACCCGATGCTCTGCTGGTCGGCGGCAAAACTCGTGTTGGCGCTCCACTTGTGCTCGCGCTGGCTCGCGGCTCACCCGCGGGGAATGATTCATCGTCAGACATGACGAGCTTTCTCTATTCCTTTCTTTAGCTTTCGGACGGAATTAGATGACCGCAACACGGTTTCTAAACTCACTTGAAGCTAACAAGCGGGGAGAAATAAATAAAAGGAGGTGGTAATGACTAGCTGTCTTACTGTATTTCAAGCTAAACTAAGCTAGCGGGTAGCGTGACTGCCGTTAGCCTTTAGCTTCAGCTACTCCCAAAGTTGAGCAGAATCCCAATGGACTATATTCCACGAGAGGACACATCCCACCGCTGCCACCAGTGTAAGCGTTGTGGGTGTATGATAGGGAATGAATCAGTCCAACACGTTCTGGGTTTTCCTCCTAACTTTAGTCAAGCTTCCACAGAACCGCACCAAGACAATATCCCACTCTCTCGCTACTCTTCTTCTCCCGTCACACTATCCCTTTCACATCAAGCCCCCTAAACAGCGCCAACTAGTGGTCATATCTGATCATCACAGGATTTCAGTCTTACATTAGCACCAGCGGCAACAACAGTGGCTTGACAAACTTTGCAATATATAGTCTTTAGGGCTACGTCGGATTTTTTAAAACCAAAACACATCCAAACAGCAGACACAGCTCCTCTCTTGGGCACAAACTCTATTGGTGCATCTCCGGTCTGTCTTTGTTCCTCCTGCATCGCTCTTTTCTGCTCTTTAACGTAGCGTTACTGTAGCGACGAAGCCTTTCCCAGCTAGCGATCTGTACCCAGCGGTGTAATTTTACAAATATACAATTATTAGTGTTACAAATTGTTTGTGTCACAAACTGTTGTGCTGAGGTGTTTTGCCCTGTTAAGAGCATTAGTTCTGTGTTATTAATTGTTGTGTTATAAAGTTATGACCATGATTAAGGGTCCCTCTTGATACACTCTACAGAACTAGCTCCGACCATAGCACTCATAGCAGTGAACAATATATTTAGCTGCCTGTTGAAGAGTGACAGCAGTTGTTTCAGCTTTGCGTAGGGCGGTGTGTGAAAAATTGATATCACACAGGAAATTAAAACTAATAGTGTTTTAGGCACTAATGTATGTTGAAAAAAGTCTGTTTTTTAGGTTGAAAAAATGTATTAAAAAGTCATAGTACTTTACGTCGAAAAGGGAGAAAACAAATCATAGTATAGTATGTCGAAAAAAGTGAAAAAAGTCATAGTAAAGTATCTCGAAGAAAGTAACTGTTTTAGGTCGAAAAAGGTTAAAACAAATGTCGACATATGTCGTATATATCGTATGTCGAAAGAATAGTATTGTATTTCGAAAAAAGTTAAAAAAAAAAGTCATAGTATAGTAACATAACATAACATAATACTTCAATCTAGTCTAAGATTTGCAATAAACAGGTACTCCTCCCTCACCGCACTGCCCCAAACCTCCCCCTTGTGTCTTTTAGTATTGTTTTTGGTTGGGTTGGGTTTTGTGTTTCTTCTGCTATTTGTAAATGTAACTTGTAGAAAAGTACAAAAAACGTGCAATGGACTCTGAAGTAAACAATTGTCTGGGAGATGATGAAAGGAACTTATCAATAAAGAGTTCAAATAACTGTGTGACGTTCACGTTCTTGGTGTTCTTACCGTGATCCTGGTTGGAGGGACTGAATCCGTGCTGCCAGGGTTGTAGTCCGGTGGGGATCCAGGTGAGGGTCCAGGTGAGGAGCCCATCAGGGAAGGTGGTCCTTTGATCCTGAGGATGGTCCGTAGGAACGCCAAGCCGGTAAGGGTCCGGGACCTGGATGCTGGTGCACCATCGGGCCATCTGAGGGTAAAAACACACACAACCCTCAGACCACTGATGCACATCATGGTACCTTCTCACATCACTTATCACATTAAAAGGATCAGTAGCACAAAGCAGTATGACTAGATAGAAAGTAAATGTCATACAATAAATGATAGGCTAGCAAAAATATTAGCAGAAACAAACCCAGTACAGTGCAACATGTTTCTATTTGATTCACAGTGTTGTTACTGCAGGAGGCCTTCATTATGTCTACATGCTGCTGCTATCAAACCCATGAACACACAGTCACCACTGATACAGTTTCATTGTACACAACACAGTTTACTGTCACATGATTCAAATTATATTCACAATACCATTGTGTTTTCATAATTCATGAGCACATGAAGGATTAGACTGTAAAATATACCGATTTTTTTGTCAGCTGTTTATTTTAAACATTAATATATGCCTGCAGTGAACTGTCTCATGCATGTACATGCAACAGATAATTACTATCAGTCTGGAAGCTTTATTACAGTTTACACAGAGTACATCTACACTCAAATACATTTTACACAGAGCGATTTACACCAGACTACATTTAAAAAAAGGTCAATTTAAAGTCGTCTTGTTGATTGACTAAAAGTCAGAAACATATCGGCGCCTTTTCTATAAAAATATCTTTTAGTGGTTGTTTCACTATCTGCTGTTCATTGTGTTAATGTTCAGGGCACATACAAGTGACACATTTATGAACGACTTTATGTGTAAAATAGCCTCATATATGAAAAATATCACAAGTATGTAGGAAACGTGTGAATTGTGAGTTAATAGGGATTACATATATTATCATGTGTGCATCAATTATGATCTGTATCACATAGAAGTTATATAAATATATAGAAACAATATTTGTATTAGCATTTCGCAGTTTAAGCTAACGCTGTACGGTCGGGTCTATAAAGCTAACGTTAGCTAACCAAGAAAGCAGCTTTGGTTCAGATAACCTTGTTTAAACTTGTTCTCAACACTCAAAAGTCAGTCCTAGTGGATTCATATACACTGATTAGTGAAAATATTATCAACGTTAGCATAAACATTGGTGTGTTTGGAGAATTCGGAAATTGGCTATGGTAAAATACATAGAAAACAACAGTGGTTGAGAAAGTATATAAATCTCACCTCTTTCCAGCATAACTTTGACAGTAGGTCACTAGTAGAGTTCCTGATGCAAAAAATCCTGGTTTGAAGGTGTTTTTTCTGAAATTTCGTCTAGTGAAAGTCAATATTTCTGCTTTTCTGACTGACAGTTTGATTGACAGCTTGGTTCTGGAGAGAGGCCATGAATTTAGAAAAAAATTCACTTTTTGGTAAAATGTGCATGATGACGTTCAGGTCCCTGCTGAGAACAGGTCTTACCTCAGAGTCTCCATCAGGTCCTCAACAGTCCTCCGCTGCACAAGCAGACATTTAATACAACTTTATGAGGAATATATCCATGTGGACATGAGCTAAAATAATACAACTACATTGTGACTCTCCTGTCGTGTTTGAGAGTCACGTGACTTGCCCACTGGTTAACCACAAATTAATTCTCCACTCAGGCCTATTAAAAAACACGGTCTATATATAATGTCCAATAATATAGAAATGCATGTTTGCATGGAGCTTTGAGGGTGTCAGGCTGGACCCTGTCCTTGGTCCTATGTGGTCCTCCAGTGTCCACAGATGGACAGCACGTGGACCTGCAGTTTGACAGGTTTCCTACATTGTTGTAATATATTTTGAGAGACAGGAAGCCAGATTTTCAAAATAAGTGACACAAACAGTTTGAAATAAACTGCTCCTGTGAACTACAGTCAGTAAAAAGTCAGGAAAAAGTCATAGTGCAGTATGTCAAAAAAAGTCATAATATAGCATGTCGCAAACATTCTGAAAAAAATATTACAGTATGTCGAAAAAAGCAATAAAAAAGTAGCAGTAATAAAAATGTTAAAAAAATTTGAATAAAGTCATATTATGTCGGGGAAAAAAAAGTATTGTATGTCGGAAAAATCAATATATCATAGGTTTTTCATAGCTCAACTGGTAGAGTGTCAGGCTTTAAACCATGTTTGATTCTGAACCTGTATGGGTTCAAATTCAAGGCATAACGGACAACAGATATTTCTCTCTAATATCTTGGTTACCAACTAAAAAGGTCATAATAATATGTTAGAAAAGGTCATAGTATACTTTGACAAAAATAAAAAAAAATAAAAAGTCATGGTATAGCTAGAATGTCGAAAAAAGGCATAGTGTTTTAGGTAGAAAAAGGTGAAAACAAATCATAGTAAAGTATGTAGAAATAATTGAAAAAAGTCATAGTATGTCGGGAAAAAAAATAGTATTGTTTGTTGGAAAAATCATTATATCATAGGTTTTTCATAGCTCAACTGGTAGAGTGTCAGGCTTTAAACCATGTTTGATTCTTAAGCCTCTACATTCTTCTCATTATGGACATAGTTAGAAACCAATTAATTGAAGTGATTAAAGTGTTTCCAAACTCAAGTGAAGTTAAGAAGATTGAGGTCAAATAGTGTTAATTTATTTTTGCGAATATTCTACCGGTGACCCCTCATACACAAATTATCAAAAGCACCCTGCTGCCTATACACTGATTAATTGCCAACCTTAATTGTTGTGTCTGAAATAGCTCGGGGGTGAATGGGCAAGGCTGTCCTTTTCCTTTGCTCCGGTGTCTTGAAGTGACGTCGCTTTGCAGTGGAACAATGTCACCAGATAATCACATGTCACATTTAACAACAGAACCTCGGAGAGGCAGAGGTGTTATTGCTCAGAAGGTTATGTTTAATGACACCAAGCATTCGGCCTGCTTATAGTGTTATAGAGAAAACGTTGAATTCTCACCTGTTAATAGAGGGCAATGTTGTATAACCTGTGGAAAAGGACGTCTGTAATCTCTAAAAAGAGGAACGAGATTTAACGGGAAAACATTTTGATATCCGAAGCTGGTTTCCGTTTGTAGTCGGAGTAACTGGCTACTTATGAAACAACACAGCTGTCGTCTCTCAACTCCAGTCTTACATCTCAAATTGCTAATAAGACAATGATCAGTGCATGGAAAGGGAAGTCTTTGCCCTGATATCCACTGGCTACAACGAACCCCAGAAATGTAGCCCCTTGCCCCCAGAGGCTTATCCTTCTTCACACCAATAGCCGATGAGTTCTGAGAATGGTACTCTATGTCTATGGCTTGGCAGACTCTGGAGCGTAAAGTACTACGCGGTGGCTGTGGCTCGGAGATCGAGCGGGTCGTCTTCCAATCGGAATATCGGCGGTTTGATCAAAGTGGGTAAGACACTGAATCCCAATTTGCTCCCGAAGGCTGGACCAGGGGTGTATGAATGTGTGATCGGGTAAATGAAAGACATGTAGTGTAAAGTGAATTGAGAGGTGGGGAAGACTAGGAAGGCACGACATAAGTGTAAATCCATTAACCAATATATTTGATGCTGCTGAAAGCCTACTGCAGCTAGCCCGCTGCTGTCAGCATCGTTAGCCAATCAATGTAATCACAATAAGCCGTAATGACCTAGTCATTCCACTGCTGAAACCCACAACCCTCAAAACGCTCGAAAGAAAAAGATGCAGATGAATCACTGCTTATACTAACACAATGTGTGAACTGTGAACTGCTTCAAGTGTTCAAATTGCAAAACATGGGGTGACTTTCATTGTGAAGCAGTCACAGGAGACACAATGTATTCAAACTAAATCATTTAAACACAATTAATTTAAACTAACTGAAGGTTTCATGCATAACCAGTCTCACCTTTCTTCGTACTTTGAAAAAAAAAGCTTTATGACTGCTGAATACTTATGGCATTAATGATCATTTTCAACCTTGTTTTCAAGCATATCATAGAACTCAAACAAGCCCTGATAAATTGTTTTACACAAACCCAGTGCCATATTTTCTCAGAGAAGCAGGAAAAAAAGTGACATTTCCAAGCGTACCTACCCCTGAGTGAGAGCTGCAACTCCATAGCTTTGTCTGTATTTATATTCTCTTTATTTCTTGCTGCTTGCCTGCAGTCAATATCATGTTGCTCTCTTTTTTTTTCTCTCGTGATGCCAGCTTCTCAATGATTTACCTTCCTCCACTGCAAAGAGAAACGGGTCAGGTCAAAAGGTTTTTGCATGTGATCTGGAGTCTCGGTGTTCTTCAAATGTTGATGGCGGATGGTTATTCTGTAGCAACTTTCAACAATATTCATCTCTGAATAGCTGGCTTGTCAATCATCAAGTTGAGAGTTTAACTACTGATCTACAGACTATACAAGTAGGCAATTATAAGTGGGGATGAGGGGGGTGCCATCCCCCTTGTTAGCCAAATGAACCTTCCATTCCCCCATCTCCATCCCCTAGTAGCAGATAGAGTGCAGGGGCAAAGGGGTTGTGAATTGGAATATGTTAGTCAACTCATTGATCCTTTCTCTGACTGAGGTTTGTGCAAGTTGACATCTGACCCGAACTTGTCTAGTTCATAGCTCAGGTTTGCATCATAGGTAGGCCAATGTTAGCATTTAGCAGGAACCTAATCCCAGGCCGAGTAGGGGCGGGCTTCCTCAAAAGCTTTACCAGATTTACCAATCATATCAACAAGTATAAATAAATGAACAAAATTACAAATAAAGAAATAAATGTCTCAATAATCAAATAAGTATGTAATGAAATTAATACAAGAATGAGGCTTTTTTTTCTTCTTTGCTCCACCCTTTATTTGTGTCACTTACACATCTTCTATTTCCAATACGGTAAAGTACAATGGACTGAAACACAGACGAAGTAATGCTCACGAATAAGATTTGAGAACACTTGAAAATTTACTTTAATTAAAATATAATTGAAAATATTTGCAGAGAATCAATATTTTAAAGTTACTGTGAGGAACTTTTAACTGGTTAACAGTGTTAACCTAATACTGATGCCTCTATCTACCATCAGCGAGAACATATTATTTTAACATATTTTAAAGCAATGTTGCTGTTGTTACATTAAAAGTCTCTATGTGGCAGAACCTGCGCTTCATTATGCTTGTCGCTGGGTTAACACACACTCACACACACACAGTCCAACAACTCCAAGGCCAAGGCAGAAACAGCTTGTCTAACACGGCGTGTAACAGTGTATTCCCTTATCCAACACTTGTGTACATGAAAAATAACACTTTCCATGAACCCCGAGCGCTAATTATAACATAGCAAGAAGTGTATTTATTTGCTTTGCTCACTGTGCTACAGAGCCACACTTTTCTGGCTCCTGCATAAGCTTCATTATCCCAATGCTTATGGAGTGTTTTTTGGAAGTGGGTTAGTTGTCAGACAGCTCTGAAAATCCCCAGCTTTTGGCTGCTCTTGACACTCTGGTTGAACCCGTCCTATTAACGCTGGATTACTGCAGAGAGGCCGTGTTTCCTTGACAAGGGAATAGAGCAGAACATTTGAGCGGGGATGATTTCATCTCGCAGTTTTTAATTGCTCCAGCATCTATTCATACACTCTCAAGATGCGCCAAGCAGCTTTGCAGAGTCCCAGAGAAAAAAAAAAAAAAAAAACGTCAAGGTTCAGCAGAAATGGCTGATACCAAACACGGAAGGTTTACGGCTGCAACATCAAAGTTTCATGGTCTCAGGATAAACGGATCCCTTTTCCGGCTATAATGTGTTTTCTCCAAACATATGCCAAAATCTCGCCGTTTCAAGGGAGCCTTTGTTGTCTTTGCATTCACTGGGAGTCAGCATGAGCATTACAGAGCGTTTTAAATTTGTAACTAAATGAGCCTCTTTTTCTAAAGTGATGATAGCAATCACTGAGCTGACATAGTAAAGTCAACATTAGCTTCTCTGCTGGTGCTAACTCGTGGAAAACAACCAATAAGCTGATTGTGCAGACTAGCGCTGCTACCATGGCTGCGGAATGTTATTAATCATGTCAGATGCCAAGCGGAAGCAGTAGCTGATACTTCTCTGCATTGTTCTCTCTCAAAACCAAACCTATAAACATAAATGCCTGAGTATCTCCCTCATGGTTGTTTAGTTCTTTTGGTGTCACGACCGCTGTCCAGGGTGCTGAATCTGGAGCCGTCCTGGGTGTTCCCCAACGTTTGGTGGGCAGACATCCTGCTGGTGAGGACTGATGACTCAAGTCTGCTCAGCCCTGCCGAGAGGATTAAATAGTTATTTAGTGACTTTAGTGTCTTTGTCTTTGGGCAATTCATTTCTTATTTAATCAACCTTGTTTTTTTTGCCAGCCTGTTCTGTCTGAAGAATTCCTCGTTTTGTGTTGACTTTATTAAAGACTAGAAATGGAATACAATATGTATGAATGAATGTGATAGAATCTGATAGATAGGCAGGTGTCACTTAGTCCCTGCCAGTGTGTGAATGGGTGAATGATGACAAGTAGCGTGAAAGCGCTTTCTGCACCCTAGCCTTATTTTTAGGCCCTCAGCTCGAAAATAGCATACCCATACAATAATGAGTGTAGCGTTGCAACTGTAAGGGCTATTTTAATACTTTTGGTATTAAAATAACCCTAGCACTTGTGAGATGTGTTGATATGTGTAAATATCAGTATATATGTTACTGGCTCAGAGTAAATTTAGATGGCACACAGCACAAATTGAAAATTCAAATTGTCGACTGAAAAAAATAGCAATTTCAGGATATTTCTTTATTAGAAATCATGTAGATACGAGCTTTCAAGCTCTCCCAGATCATAGAACTATATATTGAGGGTCTTTAAACAAATTTTTACTTTGATAAAGTGAAGCTTTATCAGTACATCTTGATCTAGTACGGAGAGATCAGACGAGGTCTTGTTCCAACTGTTCCATTGTAATTTTATACAGTATATAATTATATATTTCACTTCTTTTATCACTAATAGTGTTCAATCTATCCATATGCAGCAATTTGGCATCATTTTGAGAGCCTGGATCCTCTCTGAGACTGTTAATGTTTGTCATCCATGGGATTTTCTCGTCTGAATTCCAGTTTTTTTCTCCTCCAGGGCCTTACAGCGTGTGAAGGGCCGATTTAACCCAATGAACCTTCCATAGACGCGTCACAGCCTGCTCTGTTGAGACAACCCAACTTGACTTTGAATGACAGAATTCCTTAGCCAATCAGAATAAAAAAACTACCTGACTGTCAAATTTCTCAAATCCGATTTGCTGAGACGTATAACCCTCCCCCTTTGAGCTTTGAATTCACACAGAGCGGCGTCCGATGAACAGATAGACAGTAAACATGAACGGATTAATTTTTTTTTTTTTGCTGCAGAACACCTCAAAGTAAGGAGCTGGTTTATGATGTGAACGATAATGCGGATTATGATGATGGCTTTGTTTTGTAAGTAAAACTGCGAGGCTGTGTCGTAGCGGAATGTGAAAAAACATGGCTGCGACCATCTGCTCGCTAGCGATCTCCTGAGCTAACGCGTGTTAGCATTGAATTCATTTTTCAAAACGTTATTGGCATAAATGTGGCGAGTGGGTCTGCCTAGGGGGCGCTATATTGATTGTGATACTTGGTATTAGATGTAGCTTTGTCTGAGTTGGGTTTAGAGTTTGTAGAAACAGCTGAGATGACTTTGTAGCGCAGGACCTGCAGTTTGAGCAGGTATGCGGCATCATTATATTCGTTACTGATGAGTGCACGCTATGAGTGGATGAATGTTTGGATGAATGCGTAGCCCCCACTGGTGGGGGCGCTCGGGCCGAATAGGTTTTAAGTGGAAGAAAAGACTAGAAAAGCGCTATACAAGTACAATCCATTTACCATTTTACCAATAATATACAATAAGGACTATAAAGTTTTAAGAGTTTGAAATTATGCATTTGGTGGGTTCTCTGCTCTTAGGTCCATGTATCTAAAATGCCTGACTTAACATACAGTATATGATCTCTGCGGTGACAGCAGTCTAGTGTCCTGGGAATTACAGGAGGTGATTCTGCAGCTCATGCTTTACGACTTGGAATGACTGCTATCTGTATTTTATCTGTACCAAGCGTTATACGTGCCTGACCTTTGCCCAAACCATAACCCTTCATTAACCTTTCAACCATACTGTAGTTATCATGCAGAGATAATGTAGAAAATAAACTACAAGTACCTCCTGGCGGTTGTATGCCTCCACCAACCAGTCGAGTTGCAGTTTGCATGACAAAATGTCATCACTTCATCATTTTGATCCTATTAGAAATTTGCGTGAAATTGTCATAATTAAGCATATGAATTCACGAGTTATGGCCACAAATGTGTTTTGGGAGGTCACAGTCACTATCCATCGTTCCAATCGTTGAATGGGACGTACTGGACGGAAAGACGAACAGATGGACAACCTGGAATCATAACTACAAATTTATATGTATCAACGTTCTCTCTTTAGTGACAGTAGGTAACGTCACTTTTTTAGAAAGTCTGAAAGCTTTCCAAGAGTTCCAATCCTCAACATCTGCACAATAACCATGTCTGGCAACAAACTATTTTAGTCTGACCCTATTGCAGGACTGCACTAAACACCAACAAATACAAATTTCCTGGAGGGAATCCACCTGTTGGGGGGCCCTATGATGCACACACACACTGTCATGCCCCAGGTGTGATGGAGACTTATTGAATTCTTTCAACACACTAATGACAAAAAAAAGAGATCTTCCCTCTGTGAACTGCACATTTTTTAATTTCCTCCTCTAAATTTAGTATAACAACCACTGCGGAGGTTGATTATCGCACATCGCCAATAACAATAATGGCAAAAAGTATGAGAGATTCAATTACGCTCCTCATGATTTATTTGTGGTTTAATGATTAAAAAAAACAGCCCGGTTCATTAGACATTAGAGCTCATACCACTGGCAATTATGAGGCGGCGTGATTTACCCCCGACGATACGCCAAACTATAATTTCCGTTCTGTTCCGCTGAACCTCATGCCAGCAATAATTGACACGAGTCTTGTTGACTCTGGCGTCCTCGGAGCAGCGATGATTATCTGATATTTGTTTGCTCGGTCACGTTGTGCAATCGCGTATTCAATAATTTACTTTCTTATACACCCAGGTGAGCCTGCCTTTTTTGCTTGTTAGCCCAGCAGACAAAGGCATGCATCTTTTATCTTCTGCTGCTTTGGCATGGCAAGTTGCTGCAGTGCTTCAACTTCTTTTCTTTCTCTTTTTTTTTTTTTTCCTCTAATGTAATCGTTATCCAAAGAAGCAAGGGAAGTGTGTACACCCAGTGTGTTCTCTTTTGCCCGTATCCTGTATCATCATAATTCATCAAAGCGGAGAGCTGGCTCACCCCTCGGAGAGGTGAAGCCGAGAGCAGCCCCGGCTGTTTGTCATTCGACAGCAGACACAATGCAACCTTGGCAAAGTGCAGTACAAGAGATACAAGGGGGAGATTGTCAATACAGAAGTGCTCGGCTACAAATAAAGTTTATACCGATAGACGGTGACATTGACCGGCGCTGTGAGCAAGAGGTGTTCGCTGAAGTGGAATGATGAGACACTTAAACTGGAATGAGAGTTTCATGCGCTTAGACCTTGTAAACAGCAGTTGGACAAAGGGATATTTGGTAACAGTGTGGAATCAGAGACGTCTGTGGCCCTGAGAGCTGTTTCTATTTTTTTTTTCTCAGCATTATGTTTGAGTTGCTTCCTTAAACTCTCTTACACTGATCGTGTTGCAGTTATCATGAGGGTATTCCAAAAACAAGCTATCTTTTAGCTCTTGAGGTCTTCAACTTTTTTTATATATCCTGAAAAAAACGCATGTTTAGCGGTCGAGCTGGAGGGAAGGTGGATGGGTCAAACAAAACAGGACTTTAGTTCAGGAAACCGCTGTCCGTTTCCAGTGCGAAACGAAAATTTGGAGTCATTCGTTTCAATAGTCACTTTACTCACGTGGTCAGGGTTAACGTCAACTACACTCTTTTCCTACGCCTAACAAAGTGATTTTGTTGCCTTAGACCTAACTTCCTGTGAAGATGGAGCTTTATTTTGAAAAGACGCCATGTGTGTAACGTGTATGCCAACACGCGGCCGTCGCTGAGACGTGCAAAACTGATGCTCAAGCGGTACGTAGAAAGCTCAATGCCACCAAACATGTTGCATTATGTGACGCATGGGTGTGAACGCGTTAAATGGTTGTTTGGCTCTATGGGACAGTAGGATGTCAATGAATACTAAGTAAAAAAAACAAAAACACCCTCAAATGTAGCACTTTTAAAATTTTAAAAAGTAAAATCATGCAAATATTGTACTTGGAAATGTCCTGCTTTTTTATTACTAGAGACACATTTTACAGGAAAGAGGTAAGTGGAAGAAAATTAGCAAAGAGCTAATTTGTTGATAGTGTATTGTTGTCATTGAATATCCTATATCTGGTTCAAACACTTTTGTGTTACGAATATGAATTTTGTGTTCTAGTATTGTGTTCTTCCTGCACTGCGATAATATAAATATAAATAAATAACTGCACTGGCTGGTGCGAGTATAATTGTTTCAGCTCAAATGAAACCTGTGACACAGTGAGGAACTTGCAGGCGAAAATGGCAGAGTTTCAGAGTCGTGCCTCTATGTGGCTTTTAAATCCTCCTTTCAATATATCGCAGCGTTCACACACTTGCATTTTGCCAGAAACGTCCCCCTCAGACGGCGTTTAATTGTAACGGCGCCTTGTATTCTCTCTGTCGCGAGCTGACAGTCGCCTCCTGTGCTGACTGCTCAGTGTTTCACCAAAAACCTAAATCTCTGTGCTTAAGGAAGGCCCTATTAATAGGCAAGCTTTCAGATCCTAATGGGGCTCTTAATTGGTAAGTGTTTTATTTATTAAAGGCTGATTCACTGGGAGGTTTTACTGTCTAAGCCTGTATTTGTACAAAAAAAAATATATTAAGTTTGCACCTGCATCGCTGTTAAGACCAACTTAAAGATAGAGCATACTGTCAACTACCTGAATGTTTAATTAGAGTCGTTTAGGTGTTGAACATTTCAAACTAAATCAATTAGCGTCAAGATCCAAGACGTAATTAAGGCGGGGATTTTCTTTGAGATAGCTCCAATAAATTCAACTTGGCACCTAATAGCAGTGCCTGTAAGCCAAACAAATGTGAATGTTCAAGGTAATTAAACCCCAAACCTAATGAATACAGAGCTACACTGTCAACTCACAGTAAAAAAAATGTAACTCTCATACAACCGGCTTGATTTGACGAGTGAAGGAACACTCATAAGGAAGCGCGATAGACTCTTTTTTTTTTTAGTGCCGGCGCACAGAGATATTGAACCAATCAATCTATAATACTGACATCAGTCCACACAGGAAAACGTGGGCTGTGTTCTCACTGCAGAAAGTTCTCAAATGTCTTTCTTTTAGAAATTACTATTTTGAGCAAATAAGTACAAATAAGTCAAAACTTTTATTGATTGATTGAAAGTGAGTTATAATTGGGGTTTAAAGTGGGGCAGCTACACTAACATTTGGCTGGTGAAAACTAAACATTAAATAGTCTTTCCCAAAGACTGGACGGGACCCACTGGTGGGTGGTGGGAGATTTTATTTGGGTCGCCAGATAAATTTGCCGAATTTATCCCATGGTCTTTAATTCAACATTTATATCTGCAGTACAACGTTGAGCCACATGAGGGAACCTGAATGTTTGTATTGTTGTATTAATTGTAATACGAAAGGCTAACGTTTTATTTGGCCTCATTTATTAAGTATTTAACATGTGTGTATGTTTTCATTAACACATGTATCAAACAATGTTGTTATTCATCCCATATCTCTTAAAAGAAATGCTGGTTAAATCTATTCAATATAATATAAGGTACTGAGGGAAATGACATTTAAAATGGTCAGGAACCTTCATTTACACAGAGATCTATTGTGAATTTGTGATGGATTGTCATTTTTTTAAAAGTGGGTCCCCAGATAAAAAGTTTGGGGAAACACTGAACTAAAGGACGAACTCCCACTGACCAAAGACAGATCAATCTTGCAGGCTACTTTGTGAAACCCTTCCTCCCCGAGCTTTGAACATTCCCTTTGAAGATTCCTGTCTCAGAGCTGGATAACGATGTAATCACATCGCCCACGAAGCCAAGGGTTCCTGCGCTGGGCCCCGAATCTAAACCCCACTAACGGAACGCCTCGGGCTTCTCAAACGAGTATTTCCCTCCACATCAAGCGCACGGTAATAACACTGCGGATCAAAATGGACAATTTGTCATGACGAAAATGAGCAGGAAACCCGTGCCTCCGGCTGACTGCCACGGAGCTATTGAACCCCGCCGCTGCGTTCTCATCTTGCGGGAGAAAAAGTAAAGCGATCGGCAAGCAACACAGGCATCCTGCTGTTCGCTCTTTGGACTCGTCCGTGACGCGCCGCTCTCCCAACTCTTCCCAAAAAACACTGACTGATGCTAATATTTAGGGATTGTTTCATCCGCCGGAAAACCACTATCCCATTATCTCTCTCCGTCGTATCTGCTAACTCCCACTGTTCCGTGCAGAACGCAGGGAGGCCACCTTCAGCTCAGGAACCATCAAGTAATCCGCTTACTTGCTGAATAGAAGAAAGTGTTGTCGGGGGTCGGACTAAATAAAAATGGCAGGAGGTCATCTTTGTTGATGAATCACAGATGTTTGTGAATAGGCGTCATAGTGGAAGTGATTTCGCGAGAGGTTAATTGGACTAAAGATTATTTTAGCTTCATTCAGCATCATTGTGACATTATGGATTTGCCTCCTTCAGCCCTTCACACGTCGTCACTTCTGTCTTTCTCTATTGGAGAGATGGGACTACAAAAGGGAATGAAAGAAACAGTGATTTCTTAATTTAACTGTTTGAATACTCCAAAGCTGTCTCCAGACCACCAGGACCCATGGTGGAAAATCACACGTGTTTCTCGCACTTTCCCATCAATCAATAAAGTTTACATGCCACTCCATTATATTTCATGGTATATCAGGCTTCATGAATAATGTATTTTGAGCGTATATTTAATACCATTGTATCACGTACATGTCAAACGACCTCCACCACTAAAACCAAGGTAAACAACGCAACTTAATGTTTGCTTAAATGACTTTCACTGTCAATACCTCATTACTAACAGAAACCTGGCTCGATCAAACTGGTAATAAGGAGCTGATTGAAACACCTCCTATTAACTATGAAGTTGTACATCGGACCGATGGACAAGGGAGTTGCTGATAAAAATTATATTTTTTATTGTGTCTTTCGGCAATTACATTTAGTAATGAAACACAATCGAGTACATACACTGACAACTGAAATAAATACAATGTGAGACAGGAAAAATTTTATTAATTGAAAATAAAATGTATTTAATTTAAATAAGATGAGAAACAAAAATATACAATGAATGAGTGGAAAGAAAAACATACAAAAATTAATAAAAATGAAAAGGTACAATTAAATAAATGTATAAGTAAACCACATATAATATAGAGTCAGAATACAGAACTACAATAGAATATCTGTCCATTATAGGTTAAAATTGTTGCCATATAGCATAACATATCGCACAGCCACTTGTGGAACAGCAAATATTCTCCAATGTCAAATGATGGAAAATGTCTTTAATCCATATCTTAAAGTTGGATGGTGTTCGTCATTCCATTTAGGGTGAACAAGTTGGTTTTCTGAAAGAATTGGGTGAGCCATAATTGATATTATCATTATTTCAGTTGATTTAAATTTTCACATTGATGACAGACAACAACTCAGATGCAAAACAATTCATCAGCTTTGATTTCAAACAACACACCACATCTCTGTGGAAATCCACAGAGTTTTCCTCCACAGGGTCCGACTCGTCTTCCGCCTGCAAGCTGACGTTGCATTTAAATAAGTCATCGCTGTCTTTTTCAATAAAGGTACGAAATAAAAGAAAGTCTCTTGCATCTCATCTTGTTTTTATTTGGATACAATGCACTTGAAGTGTCGCCACCCGTCTTCCTATAATGTGGGACAAATGTACATCGTGTTTGTTTGTTTTGCTTACAAAATTTCACTTGTGTTGAGAGTCTGATCTATGAGACTTCAGTCTCTCTGTTTGGAAAAAAAACATCACTATGAAGTGCAGAGGTAGCAAATCATCTGATGTCAAAATCAGAGGAGAGATGAGTTTTGTTTAGAAACCAAATTTAGAACTGAGCCATGTTGATGCTTTAAAAAAGCTGACTTTTCAGAATGAAACAGATCTAAGGCAGCAGCTCATTAGTGAGCTCCCGACCTCCAGGAGCACTCTGCCTTATCAAGAAAAGAAATATTAATGTTGTGACCTTAATTTCAAAACTTTAGTCACAGTTCAACTCAGACGGTTGCATCTTAATTATAATATACAGTCCTTAGGTTCAACTATATTACCAAGGCAATGAGGTTGAACACGTGTATTGCAAGGAACCTTAGATGAGTTTGTCAGCATACACATATATGTGTGTGTGTGTTCATGCTGGGACACCAGAACAATACATTGTTTAATTCTTTAGTTGTTTAATTTGACCATATGTGTATGTTGCTCTCCTGATATATTCTGTCTTGTTGTAAACAATAAACTTGGGGTTGGGGTGAGTCAACCAAACGTTGTGGAAAATGATAAAGACGTGATAAAACACAAAATATACACAATCAACTGTTGGAGCGAGGGAGGAAGAGCAGGGGTGTGTCCGGGGAGTGGCCTGGTCTACAAATCTGATTGGCCCCACCCTACCCAATTGCCGTGCCATTTTAGTATTTCCATGGAGCGCCCAGTGAGCAAGTGGTATGTTCTCTATATCTCTATATCCTGGCAATGTTATGGGAAATTTGGACTCCCAAATCAGCTGTAGTATAATTTCAGGGGGAAATCTCAAATTTCAGTTCGAGTGGATAGTTAGAATGCACTTTAGACCCAACTCGTGAAAGGAAGACTCCACTAGTAACAATGAAAAAAATTCATAAAGAGGCAATTACAGAATGTCAGCATGATGAATGGATACAGCTGAAAAATAATAGTTTCAAAGATTATGTTTGATTCAGTGAAAATCTGAAGGATTACATCTTCAAGTACAAAAACACAATGAACCCAGAGCCTTTGTTCCCCCTCTACAAAGTAATGATTGGGCGTGTTCGGTATTTTATCCGCCAAATGTTTCATCGTTATTTTTGAACGTGTATGATCGTTGGCAGTGAGTGTTTCTACCGTGGCCACCGAGCCGTGAAGTGAGACCGTGTTGTCGAGACATTGCAGCGCAGGGTCAAGGTCATCCCCTTTATCTGGCAGAGAGAAAATAGATGTGCAGCCACACACATACACACACACACACACACACACAACTCCGTTCATGTGATACATATATATCATCAGAGCCCCCTACATGAATACAAATAAATTCAAATGCGTGCATTACAAAAATGCATAAAAAGGGGAATAAATGTGCTGCGCAGAGGTGTTGAATAGGAAATGTCATTACATGTGAGAGACAGAGACGGCTCTACGGGCTCCGCATTAAACAGGAATACTTGAATTTATACCACATACTATTTAATATCCACATTTACAAGAAAGCCATGGGTTATCAGCAGTGTTTTATGATAAAATCATAGTAATAAAGTGGATGCGCAGAGATTCCAGGAAGGATAAATGTGGTTGAACTGGTGTGCTTTATGGATTTTTATTAGAAATCTAAAATCTTAGCTTCAAGTCTGATGGTTAGAGGATATCTCAATCTGTAAAATAGACACTTAGGATTTAAGGTGGGGAAGATAAAATTCCTTCAAAACACAAGTGGATCTAATGACAAGATATGATGAAATGGCACATATTAAACTCAGCTTGCAAGAACAACCTCAGTGAAGGAGATGGTTGACAACCTTCAGGTGTATCTGAGTCAATGAAAAACACATTTTCTATACAATGATGACCTGCAGTGCATAATGCTAACAACCACTACACAAAGCAAAAGCAAGTTTAATTTTAACCCTGATATGAGGACAACATGGATGTCTTATTTGAGGAAGGGGGGGGGGGGGGGATGTTAAAGCAATTCTAAATACATGCAAGACATTATGCAGTTAGAATGTGGTTGAAAGCACTGTTTAGCTGAGTAAGGTCTTCTAGCAACTTTGTGAATTATGACTTCTTTATCGAGCTTGTAAAGAGGAGGAGGAGGATGGGTCAACAAAGTCGGTATGATATCTCTCAATATGTTTTTTGTTTAATCTTTCGTGTGTTATCCTGCGAATGAGCAACAAGAACGATCACAGTGAGGGGGCAAGGTGTTCAGGCAAAAAACAACTTTTGGTTAGGTTTAGGAAAAGATTGTGGTTTGGGTTAAAATAAATACAGAAGTGAGTACGGATGTTACGTGACAAATTTCGACTTCTGGGTTTCAGGATGCAAACAGCGGTCTCCTGGATGAACGTCAGTTTTTTTTAAGACCCACCCATCCAACACAACCTCCTCTCTCGCCCCTTTATAATACATCACCTATCCTGGCTCACAATTGATTATGCGGGTCATGTACCAATTAAAAAAATTGGTGTCATTTAGACACAATAGCAACATGGTTGAAAATAATTAAAGAGCATCGTCCACCCTTACCGACACATAACTATTGGGTTTTAACTCTGTACTGAGAGTACCATAACCTCACGTGTTGAAAGCTACTGTTCTCATGTGGAAGATGTCTTGTCAGAGCACAATCTGAGAGTTGTAGCCTGCTGCCATCTTCCAATATATTTAGTTTAATGCTAATGTTCAGATCTGATTGTTCACTCAGGGGGTTGGCGGGTTTCACTCTGAGCTGACCTTTCAGTCGGGTAATAAGCCATTTTGCTCCGTTGTATTAATATGGGAGATTTATATCGCCATAATGGAGGGCCTCCGCAACGGCATTACTCACGGTGATTAGTGACTAATGAATGACTGCCAACCTGTGTTGTGGTAATGCATTCCTCTGACTGATTGTGGTCAACCCTGTTTCGGGCAGGCAGCCAAAGAGAAAAGTTCATTAGTAAAGCCATATTAATTAACAAGTTACAGGAAATTAATCCGGGGAGGGGACTCTCCATTACTCTCCTTAGCATGATCTCATTTGTATCATATCAACCCTGATGAAAACAAAAAGTAATATTGCGGCACGCTCTTTGCTGGGTGTTTTTAACAATTACATATGAGGGATTTCCAGATCCCCGAACAGATATTGCTCTAAAATGAGCTACGGTTGGCTTGTTCAGTAGATAAGTGAAGCAGCAAGGTTAAGCTAAGGGAAGAGGGGAGTGGCTATAACTGGTTGACCCCCCCCCCCCCGGACCATCACACGTTATTACCCATCATTCTTTCCTGGGTGGATATGGTGAACGCAGGAGCTCTCAGGATGACGGAAGTCTCCAATTTTGAAGAATAACTGCGCAGACATTGGGTACTTGTTGATAGACAGGACCCAGGTCGATGGATCCTTGGAGTCGCCTAAGGCCCTCACTTAACTGGGAGTGATTCAGCCGTCAATATAGCTGTTTCCCTAAAAAGACTGAAGGAGAACTGCAGGCTTCCGGGGGGGAGGGGGGAGATGTATGTGTAGCCTTCCGCAGCCAGATAGATTTGTGCTACCTCCACTTTAATAAAAATTTTCATTCCCGCAGAGAAAAACATTAAGCGTCCCCCCCTCCCGTCCGCAGATGCCGCTCTCTCGTCTATGACACTGTGTCCTTCGACTTCCCGCAAGTATGAATCTGTCACTGATGGTCCTGGTTTTATAAACCTGCATAGCTTTATGTAAATGATACAAGTGCACAGTGAAAAAGAAAAAAGAACCATTTTGGAAGTCTTGCAGCGTTACAATGATCAATTCTTCTGTCTCACTGTATTAAGCCAACAATACAAGAGACAATTTGCTCTGTCACTCTGTTCAAAATTGCTCCAATCATGACTTCCAACACTTAAAAGAGCAATAAGGAGGATTTTTATTGCTCTGTAACACAAAATGACTGCAATATATCTGCAGGAGTTTGATAGGATTTTAGATTAATTCAGTGATTACTGGGCCGGATACTGATATATCGGGCTTGCACAAATCACGTTTTGATCTATGGTTTCTCTCGAAAGGAAGCATTTACTTTTTTTTCTTATCTGTGGTATATTACATGCTATATTAGGTTGGATCTTTGTTCTGTGTTTTAAACATGTCGCTGTTTGTGTCAGGTAAACACTTAAGCGGGCACAGTTAGCATTTCAATCTGTTTACAGGAAACCCCCAACTGCAAACAAAGTCAAGCTCCAAATGAGTTATTAATAATAGTGGATTGGTGAACTATTGCACACAATCTGTCTCCATTAATCCATTATACTATAAGCTACTATAATTCATAAAGTAGGCCGGATCGAGAGGTTGATTAACACATATTTTTGCAGGTTGGGTGGTGCGGATTGGCTCCCATAACGGGTCACGGGTAGGTGCGGGTATTAAAAAAAAAAAACCTGACCCTTGCAATACTGTTACCAAAGCCATGAGAATATGTCCGTTGTTGTAATAAGCCAGAGTTTGCCTTCAACTTTTTAGTAGTGGACACAACACTTATACTACTTGTAAAAGTGAAACCTGATGCAAAATGTGGAAAAACTGCATTTCGGAGACAGATCAGCGTTTTGAGACACTCTCATTGCCAGGCACTATGGCACGGCAGGAAACGAGCAGCCTTGTCAACTCATTGACAGCTAATTTAAAGTGAGACAATAAAGACCTGTCCAGACACTGCATCAGCCGGAGCCGTCCTACCTACCTAAATGCATGAACGGCGTCCTCGCAAGGACAGAGGTGCTGCCTGTCAAGATGGCCAGAGCGCTGTCAAAGTCTGCAAACTTTTTTTTTTTTTCTCTCTCTTGCCGCGAAAGCACAGCGCTACAGCAGCCGTCATAGTCTGTCAGGGATGAGACACGGCTCCATTAGCACCTCAGGCTACCTCCGATTCTGAGACAAAAACACCAGCGTCTGGGTGCATTGGCGTCCAAATGTTTTCATCTCAGTCATGGACATTAAAAGTGATGGGGCTGTGCCTTATAGATAAGTGATATCTGACAAGCAGGAATGTTTTGATGATCAAACCGTAGAAATAAATCTCCCCTATCCTGATGTTTTTAGGTGCCTGTAGTGGAAAGTCCCCCCTCATACTGTATATGGCTTTATTTGTCTGTATTCTCCAGTGATTTATATTGTGGACGTTTGTATCAATTTGTGCCCCCTCAAAAATGTTGGCCACACTACGCCCTTGTCAGTATCAGTTTGTTCTGATGTGTTGGTTCATAGATCTCATACATCATCCCAGTCGCCAACAACCACAACAGTGTGTGTGTGTCCAGCAGATTGGTATTTTAGTTTCACAACATTTCTTGGAGGCAGAACTTTCTGGCTCTGGAGAAGGAAATAATCTCATTGGAGTTCAACCTCAATGGCTGGAAACCACAACTTTTTTCAAAGTAACCGGCCAGCAAGTCCCCCTGTTTTCTGTTCATGTCCATTTTGGTGCAGGGACCACTGTGGCACCGATGGCTATATTTAATAGCTGTCGTGGCTCATCTTCAGAGTTGCTTGTTAGTGGGACCGAGTTGAACCTTGTACACAAAATGGGCAGTCGAAAAAAAAATAATACAGCTCAGCTCAGACAATTCTCTCAGCAGCTCAGCTGCTTTCGTCCTTGTTTCAGGGCCAAGGGCTCACATAAGGTTAAACTCTGTCGGAAGCGAGACGAGGTCTTTTAAAGGATGCGATGACCACTGACACAGTGGCCAGATGACCAGTCCATCGTCGATCAAGCCTACGTTTAATGTGCTCGCCCTCGTAATGTATACAGCAATCAGGAGGTTTCCTGAAAAAGTCGTACAGGTCATTGCAAAATCCTCACGTACGATGAGATGCATCTGGTCTTTAAGGCAATGCACGTATTGTATTTTATGCAATTTGCAAGTTCGTCTTGTAAGATCTCCTGAACACCACCGTGCTTGCCAGAACATTTCGGCGTCACCCTGCAGAAACCCAGGCTGTTCAAAGCAGACGCTCTGAATCTTCTTAGGTTTAGACAAAACTAATGACTATTGATCCTCTGTGCCAGTGAGGTATCTTGAGCCACCCCGATCAGCTCATTCTGCACATAGTGGCATGTGCTCGTCGCATTGCATGGGACAGTAATTGCATAATCAAATGAAGACTAAAACTGTCCACTCCCTCCGTCTGCAATTTCATGAAATGCATTCAATTTTCAAGAGGCGTCAAGAGGCAAGTGATTGGATACTTAAAATTCAAAATGCAATTATATCAATAATAGCCTAATATAGTATATATTGTTTTTCAGCTGATCTGAATACACAAGTGATTCCTTTTTAAATGTTCTTACTGTGTCCCCTATTCCTTCCTCAGAGCCTGACAGGAGAGGTGCTCCTTGGAGGTGGTGTGGTTGTGGAAGCCTCTGTTGCACTCCATGGCATGCTTCCAGTTACAGTAGCCTTTAAATTGAAATGTTTACTCAAAGCCTCAGGCTGCCCCACTAAATCTTTGGCATGGATGATCAGCTTTGACCGAATATTCCTGCCAGTCATGAAACCGCAAGCTCATGATGTTGGTTATCAGACAGTTGTAAGACAGAAGTTGATGGAAAAAATACTTCTCTGAATATAGTGTATTAAGTTATTAATCAGTACGCTAAATAGCTTGATAGCTTGCTAACTGACATTTAGCAACCTACTATGCACAGAGAGCGGAGTGCTGCAGGGTTGACGTATTTTTGTAGGCCAACTCCGAAGTTAGCATCGCACTGGCTGTAAAGGACCTCTGAGAGTGTAGGGTATTTTAATAGATTGTTCTTTTTGTTGTGTCTTTTATTTTGGACATTGTATCACTGCAGTCGGTGCGTTTCCTGTCGCGCTTTTATTTTGAAGGTACAAAACCGAAAGTAGGTAGTCAGAAGCGGGACAAAACGAAAAGTCGCTAAAGAGACGGAAAAAAGTAATAAAAACAAGGAAGAAGGTTACGGTTTTGTTTAGTTTAGCACCTGGCCGATATGGGCACAAGGTTAGTACCTGTTCAAGTTTATTCTTTGGAAAATGTTGTTTAAGTTGCTACGGTTTTTTCAGTTTTTGTGTCAGCTCAAGCTAACCAACTGCTGTTTCCGCTCGAAGGCACCGCCTTGTGGTCAAATGTAGCATGTTAGAGGAAGGATAGGGAAGATGCTAAACAGTGTTCAAAAACGTTTGTCTTTACTTATTTTTCTTCATAGGTCTTACGGTGTGTTCATTAAAGACTTATGGACCATCAGTTCAAGACTCCAGACCATTATTCAGCCGGGGATGCGACACTGGCTGCATCGATAAAAAGCCAATGGCACTTTTTCACGAGAGCTGTGGCTGATTAGCATGTTCCTGGATAGCTGTCATGTTAGCGATTAGCTCGCCAGTTAGGCTACAATAGTTAGCCAACTTGTCCCGTAACTAGTCAGCAAGTCGCCAAGCTCCAAGCACCACCTATTTTTGGAAGATGCTCAGCTGAACTTCGCTCTTCTTTTCACTGGTATGATCAGGCTTTTACTCAGAGAATCTGGTCCTCCTTGACTCCATCCAGTGATATTCTTTGAAATACATTGGTGTTTATCTCCGACCATCATTTTGTAAATTAGAGTCAACAAACCTTTTTTTTTTTTTTTTTTTTTTTTCTAATTGAAGTTGTAGGCAGTGAAGCAAACTGAGAGCATATCTGAACTACTTGCCCTCACTCCCACACACACTCCCACACTTGTCTGTGCTGGTGAAGGTATGTTGATTTGAGGGATACCACCACTGTCAACCACATGAGCTGTGAGCGGATGGACAATCAATAAGCTTGTTCTAATGCCTTTCTGAAAAGTACCTGTTTACCACAAGGATGGTCCAAATAAAAAGCTGTCACTCAACCACACGGATGGAAGATAAGGCTATGCTATGTGTGTGTGTGTGTGTGTGTGTGTGTGTGTGTGTGTGTTGGGGGGGGGGGGGGGGGGGGGGGGGGGGGGGGGTATACACATACATTGTTGGGGTCAAATAGTCCCCGCACCTTAAATCAACACATTTTAGGATGAAAACATGGTTTAAGTTGAGGGTAAGGTTAAGTTTAGGCTTAGTGAAGGGGAAAAAGGAGAACTCTGGCAAATGCACGGGCTCACAAACTTTGTATTAAAAACACTGATGGTTCTCAAAAATGGGTTTGTATTAACTATTCAATAAGTGTCCTTGCGGGTCTCCAAATGGAGGTGTCGCAGCCATCATCAGAGGAGGTAAGTTTGTAATAATTAATTTTTTTGTGTTTTTACAGGTATGGGGGGGTCCTGGGAAGGTATATGGTATATGTAAGTGCTAAAAAGATGCTAAAATATAAATACATAAATAAGAGAATAAGTGCCATCAAACCACAATAAAACATAAATAACCTATGAGGATATATTTCCCAAACCAGGACCACTCCATTAGCCACACAAGGATCCACTGGCTCTAATTAATTTGATTGAGGCCATGGGGGTAAACTGTATTTAGTTTACTTATCCACTGTCTCTCTTTCGCCAGTCTCTGTCTGTCCGACCACCAGGATCCCGACTCCAACCCCAAGATAAAAAGGTTTTCACTCCCATGTTGTCTAAAATGTTCATACAGGTGAGTCATTTTGTTGGCCTTATTAATCAAGTACAAATATTTCAATCTTAGAACTAAACTGTTCTTGGTCTGACCAATATAAAGTTTATTACAGACACTGCACTCAATACGATAGACCAAATGTATTGACTCTGGCTTAGTCACATGCCAGACAGGTGCACTCAGGTAAGTATGTTGATTCACCATAAATTTGATACTTTTAAAGTGTCTGCCATGTTTTTCTTTTTTGTATTTGCTGCCAAGGGAGGCATGTACTAGAAGGTCTTTGATATTTTTGTTCCTTCTAAATGCTGTTATGATTTTGAAATCAGAAAGTGATTCCATGCGGTCCTGTAACCTCTTTAAATTACTTTTGATTTTTGCATTCAATGTCCTGGAGGCAGGAGAAAAGGTAGTTTTCTAAGGTTAGGATTAGGTTGGTAGCGGTTTGGGTTAAAGTTAGTTAGTCTGCAGAAAATGAATGGAAGTCAATGTGACGTTCTCTAAAGTGACGGTGTGTGTATGTTTGGTTGGGGTAATGCTCCAATTTGCAACTCTTATAGTTTTTGACTGTGCACTGTGAAGAAGAAATGACTGTATGTATGGAGCATAAAAAACGATGTTGTTGGTCTGCTGACTCTGTTGGTCCTGAGGAAAAAAAAACAGCCCAATGGAGAGGTTGTGTCTATTTCCTGTCTTCTCCCCCAAGCTGCCTTTAATTTGCTCTGTGGCACAATGCCCACATAAATGGCCAAGGGCCGGGACCTGTTCATTTACTGGAGTGCGAAATGTCAATATATACTCACAACAAAAGGTATGCCGCTGCACATCCAGCTCTGCGGGCGCTCTTATTTGAACCAAAGCCCTCGTTCGCTGAACACACAGGCAGTCTCTGAACCCAAAGTTTCGCATTGCGACTACCGAATGTCCACTTTAAAGACAAAAAGTCTGCCAGTGCCGGAAGATCCGGCAACAGGTGTTCACACATGACTTTGGTTATTCTCTTTGTGGCTCAGCAGCCTGCACTCCAGGGGGATAACATGTATAGATAGGGTCTATTAGCAAAGGGGAATACCTGTAGAAAATCTTCTTTCCCTTCCTCTGCCAAATGTTAATCTCTTATAAAAATGAAGGATGATTTTAGCCCAGGGGCCACATTGTCTGCCTCCTGAGTCACAAAAGGCAGCAATTAGTATCACAGGAGCTGACAAAATTACCCATGATTGCCCCTTTTGAATCCTGTATTGTAGTAGAGGTTTTTATGCTATTTTAATGGGGAAAGGTAACGTGGAATCAGACAATATTCAAAGCCACACTGGCAGCAAAGGTTATGAGCATTAAATGAACCGACTTGTGACAGCGAAAAATGAAAGTCAACATAAAGGGCAGCACTTGAGAATAGCTTTTATCTGTACTTGGAGTGAACCATCATCCTGTTTATTCATGCACAGAGAGCCATGTTAAGTTCCCTATATCCCCTTTGATGCCGTTGGGCTGGCAAGGCGCAGCTATCCCTCCTTTTATGATTACTGCGGTGGATCTGATTTAGCTGATCTCTTGTGGGATTCTTCTCCAAACTAATGGGTTTGCTATGTTTAATGATGTGGGAAATTTTACTGAATGGAAGTTATTTATCTTTATCAACGTTCCTTTAGAAGTGGGGTAGCTGTCAGAAAAGTGTTGCATCTGTCATAGACTCTGGGTCAAAGCAATACAAAGGCCAATCACCATCACCAGGGATCTCAGCCAAACCAATTGTGCTGGTGAACATTGAAATCATAATACAATTTTGGGATGTCATCATTTCAATATACATGATTTCCAGAGAAGAATCCTTTCCCTACAGGCCATAATGCTATAGTCCTACAATGACAGATAAACGTATGACTCAATCCAAGAAATATAATTACTGACTTTTACTGCTTCTTCAATCGAGTCCTCCAATCAAATGACATCGTCATCATTATATTTGGGGAGCAACACTACAGTATGTGATTAAAAAAAAAAACATTAAAACAACCAAGCTTTATGATAAAAGCAACAGTGCTAAAAATAGATAAGAAAAGTTTATAACAAAAGAAAGGTTTCGTAGTATAAAATAAATTATTAGATATGTAAACTTTGGCATCGCAAAGACTAAGCTACAGTATTTCAGGTTATATAGGTAGGTTTTTCATTTCAATGTCATACTTACCTGATCTACCCATTAGGAAAATGGATACTGCTTCATATGTGGTAACACCGACACCCCGTCTAGCATGATGGCCGATAGAACAATTTCATTGAACAATCCTTCTAAAACTGTGAATTATATATTTGTTTTATGACCTGCCATGGCTCTGGTTAAGGTTTGTGTACAGACATGGTAGATGAAATGACCATGAGCAATGTAAGAGAAGTCGGTCATTACTGAGTTTCTACCCAGCGATTTCTATGCACTTTTTCAATTTGTGCAATAAAAAATGGTGGAAATGCACCAATATTTGAGGAGCCAGACCTTTCTTTCGAGCTTGCACTGTGGACACTAGTCCGGCTATGATTCTGTATTCAACCAATCCTAAGCATTTCTAGGAGCAGTGACCTGCTGCCCGGGGACCATTTTGGAGTTAAGGGTCTCACTCAAGGAGCATAGCAGGAGCTGGGGACCAAACCACCAACCTTTGAGTTAAAAGATGACCCACTGAGCCACAATTGCCCCCAAAAAAGCAACTAGCTGGTGAACAAAGTGGGGCAAAAGTGAGTATTGAAGTAACATTCAAGAAAAATAAAAGTTGGTAATGGGAGGAGTGGTCTCCTAATAGTCACATAAAAGTATCTCACTATATACTATACGAAGTACAGCTTCTTGTGAGGATAGTCTCAGCTTTATCAACAGCTCTCGGGATGAATCATGAACATTGGAAAAAAAAAAAGTTGAATATCTAGTCATGTTGATTCTATTCTTTACAAAAAGAAAATGTGTCAGCTTTTCAGATCAATTTCTCTTTAAATTTCTTTAGAAAATTCTTGAAACACATTGAGATACATGGAAATTGAGTGCAACTCTGCACTCACTGGTATTTTCTGTGCTTCTCAAAGAAAAGATTTGAAGACTGAATAGAAGATTAAATAACATGAAAGGTTTGGCACTGAAGGAGCCGAAGGCGTTGGAAATCTGGGGGAAAATGCTGCCAGATAGAATTCAAATGTCTGATCTTATCGTGTGGTCTAACGATTATTGGTTCTGTCAGACCACATTGTTATGAATAGCCAGAACATACCAAATAACCTTCCCTGTGAAGCCCTAAAAAAAAAAGCAATTGCCTTGAAGCTGCATGGATACCAATATTTGCTGTACAAGTTTGTACAAGTCAGACATTGCTCCAAGTTTTGGATTTGAACTTTGGACTTCATTTTGAAGCCAGCAGTGAACACCCTCCAGCGTGAGGGTGTTTTGGATTACCTTCAAGAGAAACCATCAGAAAGACACCACTGTAGCATGCACTGGGAATATCTACTGTTCACCACTGCCTTCAAATAAACACCAGTGGTGAACACAGAGACGGAGGCCAGAGGGAGCAATTATCTGTTAGTCTTTCTCTTTTTCTTCCTCTCGTATTTTTGTAGACCAACCCGGAAGTTAAGATCACACTGGTTCCCTCAACACAAAGCCATCTGGATTTTTCCATTGGATTTTAATACAATGATCACTGCAGAGCCTGTTAAAAACATGCTTCTTCTTCATCATATACCAAATGTATCTGCAGTTTTTCATGGTTGGCCCTGATAAAACAGGACAGAATAGCATACATATGGCGATAACTGTCGGACAAGTATAAAGTTTCCAGATGAAAAGATTCTAAGTTACTCTGTAAATGAACACAGTGCAGTACTCACGGTAGCTGATGATACTGAGCAGTTTTTATACAAGATCAGTAATTCCAGCTTCCATTATGATGACATGGGACAGGAAGTCTTTTCCATCATGTTGTTGCTTCATTACTGTGAGTGTCATTGGACTGACTTAACTAATGTGTAATCAGTATAACAAATGGGGACAGTTGCTACACAATACTATTGCTTTGATTGCACTTGCAACCGCACCCAACAGTGATGTTGCCATGTCCTGGAGTACACCTGTACAGCAAGATAAGAAGTTAAACCACTGGAGATCAGCAAAAAGGGGAGATTAAGATACTCTTAACATTTCCATAGCTGACCCAGTTTTCTCTACAGACGTGATTCATTATTTCCACACTTTTTTACAAGCTTTTCTTAATAATAACTGAATAATTCCATTCCTGAATTGATTGGGACAACTCATTTACATATTGCTTTTTAAATGAGTAGTCATTTAGACTCAAAGATTTCAATTGCGGTCAATTCCTATTTATAAAAAAATCGACAACTTGTTTTCTTAAATGTCACATGAGCAACCCACTTTCCATAATCAGGGAAGGGAATTACAGACACCTGATTTCCCCTGCTAGATTCATCCTGCAGAAAGTTGATTTGTGTAAATTGGGTTTCTATTTGTCTTTTTTACATGCTTGTGCAAGACAAAGACTTCGGACAGGGAGAGTCACGCTGTGAAAGAAGAGCCCATCATGACACACTGTCATATTCAAAATAACTTCATTCAAACTCCGACTACAACTGGCAGACAACTCTGTGACTCTAAAAAAATACATTTCCACCTTTTCAGACACATTCACGCTGTAAGAAAACACTGTGCTCTCATGCAGAGCCTGACCTCTCACTGAACTGACATTTCAAATGCTCCAAAAAAAATAATAGAAAAAATTTGGGGTTTGGGGAGAAATGCATGTACACGCGATGTCTGATAACCTGTGTAATGTGATTTGTCTGCGTAACCTGGTTTCTTGTGTGCATGAAAAAATAGTGAATGTTCTGTAAATTGTTTTTTTTTCATTTTTTATAAACATTTTAAAGCATCAGAGAAGCTGTTTGGAAACGGCAAAAAAAGGAGATAAAACTTCAATTGCGTAAAAAAAATTTTACACTTGCTTGAGGTGTTTTTTTTTTTTTTTTGTTCTAAATGGGTTGTGGGAAACGCCTTTGCCGAACACATTCTTGCATAGCGAACATTAAACTTAGATGACTGATCAGCTTGTTCTGCCGTTGGTGCCGCTTGTCTTTGTCTCAAGACAGCATGAAACATGACCAATACTAGCTGACAATTAAGGACAATTAAACGTTACCCAACTGAAACAAATTCCTGAAGACCTTTTTTTTCGATTGTCCATCTGTTTAATGGTGGATTACAGCCTTGTGTAGCCTATAGCGCCAATTTCTATGCTGTAGCGGAGTTTATTCACTCCGAACCAGTTGATTGAAACAGCCCTAAATTTTGCATTTCTCATTTTGCGCCTTTCAAAAGTTTGCTTAATATTCCCTTAAATGGAATTAATGGCTGTTGACACTAAGGGCAAAATAAGTGACAGATGATCCTCTAGTAGTTGTGTCTATGACCGTACGTGGACTTCAAAAGTTTCACTTTTGTCTCTTTTGTAAATATCGCACCAGTTTTTTTTGTCAGACAATATTTAAAAGTGAAGTAAATTTGACATGCGGTTCATTGCAACTCAAAAGTCCTTGAACTGCTACAGATTAGGAACTAACTGCTAGTTTAACATTGATTGCAATACTGATTGGCACATACAACAATTGGCCCAATTTCCCCTCAACACCATTTGACCACACAGCTTCATTCAACCATCTCCTTTGTCAAACATCTTTCCAACATGTATGGAATATGCTGTCTACATCTCTGTTGTTCAGTGTGTCAAGTTCTTTCTTTCAGAGTGTGAAGTAATGTGAAAAACATTTTACATGCCAGCGGAAAACTTCTCCTGCTGGGTGCTGCCCTCACACTTGCCTTTTAACAAGTTGTTGGAGCAGTGCTGTTGTCATGCTTGACAAGAGCGCATAAACTGAGCTGACGAATTCCTCCAGCTACAGCTGCATGCGAAACAACCCACTTACTGTCTGTCGACATCATGCTCTGGATGAAATTGCACTCTTACACGTTTATCTGTTACAGGGAGAGACACGGTGAGTTGTGGCTAAATATTCATTGTTCCTCTTTCAAAATGCTCGTCTGACTCCCGAATGAAACCTAGATACGCCATGAAGTTCTCATTTGTCACGCAAAAGATGTCATCTGTTGGCGGGAGCCGAGTCTACAAGAGAAGACAGCTGTGTGATTAAGATTCTCACACGCTCTCGCAGTCTAAAATACTTTGGGGCAGACGGCTTATTATGGCATTCCCTTTCATGTCTTTGGAATAAACTTATCACAGTAATACTCTCCCCCTGATCTCACATTGATTCCCATCCCCGTCGGCATGTCAGGAAACTTCAGATGGAGATGAAACGAGAAGGGGAATAAATAGTCTTTCAGATATGCAAGTCTCTAATCAGCTGTGAGACAAACAGTGGGAGTTCATAGAGAGGTCATCCATCAGCACAGCTGTTCAAGAGTTATCTAGACCAGTGGTTAGCAACCGTTTTCTCAAGTCGGACACCCACAGACCTATCCCATGAAGTAACCCTTCATGGATTATATTTAACACTATTAAACACTATAAAAGTAGATGTTGTTAGCATAAAATTATATTTATTTGGAGTGGCTGAATCTATTTAATTTAAGTGTCTCTGATTGTCATGATACTCTTACCGTAACCCTAACCAATCTCCATAAACAGAGTAGGGCGGGTCATGCCTTCGACATAGTTTATTTGAATAGTATCGACTGGTTTTATTGTTTCATCTATTGTACTGTTTTGTTAGGGTTTAACTCTTAGTTTGTCTTGCTTTGTTGGGCCTCATTGTTGAGCTTTCTGTTGTTTTATTGCCTTACTTTTGTTGCTTTGTCTGTCAAAGCACTTTGTAAACTTTGTTTTTAAAAGTGCTATATAAATAAAATTATTATTATCTTTATTTAATATTATAGTTGGAACAAATATTGTAACAGGGAAAGTCCGATGACGTCATTTTGCGTAATAGTTAGCAATGCGCTTCTGTTGAGTGTTTGGCCTTCTAAACAATGAGTGTTTGTTTTCAGGATAACGGGCTGTTGGACAATCGATCCGATGGAACATTTATCGGACTATAATGGGATGTTGTAACTATGGCATGGCACTGTTTCTCCAGTGCTTTTAACTATCTAAATCAACTGTTCATTCGTTACTTTTAGCTGTCTATTTCAACTACTTATCCAGTACTTTTACATATATCTTTATCTTTGACTTTTAGTTAACTGTTCCGCTGAGACTGATCGCTTGTTAACTACAAACTTCAAGGGACATATTTTTTATGAAATTGTGATATACATTTTTTTTTAATTAGTTGAGCTACTAAACAATCCTTCTTCATACCCCATGGCTACTACACAATAATCCTCTGAGGTACAAGGACCTTGTTTGGGAATCATGGATCTAGACTGTGTTTGTGCAGCTTATAGGAAAGGATCACATAGGGTACCTTATGGTCGGTCCACTCCATGTGGAAAGACCCTAGGCAATCCCCCCTAAACCCTAGATTGACTGTGGGAAGTGACAGGTAAAGGATGATAAAAATAATTCATCACCGACCTTGGAAAGGTACATTTGAATAGCTGGTGTCCATTTACTTGTCAGCATGCCGTTGGTTTCATGGCAAGAGCAGATTTCTGTGAAGTCAAGTCCTGCACACAAGATGCCAAGCAGCAACCTCATGCTTTGATCTTTTTACCTGCTGTGTATATCTGATCTCATCCTCACTTTGTTGAAGTGTGACTGCTGTCTGGCTCACAACGAGGAAAACCATGGAGGGTGATTGAAGTCGAATAGAAGACCGCCACACATGTCTCGGGTTTTCCATTCAGGTAGTGTAATGTCATAAAGATTTCAAGCATTAAGGTGATCTCTTCTGGGGCATCTGATAGTTCCTGTTCCGCTACATCAAGGCCTGCCGTCCAGGTGAGGAAACAGCATGCTTCCCATTAATCCTCACAGTGGGACCAACAGTGGTCATCCAGTCGGCCCCCTGATCAGCTCCTGACGCTGCATCAAGTCACCTCCACAGGCACGGCAATGCTCTGTTTACCTTCATACAGGGAATTAACAGGAACACACGTGTGTCCGGGGAGAAATGGGCCCAATTAGTCAGTTGAACCACCTCCAAAATGTGAAAGGAAAGGTCTCCGTTACTAGAGCAACACAACGAATGCATGTACTGCAAAAAAAGGAAAAAAAAGCAGAAGATAAGTATCAAGGACAGCTCCCCAGCCCTACTTTCTTAGGCTATTTCTCAGTACTATACCTGCCTATCAGTATAATTACCACTGGGGTCAGTGTACACCCATTGGCCCTCAGCAGTAATAAATGTTACATTCCGGGCGTGTTGGAGGGAAACTCCCCCTTGATTGAAGGAAAATGCAATGGAACAGTTCCCTAGAAAGATTTCCCAACTGTTGGCTATCTGAGATGCAGTTAAATGGTGTCAAGTCAACATTGCAGCTGCCAGTGTCATTACATGACACACCATTATGTCGAACAAATCCTCAGTAGAATCCAGAAAATACAATTAGGTACAACTTCAGTGTCCTAAGGGGCTGGGTTTGTTTGCACGTTATACATTTATACTCAACAGCGAATATAGCTTTTAGCAGAATATAATAATTACACATTGAAAACCAGAATAAAGATTTGCTTTTGCAAGAAAAGCGTGACAAGGTTTTTCTCACCCCGAATTAGTGTTTGCAGATCCTCCTCTAAGGCTGCATAAAACCCAAACAAACAATCAGAAGTTAAGGGCCTGAGAGGTTAAACCCAGGGGAAAAAGGTCAAGCCCTCACCGATGTTTTTGCTTATGCTTAAGCTTTTTATTTCCTTCTCATGTGCTTGAACTCAAATAATTTTTTTTCATGATTTTCTCTTTTCTTTCCTCTATATTTTATTATTACTTTATAAAACCCATCTGATTTAGACATCTGAAAAGAGGCCCCCCGTAATCCCCGGTAGTATCAATGCACTTGGTATTGTCTAAAAGACTAACACTGATGGTGTCACAGTGATGTCATCAGTAGTATTTCTTTTCTTCCCGCATTACAAACTGAATATGTGGAGTTTGCTTCACCAGTGCGGTTCCTGCTTAAAATGACTGGAACAAGAAGTGACACGAAAGGGGGGAAATAAGTACAACCGACCAAAACAAACTGTATATTCTGAACAAACAACTATTTGCTATGTATAGATACAGTGAAGTAATGTATACCTGAGCAGAGAATGTTGCTCTCCCTCTGTGTGTTGCTATCCAAGCTTCTCAATGCTTTAATTACATCGCCTGGTTGGCCGTGCGGGGCTTTCAGTGCATTGTTGAGTAACCTTGTGAAAAATGTAGGATTCGGTGTTATAGAATGTATCACCTTATACTTTATGAAAAATGGATCAAAATTGTGCATTGATACATTCCTGGATTTCATTGAGAAAACCATGTAATATGGAGAATGGAGTGTTATACAATGGGTAATTTAGTCTCACAGACCTTTATGTTTCACATTTTGTGAGTCGGGCTAATGTAATGCACTGAGGTATAATTATCACCTACCAGCTGTGAACAGTCAACCGCTGACTTTAACTGTAAGTTGAATGCAGAATAAAACTCCCACCTCCACATGACGACACTACCAGCTATGGTAAGTGTATATAAGACACTTACCAACACAGCAGTCGCTGTTCATATATAATAATAATAATAATATAAGCTCAAAATGTCCTCCTTTTGCTAAGTGCAGCAGCCGTGTTACAAAGATTTCTCTTTGTAACATGGCTTCTTCACCTCCTCAGCAGGCCAGAGGCAGAGGCAAATCAATATCTACAATGTACACACCCAGGTAGAAATAAGGTGATCACCGCTTCCTGAAACATATTTGTTCTTGTCAAATTGAGGACTGAGAGCCAGTTTTGTCTGAAAAGCAATATTTATCTGCAAAAAAAAAGTTTTTTTTCTATAATAGTCATCAATTTCTAGGGTTAGGTTAAAGTTTTAGACACATTTGTCTTTGCGATATTATTTATTTGCAGCTCCGGGCCAAGTCATGTCCACAAAATCAATACAGCGCCCACAGGTTACAATTAGGTGGGAATTAATAAGTGCCACAGGGCTGTTCACCCTGTAAATAATCAAGGGACAAATCCTGCTACCGCCTGGAAACCAAACAGGAGTAAAACACCCGAGTATGGCACGATTCGAGGATCAATCAAAAGGCTTTTATGGAAATGGTTGGAAAAGAGAAAGATTCTGAAATCGAGCTGTGATGAATACGCTGGTGCAGGAGAGTGTGCAGAAATCAATAGCAGATGATTCATTTCTGGCGGCGTAATGGTAGCGAGCTGAGTCCCCCAGGAAGTCTAAGCCATTTCCAACACTGTGTGTGTGTGTGTGTGTGTGTGTGTGTGTGTGTGTGTGTGTGTGTTCGTGTATGAGTGGAAAGGTGGGTGCATAAAGAGAGTCTGTGTGGGCCTCTCTCTTGGTATGCGTGTTTGGATTTGGGCATTTCTGCTTGTGTGTAACCCTTAACAATATCTAGAAAAAGGCGCATGTATGCAGAAAAGATGCTCCCAACAAAAGACGATATTGAGTGCAGTTATGACATCTTCAGCCGGTAACACTCTTGATTCAATCATAGGCTGCATATAAGAAGTGAACGTCGTTGTGATGTCAGACAGTCATTTGTGGACTGCCGTTTTAAAGCCTTGAGATATTTGGACTGCGTAGGAATGACATAGAGAAGGCATATACAGCTCTAGTAGCGACCTGTCAATCATAAGATAGCCACGCTCTCAAGCATACTCTGCTTTTTCATCTATTTTACTCTAAATGGGACCATAATTTACTAAATGAATACCATGAATATCAATTGAGAAATGAAACTAGAGATTGAGACCATAAACTCATGTTTACTGAGGTAATAAATCAAGTGAGAAGTAGAGTCATTTTCTCCTAGACTTCTATACAGTCCGACTTCTTTTTGCAGCCGGAGGAGTCACCCCCTGCTGGTCATTAGAAAGAATGCAACTTCAAGGCACTTCTGCATTGGCTCCACTTTTTCAGAACCAAAGGGTTGCTGCCTGGATTCAACCAAGGTTGATGCCGACCATCAATACAATATGTCAACATTTAGAAATTTTACAACACAAAACTCAAAACATCTATTGTATATCAATCAATAGGGTGCAATGAAGTACTCCCAAACAACCCCTGAAAGCAAGAGCTTTATTTAACAATACGCGAGCTGTGGACTGGAGTCACATGACTTGGACTTGGGTCAGACTCGGGTTGATCAAAAAAGACTTGCCCCTCTAGTTGTGACTTGCTTCTCACTTTAGGCTTTTGATTTAGAATGACTTGTTAGGCTCGAGGCCCAATCGAGAAAATAATCAGCAAATCAACCCTTGATTTCCCTGACAACGGATTTGCTTGGAAATCAATAAGAAGACCCACGTTCCAGACGACTAGTGTTGCCAGAAATTCTCACCTTTTCAACTGGCTTTTATTGAATCGATAATTTCAAAAGGCATTTTGAAGTGTATTGTAAAGGTTTTAAAAAACCTGTCTGTTCAGGTAAACTGCTGCATCAAAGCTGAGGGGCTGAGGCGAGGGCTGAGAGATAATCTTTAGGTCAGGCTACAGACCGGGAGGGGGCTTCACAGGGCCCAAAGACAAATAGAGAGGGGAATAGCAGATCTCTTCATTCTGCAGAGATTCATTGCTGCTGCCATGCCATAATTATCTCCACTCTGGGGCTTGTCGGCTGACCATTCTACAAAGCACTCATTATACGCTGTACATTGTAGACGCGCTTTGTCTCTGTCGCTTCCCTCTCACCCCTTCCTGCTCTCTGTTCCTGTCTCGCTCTCTCTTCCTCCTCGTCTGCTCCGTCTCTGCAGGCGTGTGTGTGTCGGATGTGTTGTCACTTCTCACCTGGTGGGCCCGAGCCGCGTAATTGAACGACTCTGCCTCCCAACTTCATCTCTATCAAAGTGAAATGAGGCCGGCCTCCCAGGATATCTTCAAAAAGACAACGCGGGAGAGGGGGGGAGGATCGTGATGGGCCCGCTACAGTAGGGGTGAGGAACACAGGTGAAAATTACAGGTGGGACGTGTCTCCAGTCTGTTTATTTAACCTCCCCCAGGTGTTAGAGTGAACTTGTTCTCTTTTTTGAGAATCGCTGTGAAACAAGTAAATAGTGTGGCCTTGATATTGAGAGGTAGGAGCACATTCAAACCATTTATGCATCATTAAAACAGGTAACACTACACATACTGCATAGAAGTTAGTTGCTAGAAGCCTAAATGTTTAAACCCAGCAACTGCGAGGCTGAATTAGCAGAAGTTTGGGTGGGTAACATTGGAGTGCGATTTAACAAAATATGCAATTGAAAAAAAAACAGCCCAGCGTTGCCAACTCTTTTCCAATGAAAGTAGGTAGCAGCGCTAGCTCCAAAAGTCCCTAAATCTAGCAAGAAACGTCGCCAAGTCTGCAACATTAACAGCCCGTCTTTTCAGGCCACCCTCCAAAACCACTCTTATGAATGCACACAACATCTTATCATTTCATTTGGCCCAAATTAAATGATTGGACGGGCTTATTACAGTCCTGCAACAACCACTTACACCATTTTTTTTCTTCTTTTTTGTCATAGCATCTCATGTATTGATTTCTGTCTGGATGTAAAGAAAATCTCAAGAAATATAAATACGGTGTCGAAAAGAACCTTAATAAAGTAAATGTTAGCTTGCCAACGTATGATGGCATTTTTCTTGTTTCTAAATTCATGGGGAATCCTGGTACAAGCAGATGGAGGAAACAGCTGTCAGCGAGCACAACACTGACTAGTTAAAACTCTCAAATCAGAGATTTGGGTGAAGATTCAGAGGTCTGAAAACCAGGCAAGATTGCTGGCAATGCATACTCAACAGTTCCTCTGTGTTTACCTTATATCTTGATGAAATCACAGCACTAATTCCACCAGTACAACATAGTCAAGTTATACTCACCTCTATATTGCTTTCAGTTTCTCTTTTTACCAGAAATATTGTTCTTATTCACTTATTTATTCCCAATATGTCCTACTTTCAGTCAATACTTCCTGTGGTCATAATTCTTTGCAGATTTGTCACACTACGAGCGACCCCTTTCACCTAACACATTGTCGTTTGATCCATTGTTCATGTACAAACATTGTTTAGTGAAGCTTTAAAATTCAACAAAGTATAAGTGATTGGAATTGGGTCATTCCATCCCCCCTTGTGTCTTTTGCAGTGACCGTTTTTATTTGTTTGCGATGGCCACAAATGTACCGTTGATGCAGATGATAAGATTTCCTATCTCATTACTGTGAGATTTAGACGCAACAGAAATCCTATATATTGTAATATTGCTGCGTTGAAATCTCATTCACTGTGCCAGATGCCTTCTGCCCTTGTTTGTGCACGCCGAAATTGGGGGTTTAAATGGATTTCTGTGCCAAAGGAGGTCCAATGGAATTCTATATCCTGACAAAACATTTGTCCTTTCTCCAGTGCCAGAGCTGATCTGACAGGCTTTACTGTAGCTCTCCGAACACCTGAGCGGGGCCCTGTGAATACAAATACATCACTACACCTCGTCTGCTTCATCCCGGTTTAGCCTGCCTGCAAGCTTCACTATCTGCTTAATCTGGGGAGCCTGAAGTTGTAAATTCAATAAAGTAACCTCTCCTCAAAATTCGTATGTACGTCCGCTGTTATGACATTTGTGCCGTGCGATCCTGGCAGTGAGAAGAAAAAAAATAGGCCTCCTGAAACTTTTTCCATGTGAATGTGATCAGTCCACAGAAAGGTTTCCCTGCTTGTTTGTGCAGAGCAACAGCATGGTTAGATTTCTTTACAGTGTATTTGGTTCATTCAATTATACCGCCACGGTCCTGTTATTACTCTACAGTGGGGTTTTTATCTGAGTAATGATGGAAGCTGCCACTGGCAGATTACAACCAAGTGCAGCATATGCATGTATCAGGGTTTGAGCCATGGTGCACCATTTTGGCTGTGAGCCCCGGAAAACTCAAAATGTTCTGTCGCGACTGACCTCCTTGAGGTCAATCATCCCCTATAAAATGAGTGCATTACCAACTGATCAAATACAGCTTGTTCAAGAGAAACTTTGGGTGCATTCAGAACATAGACGTAAAGATGGACGACGCAACTCCACCTCCTCCAACTGTGCAAAGGTAAAGCCGAATATTCCCAGGTACGGGAGCTGCCGTCTTGCATTTTTTGACGTCGTTAAGGTCTCAAGGTCCCGCCCATACACGCGCCTGAGCCAATCGCAAGTCGAGCATGGCTGCAGCCTGGTAGCATGAGAGTCGCCTAGCTGCTACATGAGGGTAGCTATTTGGGTAGAAAGACAAAAAACTAACCAAAATGTTTAAATATCTATAGAAATGTATTTATGATCAACACATGTTGATTTGACTTGATTTGACTCATGTTTATCACTCGATGTTATCAGCGTGTCTGCTGATACTGCCACTCCAGGATATGAACACACGATGGTCCAACAGCACTGGCATTCCTTACTGTCAGTCAGATGTTGCTAAGCTAGTTAGCAACATCGTCAGTGAGTGTATGAACCACAGTCTGTATATTAAATACAGCATCAAATAACTAAATAAAAAATTAACACTAGAACATACAACAGCGTAATAAGAACTACTAAAAATGACATGGGGGTGGGGTTTATGACCTATACTACAGCTAGCCACCAGGGGGCGATCAAGTTTTTTGGCTTCACTTTTGGGGAGCTTTCATGTCATCCATCTTTATATACAGTCGATGGTTCCGATTTCAGCCCTGCACTTAAATAAACGCACTAATTCATGTGAAAACTAAAGAACATGTCTAATAACAATTCGTACATCATTATAATAGTATTTCTGAACACTTAATAGACTTAGATTATTGTGTATTTTCTGGCTCTGGTGAAGCAGAGACTCTCCTTTATATGAGCTGGGTTGTCATAAAAGCACATTTGACCCCCTTCCCGGACAATCCTGCCTCAAACTGTTGATATATTTCTACCGCGTCATTCTCCTCTTCAGCATTTGTCACCACCGTCTAGACTCATACTGGCCGGAGGTGAGGACTCTCTGCTCTGCACCGGCGACACACCGATGCTCCTGGCTAGCAGCTTGTCCCCCCAGGTCCCACTGAGGACACGCATTCCTGCCGGCGACGGAGCGACAGCCGGTGCCTATGGATGTGCCGCACTGTCAGCTTGTTGAGCTGCCAAATCACAGCCCCTTGATGTTGGTCTTGATTGGCGCCGTGCCCCGAATGAAACACAGAGCGAACAGAGATCATAAACATTTTAGAAACAAAGCGATTTTGAGGAGACACATGTTTACTCCACAGGCACGAGCCGGTGGGGTTCGTCTAATGCAGGGGCAGGGTAATCGTGGAGACAACACTTAAATCTGTGATAATTACAAGTGATTTGGGGGGGAAATATAATAACTAGGAATTGTGCCCCGGAGGAAAGCGGATGAGGCTGTATGTCATGAGCAAACCCAATATGGCTGTCGGTCGGCCGCTGCGCCGTGGCATCACAACGGTGATCTTAATAAGGGAGCATTAAGCAAATTACCTGCGAAAATGGACAGTCATTTCCAAGCCCCAGGCAGCACTTTTTTTCTCATCTGATTAGACCATTGCAGTCATTAATCTGAAAGAAGGCCATTCTTCAACAGCCGCACGGCCCCACGTAGCTATTCAGGAATGACGTTGTTTATTCATAACGTCGGGTTCCAAAGCGACAGGGGCTATGAGCCCGGGTCGGACACAGATGTATATCTTAATCGAACTCAAGTAGCTGAGCTCTCCCCTAAGTTGCTCACACCGTTTAACACACACACACACACACACACACACACACACACACCAAACCAGAGAGACAGGGAGACTGAGTTGTGAGTGAAGAACTTCTGAGTACTAGAATAAATGGTTTGGATATGAGGCCAGAATTAAATATTATTGAATTGGACATCTTTAAGATCGGGCACATATAAGAATTACACAATATAAGTAGCAGGTGTAGTGGACTGAATGTTAAACTCATGGACTAAATGATTCATATGGATGAGCCATAAAAGCAATTAAGTTATTTGTAATTCACCTTGATATGATTTTTTTCTTTCTTTTCCTTTCAAGAAAAAAATAATATGTGAAAATAATACAGCTGTTTAATACCGTTTAAAATAATTACTGTGCAAATTGTATTACTGTACTTTGTATAAATCAAATACACCATAATACAGTACAGTACTTACTGTGTATAAAATGTAGCTTATTGTAGTGCAAATTATAATTAGGCTATAGTCTGAAATAACATTGCACTGTTACAAAAATACTCAATAGTGCAAATAGGCTACTCAGCCACAGCCTGAAAATAAACTGTAGGCTATCATTGACTCACATAAAATAAAATAGATTCATTTTTTTTCCATAAGTCGTTATGAAAAGACCCCAAATGAACACTGTAAGCGCACTACTTGATTTCTAAAAGTGAATTATTCAAACAGCAAGAATAATTCTGTCCCAAGCTGTTTCATCAATATAAGTGATTTACACTGTAATATTTTATGGATGCAAAAATGACTCCGTGTTAGCAATTGGAAACTTAATAAGCACCAAAGTATAAAAAAAAAGGGATTCGCTCCCACAAGAGCATGAGACAGGTGGGCCGCTGATGTAACTTGTTAAGTTTATTGTAGGTGAAGAAGATTGGTGGAAGGTTGGTAAGGCTAATGATTTCAACTCAGGTGATGGCAGCCTTCTTTTATAGTGCTCTCTTATAAAATTACAATGTCCTGATTACCGTGCAAGTTCCCTATATGGATGGTATAAAATGACAGATTCATGAATTAATTCAACTTAATGTTAACCTTGATGTTGATATGGCACACTGATTAACAAATTTGAAATGGCACTTCATATCAAAAAGGTTGCCGACCCCACAGACAGATATACCATTGATAGGAGCTGCCTCTTCCATACCTCCTCTGACAACTCATGTAATGAGATGCTGCCTGGTCCTCGTCTACAGACTGACACCTGCTATTCACTGACACCACTGCACACCTCTTGACTGTAAGTATGAATCGACAGAGACCCTCTTACTCGTTCACAGTGTGCCCCCCATAGGGAAGCTGCAGAATTGCATTTACCAATGTGCAGCAAGTACAATCATCATCATCATGGAGATGAACATTTTTTTTTAAAAGGGGTTTTATTTCAATGCGTCCTGGTATGTGAAACGTTTTTAAATTACAGCTAATTTCCTCCTCTTTTTGAGGTACAAGATGAGACCGGTTATTAGAATGTATTATCATTAAACAGGAACAGTGACTAGATCAGATTACAGGACTGCAGGCAGTACCTTACCATGTCTCGGAATTAAAGTGGCGCAATAGGATGTAGTGCACATGATGGGTATGTAATGAGAAGGGGGACATTTTCGTCTGCATGTCGCGCTGAATGAAAATTGTGTCTCTCTCCAGTCCCACAGTAACTAAAGAAACTGCAAAGGATTTCTGCTTACCCAGCAAGGAGCTGAACAGTTGACAATATAATTTCTTTATTTATTCATTTGCCTTTTCTTTTTTTTCTTCTTTTTTTCGCCACAGTGGAAATAACGAGACATGCCCTGAGAGAATGTCCCAGCTCTCCCTGGTGTAATTGGTGCTGCATTCATTCTGATGTGTCAGTCACCCACTGCAGTAGATTTACAACTTCATCTGGTGAGGGTGAAAGCCCATAAGAGCACTTTCCCCTGACAACTTTGTTTCGCAGCCTTACAGTGGCTCCTCCATCGCCAGCAAGGAATGGTTTTGTTAATATTTGGAACATTTTACCTGTTAAACAACACTTAATATTTGGAGATTATCCATTAAAAACAACTTCAAATATTATAATCTATTATTTTAATCGATTAATCACCCCAAATGTGGGGTGAATCCTTGAATTTGCAAATTGATTGTAAAGTCCCTTTGAGGTCCAAATTAAAGGGTGCATATAATGTTGTTCATTTATTTTTTTTATGGTTAAAACACATTGAAATGAATAAATATCATACTATATTGAAGACGACTTAAAACTAGCTTTTGAGACTCATACAATGTTTCCTGAGGTAATAAATTAAGTGAAAAGTAGAGTCATTTTTTCATAGACTTCTATACAATGAGACTTCTATTTATAACCAGAGGAGCCGCCTTCTGCTTGCCAGTTGAGAAAATGCAAGTTTAAGGCACTTCGGCATTGGCTTCACTTTTCAGTACCAGAGGTTTCGTCACAGTCGCTATATTGTCACTGAGTATATAACGAAACTGCAAAGCATAAACTGAGGTTGTGAAGATGTTTACTGTTTCCTTCTCAAACACTCAATCCATCACTCAGTCCATTTAACATATATTAGTCCCACAGAGTGCATGCTAGCATGCAGTGAGCCCACCAGGTAAAAAAGAAATACCCTTAATATGACAGGACCCATGGTTCACAGAGGAATAACTGCACATAGCATTGTGCACGGAACATCCCACAATGTCTTTGGGTGCTCCTGAAGAGTTGAAGATTAAACTGAGCCCAGCAGCCCAAGGATTCTTGGCGTCGGGCCCTTGTTAAGATAAAATAGGTATAATACATAAGAGAGTATATGTGGAAACATGAGATCCTCTCTTTTTCTTCTTTTTTTTTTAAATAATCGCTTCTGTCAATTTCACTTTCTGGGCAGCCGGTGTGCCCCATGCAGTCAAGATTCCCCTTTCAATTATTTACAGTATTGAGGAACTGGGGTTTGAATAGCCTGGACTGTGCCGAAAAGCCACAGCAGGCTCTCCAGTATTCTGGCTTCCAAATGAGAGCCACTTGTCAAGGTCACACCACAGTCCGTTATTAATTTGTCCCCCGACAATAACTTCCTGGGGTCTTCCCCATCATCTCTCATTGGAACAACTCAATCTCTTGCCATTTGTGTTTACAGAAATCAGCAGCATCAGTCGCCTGCAGACAGCCAATTGAATATTTCGCCCCCCTGCATCTTTTCAAATGACCATGTAATGCCACCGCTGTTGCTTGGATCCGATCAGGAAGATATTTCTTAGAGGCAGTTAATGGGAACAACAGTGCCTGCAGATGAGATTGCCTCATCACGTTTTGGCTCCAGTCTGCAGTACTTTGTATTAACGAAAGGCCACAAACGCTTTATTGTCACCAAGTATATAATGAAACTGCAAAGCATAAACTGAGGTTGTGAAAGATGTTTACTGTTTCCTTCAGTTTTCTGCAGCGCATGCCAGAATCAACCGAAAAACAAGACTAATTTGTCTCACGCCCTGCTAACAGCCTCTAGAGGCTGCAATGTTCATAGCATCATATAATGTGCAAGGTATAAGGCCTAAATAAACAGTCACTGTCAAACAAGGTTGAAACTTTAAATGCAGCGGCAAGATGCATTCTTTCAGCGCATGACCTCTGAAGTAGTGCTTTCACAAGGTTCAGTGTTTTTGCACTCGTTAGCAGTTTGTTTGAGAAGCAATTTTTGGGCATCTTGGTTCAACGACTATGGTTCAACCTGTTTCATGTAGAAAATGTTGTATCATATCATATATGTAAACTATTCTCCGGCTTCCTCTCACAGTCCAAAAGACATGCAGGTTAAGTTATTTGTTGACTCTAAATTGTTGGTAGGCGTGAATGATTGTCTGTCTTTAAGGCCGTGGTTACACTTGTCTTTTCAATGCGACTTCTGTCATCCGATCATGCCAGGACGCATTAACATGAGATGTGGACAGCATGTGGGTACAATCCGGACTATGTGTCAAATTTAGGTCTCAATCATCACACAAGGGGTTCCGCAGGAACTTGCTCAGCTAATTTAAGCACTGAAGGTCAGGGGTCACCGAAATCATTCGGAATCATTCTTTTGTGGACCTTAAAGATACGGTTGGGCGATGTCTAGCGAATTAGCATATGACGATGTCCACAGCAGTGTTGTAGTACTCAAGGTTGGTCTTGTGTCGAGACTGCACTCAAGACCAAGGTCTTGGAATCGACTACATTGTTATTCAGTCTTGTCTTGGTCTCAGACTAAGAGTACTCTGGACTTTATTTCAAGACCATTCAAGACAACAACTTCGAAGATATCATCAAACTGCCTGTGTATTGTCTCTGATGAATTTGTTAACATCATTACTGTGATTGCTCATAGAAAACAAAGTGAAATTCCCACACATAAGTGGGAGTTGTCTTCTGGGGTACACCTAAAAACATACTATAATTTTAACTGGTCAAACTATGATGATTTTGTTGAATTCCAAAATGATAATTATTATTTAGGCATCCTGCTCCCCGTGTGCTCTTGCTGCTCGTCTATATGGGCCCATCTGTCTCTATACGAGTCAGCCAAACTGATCAAATCATATGGACACAATGCCAGAGTTATATCCAATAAAAGGATATCTCTCATCTTAACAATTGTGACGTTCTTTTGCCAGAAATGTGTGCGTTCCATTGGCTTATAGATGTTTGAATGACGATGTTGGACTCAGTGTTCAATGACTGTCAGCCATCGCCAACGGATGATGGCGTCATTCAAACGGCCCAACCCGACTCGAAGATCCTTATGTAAATTGTTTATACTGTAAGTAGTCTGACTGACTGACATCACCGGCCTTACACTCCATTGCAGCAAAAGAACGTTCAGCAGTAATTAGTGACATAATGATTTTGTCCTCTACTTGTGCGGCCCCCTTACAATCACTATCGGAATCTCTGCTGACTGTCACAACCAATACAGACACTTTGCACATTTATCCTGCCTGACATCCTGGCGAACCACCATGAAATACTGAGGTCCAGCTTTGGCTGCTGGAGTACAGCCAGAGGCAAGAAGTGAGGGAGTGTGGAGGGACGAGACAGAAGCAAGTGGAACTTATTCTGTGTGTGTATGTCTATATGTGTGTCTGCACAAAATGAGTGCGAGGCTCTCCCTTCACTTCAGAGGAGTCGTCCAAAGCTCTCTTGGGAAGAGGATTTCGGTAGAAGACATCGAACAGGCAGGGAGAGTTCATACACTCGACAGTGCTCCGTTGTGATGTGAATTATGCAGTATGGAGGCATTAGGGCTGAATTATTCACCCTGGTCAAAGGGAACCTATGGAGACCCATCGCAGATGGTCCAAAAGAACAGAGAGCCTGTTTTCTCTCATTTCCTACAGGGGAATTATCTGATGGGAGATTTCTGAGCAGCTCCTTATCTATATCGAGGTCTGTCAAGGTGTTATGAACATCTTACTCATGTAGGAGGCAGCTCCTACATGAGTAAATCTCTCACTTTGGCTTCAATAAATCTTTATTGTTGAAAAACATATCTAATCCTTAATCTTTTTTTTGTAGTGAAGTTGTTGCGTCGTGTAGTGAAGTGGGTGTGTTGTGTAGTGAAGTGAGTAGTCTGCGAGACTGCATCTAGACCCTTCATACAGCCCTAACAGCCTTTACCAATAAGGTGTAGGGCCTCCATGCTGCCTCTCAGTGTACTAAAAGCTCATTGCTAAGGTTTTTGTGTTTCATTTCATGTTTCCAGCAGCTACAGGTATCTGTTTTCAACAAAAAAAACACTACACTAATAACCTGTCCAGCAGGGATCAGCAGACGGACAAAAAACTTTACTCAGGAGGTGGTGGAGACCAAAACAGAGCTAAAAGAGAGACACTGAATGAAGCACACATCCAAGAGGAAACTACGAATATGGCGGACACAGCGACAAAAAAACATTAATATAGCGAGGCCGAAATACTAAGCTGACAAAGATGTATCAAAATGAGAGTGAATCTGGGGCTGGCTATCACTTTAAGGTCAATATGTATCTTTGAATCTGCAGAGCAACGTCTTCTAAAGCATTTGATTCCATTTCTGAGTGATTTACAGGCATGTAATATTTCACTTTCAGAAATGTTTTAAAATGTTTAGAAACCACTACACTACTGTGTACACTTGCATTGTGTTTTGTGTTTTAACTTTAGGAATTGCTTGGGCAGTTAATTAATCTAAATACATTGATTTGTGTTCCTGAAGTGTACTATTGAAAGATTCGCCCAGGCAAGTGGGCAGTGTAAACACTAGTTTGTTTTGTCCATTGATTACCATTTGGATCCTCCGCCTAAAACCAAACCTGATACAAATCTGCTACTGCTTGTCTCCTCCGATGTGTGACTCTGCTACACAACAGAAGACAAAACCAAATCTCTGTATCATGGCTGTACGTCCACTTGTCCGTCTTCAGTCACACTTTTTTTAATGAGATGCAAATATGATGATTTTGCATTCGCGCAGCTGGGAAATTAGGCTTTTAGGGCGGGACAGGATTGGAATGATCAAACGTTATTATCCTAAACAAAATCACAACTCATGTCAAGTGATAAATGATACCCATAATTAGCACCAGTTGCTTTCACATGATTTTGTTGCCTGTGTGTAGTAATCAGGTGAAGTGTGATGCACTAAAGACTCTCTGGGGAATATAAACTGATGAGTGCTAACAAACAGAGAAAACACATTTCCTCCTGCCACCAGCCCTGGAATATCTAACCACTTTTAAAATGAAAGCGCAGCAAAACGCAACTTCAGGGTGACTTTCACTTCGTTTAAGAAACAGTTTCTCTCTTTCTTTCTTTTTTTGACGGTGTGACACAATGAGGACAAGCCGCTAGAACGAATTTGACAATGGCAGATTAAAAGATAGATAAAGGGAATAGATAACAGCAGGGACGATACTGAACAGATGTATATGAGGTGTGGATATGACAGGGTGGTACAAAAGAGCAAATGTGGCAGAAGGACCTCAGAAAATATGAAATATTATCAGTATAAACAGCAGATATGGATATGAACTGCCAACTAGTTCTCATTCCCCAACTCATCAAATATCGACTCTTGGTTACCCACGCACCGAGGATCCCTTTCGCGTGTGTATGAGCAACACTTGGCTAACTAACTAACTCCAATGTAAACACATCCGCGTCATTATTAGACACCCAGAGCAGCTGATGTAGTACAAGGAGCATGCAAACAGCAAAAAGACTTATTTTGCTGTCTTTTGATACATAACTCATGTATATATATATATGTAGACTATATGCACAGCAAATTAATGGGGTAGTGTTCCTGGTCAACGTATCCTAACGTAGTTATTCCTTAATATATTATATTTATTTATATATTATAGTTATTTTGTGTGCGTTTTCCTACGAAAGCAAGCAACAGGTGTCAGTTTCCAGCCTTTTCAAAATAAACTTCTGTCTTCACAGGAAACAACTTAGTTAGGGATAGGCGACAAAAGTACTTGTTTAGGTTTGGGTGAAATACCGCCATTTGGGTTAAAATAACTAAGGAAGTTACGTATTTTATGTGACAAATGAATGAACCATTACTTCTCGTTTTCCACGGGGAACGAAAAGCAATCCCCTGGCTGAAAGATGTTTTTTTCACCCATCCACCTGCCCTGAGTTGGCTTTCACGACCTTTATACTTCCTGGTTCATGCTCACGTGGATAACATACGATAGGATTTTGTGTGATATCTACGAATTACAGAACATTATTTGTCGTCGGTATAGCTTTGAACGCTGTGTTCGAATGTGTTCTTAGCCCAGATAAGAAGTTTCAATGGTTCCTGCATCAAAATCGGTATATCCAACCAAAATGTCCCATTTTCTTTGTGTTAACTAGATATCATATCAATAAGCCGAGGGGCCATGTGCGCAGGAAGATTTGCAAAGATTCGCTCAGTTCTCTGTGAGAGATGTAAAATTGGACTCACTACATTTTTGATATGTTAGATAATGTGTTTTTCCTACCTTCCAGACAGCCACTGGTTTACATTCATTATTAAAATCGTATGAAATTAATTTGTAGAGACTAGCTTGTGATATGACCCAGAGGTCATAATACACAATATATTTGTGTATTATGATTCTCTCTCTCTCTCTCTCTCTCTCTCTCTCTCTCTCTCTCTCTCTCTCTCTCTGGTGAACCTGGACAAGTGTATATGTGATTCCAGGAAGCTGATTGGTGCCAGCTTGACATCCACAGGTTTAAAGGCTGGCTTCCACCCAGCTCCTGTGGACTCTTCTAGCCAGCCAGCATGCTGTAAGCTACACTTTTTGTATATGATTGTAAATAGTGCCATGCCAGTAGCAGCCCAGGGATTGTAGGGGTGGGTAGCGTTCACGTTAGATCTCCTCTCTCCTGTTTTTAGGAGTTTTAGGTAAGCGGTTTTCCTTTTTGACCGAAATCTGCGTTGCGTTTCGGTCCGGTAGGCACCGGTCGTATAGAAACCATATTGGCACTGGTTTTTGGTACCCAACCCTAGTGGTGATGCACTGCCAGTTTTTCAAATTTGCACACGTAGGAGAATACATCATTTTGACCATAGTAAAAGCAGGCATTGTGATGGATTGCCAAACTCGAAGGAGCTTTGACTCTCTTCAACTTTAACTTCATAGTCCCTGAGAGGAAATTGGTTGTGTTTCAAGCGTATTCATTAATTGAAAATACACAAACTTAAGCCATTTCACTGTGGCAGACACATTTCCAATCTTGGAATAAAATCATGACAAATTATAAAATCATGTTTTCTTTGAGTTGTGGCACGCTTCCATGATCTTGATCATTTGGTGTGAGGTAATCATAAAAAAGTCATCTTAAATCATTCAGGTTTTTATTTATATAATATTATTAGAAGTTTTTTGTCTGGGATCATGCATATATTCAAGTTCAATGATGTGAACATTGTCATCAACCAATAGGTGCGTTTTCTTCAGGTGGCTGCTCTTTCGTTATTTGTTCCAATACGAAGACAAAAACGCGGATAGCTGCTTTATCATCTATTTTATATGAAATTGGACCACAGTTTACTAAATGAACATCATGCAGTGTTGAAGAAATGTGAAACTACTGTCATATCTTAGTTAGGTTTAGGCAACAAAACTACGCAAACCCAAATTCGCTGTTTAGGTTAAAATAACTACGGAACTGAAGTACAGCAAGTTTCTTGCTGGGAACCAACATCAGTCTCCTGGCTGAAAGATTTAAAGATATTTGATGCATCCGCCTGCCTTGTATCGGCTTTTGAGGCCTTTATACTTCCTGGTTCATGTGGATAACATACTGTGTTAAAGAAATGTAAAACTAGCGTCATAAACTCAAGTTTACAATGTTTAATGAGGTAATACATGAAAACACAATAGGGACATTTTGTTATTGACTTCAATACAAGCAGACTTCTTTTTGCAACCAGAGGAGTTGCCCCCTGATGGCCATTATTTAGAATGCAAGTTTGAGGCACGTCCGCATTGGCTTCACTTTTCAGACCCGGAGGTTTTTATGTGGGATTAGTTGATAAAAAAAACCTCATCGTGGAAGGTTTGTAATACTGACAACAGCAGTGTCAGTTTAAAATATGAGTCACATCTGAAAATATATGTTAACAGCCCTAAAAATAAATAATACAAATTGAGTATGACCAGCAGCAGCTGAGCACGGTGGCCTGTGGTGTAAACACAAGCCTTATCTTCAGTCCCCCACATCAACATGTTTCCTATTTGCTGCTTTATAGCTGCAACAGCTCAACAGGTCCTTTTCAGCATATGGTGTGACTCTGTGTTTCCCAGCAGGTGGGGAATCCTGCAGTGAGAATACATCCACGAAGTGCAGCAGCTGTGGACACAAGAAACCTTTCTTATTTCACCAAAGGTGACTGCTGTTAGTCAATAGCTCTTCACAAAGAAAGCCTTCCTATCCTCTACTGTCAGTTGACAACAAGCACACTGACATCGACTTGTTAAAACTTCCCTGTCATCACTGAAAATGTTTCCTCGCCGGGTAAACAAAATACTTGAGATGATGTCGGGATTGCTGTTTTTGAAAAAGTTTGACTGCCGTGTCTTTTCAAGCGCTCATCAGCAGCGCGTAACCTGCGGAGAATGCCGAATCACTTTGCCGTTGTCGCGCAATACATCACTGATGTGCAAAAAAACACCGGCGTGAAAGAGCAGTTCGCTCGTGATCCCAGCCTCGCATTTTACAGAACTCATAACAGTCCACGTATGAAGACCTGACAATGGTTTAAAAAACTGCCCTCCGGAGAGACGCACTGCGGTGGTTGATGGCCCATTCTCTGCAAACGGCGCTCCTTTCATTGGAGGTGACTTCTGAATGACAGCCTGTCTCTCTCACGAGAATGTGAAGACTCAGTCTTCCTGTCAGCAGGCGCTACAGGCGCTGCCTACCCTGACATGTATTAGACCTCCACTGAATTAATAAGCTCCCAGGCAAGACAAATCCACGTCCTGTATAGATGTAGCCCTGCTGATGAAAACCACAGAAGCCGAACAATTACCACACAAACGGTTAAAAAAAAGCAAAAACGATAAGAACTCAAAAAAGAGGAGAAACAAATACATTTGTCCAGGCATGATGGAGTATCCTGGGGGGCTTTTACATAATATTTCAGAGCACACACACAAAAAAAGCACTTCATTTTCTGTTATCTAATAGCACACTGTGCAGGGAGGTAGAATACGGCACAGTGGAATCTGGGTCACACTTGATTTGAATAGTCCAATGCTGATACTCAACTTATTATCAAGTGATATTAAAAAAAGGAAGAAAAAAAAAGACAGTTTCAGGTGAGACAGAAATGGTGAAAAGTAGAAGGTAATACAGCGTGGTTAGATAGGGGTTCACCTGCAGGTCATAGTGGGGGTTGCAACGTGGGTATGTTTAAGAATCTGAATAATCAGCAAAGCACAAACTTTATATCTAAATAAGTATTCCTTTTTTAAAGTTTTTAATGTTCACTGGCATTCAGAAGGCTTAAAAATCATAGCTATACATGACAGACCAACACTTATTTTCTTTATTTTAAGGGACAATAACAATTAAAGCTGCAAGCAGCATTGATCGGGTCCTCGCATCTTCACGCATGTCGAGGGTACTGGCAGGACTCTGGTTGATGTGGCCATTCAGTTCTGTGACCATCATACATTGCATGCATGAGTCAGACGCTATTTCCTGTGGTACCAGCGGCGTAGCCAGGTAATTTTGTCAGGTCTTAAGACTTGATTGTTTTGAGTGTATCTCCAAATACAATCCTAATCCTAAGCCTGTAAAAATTGACAAGAATATCATTGTTTGTGAATGCGCTTTAGTTTAACATAACAGACTGTCAAAGTAAATGTAGGTCTCAAAACCGATTGTTTGTTTGTGCAGGTAGCTCTGACAATCATTGCTGAGTGACTCAAAGCAGGAACAGTCGAGGAGAAATGGCCGAACGTTCTCCAAACATCTCACTTTGCACATATTTAGATCAGAGAAGTCTTATTTTCTGGTGGTGTGCCCAAGAATATTTAATAAGTTCATTGTTTGGACAGCTGTAATTTTAGAATCCTGCTTATGGCCATGGTTGCCAGAAGGTGGCGCTATGAGCTAATATTGGCATGCAGAAGTTCTAAAGCCATGATAGTCATCAAGCATGTCAAGTTTGGAACAGTTTGGAAAAAGTACAGTCGAGTTACAACCATGTAAAATGGCCGCCAGACCACATTCTCAACATTCCATGAAACCTCAAGCTTTATATAGCTTTTAATCACTAATGTCTTTAGATCTTTAGATCTGACCAAATTCTAAGTTGATCTGATTAATTCCCTAAGAGGAGTTTGTTAAAGTAGAGCGCCTGGAAATGACAAAAAAAACACTAGAAATTCACATAAAATTCAAAATGGCGTTCGACGAAACATCAAAAGCTTCATGAACTGGCATTATGAACTTCTTACATTTGTGTGGAACTAATTTGATGTTGATCTGATTTACCTACTAAGAGAAACAAGCCAAAGTATAAAGACTTTAACTTACTGTTGCCAGTAGGTGGCACTATAACTATGATTCAAAATTGGCCTGCAGATGTCTTCAGGCCTAGAGTCTAATCAAACATGTGAAATCTGGTAAAGATCTGATGATGTGGAGTTGAGTTACATCAGTTTATTGGTTCAAATTCGCCGAGCCACCCTTTGCCACCCTTCAACAACTTCTTACAATCTTCACAATGAAGCATTATCAAGGTCTTAAGACTTTTCTGACAAAACTTTAGAAGGATCTGAATAATCTGTGAGGAGCAGGATGTCAAAGTACAAAACTTACAACTTCCAGTTGCCACTAGGTGGTGCTATTACTATGATTCTAAATTGTCATATAGATGTGTTCTGAGTCAGGATGTTATGACATATGAGAGATTTGGAGCAGATTAGACAATGTTACAACAATTTCCTTTTTCATGGCAAATGGTGTTTTTTTGCCGCCACGGATACATAGTTCGATAACTTTTTGATATTTGAGTAACTTTTCACTGTCAAGGTCTCAAGAGCATACTGACCGAATCTGAAGTCGATCGGGTCAAATCTCTAGGAGTTTGTTAAAGTAGGGCTCCTTGAAATGGTACAAAAACGTCATCAATTTCAAAATGGCCGACTTCCTGTTTGGTTTAGTGCAAAATTCCAAGAGGATTTTTTGTACATCCCATCACATTCCACATACCTACCAAATTTCATATAGCTAGGTGAAACCCAATGTTGGGGCTACTAGGGGGCGCTATCGAGCCAATATTTCATACCGCAGCTGGACACCCCAATCAGACTGGTATTTTCGAAAATTCTGGCTTGCGTGCCAAATTTAAAAAAATTCCCAGTATCCCAAGCACCTCCTTTTTGCAATGAAACACGCGCAATAATAATAAACATTAGAATAACAATAGGTCCTCCGCTGCAACTACGTCGGTGCTCTGGCCCTAAAAATAAAGAATTCTTTTTCTTTTTCTTTACAAGAAACGAGAAGATTCATTTAAATTTCAGGTTTGTTACATACAGAGCTGGAATTGGGATGCAGTTAGCCAAAGCTTTGCCTTAAGACTGGGGGGAACCGGAAACTGACATCGGTCCAGTTCAAAAATACATGTATCAATTCCTCTAAAATGTTATTTATTTAATTTGTACCCAAACAACACGTAAGAAAAAAAGACCAAGAACACACCTTCTTGTAGTCTTGTCATCACTGTGTCTGCTTTGTTTTTAGTGACCGTAAACAGTAAAGTTGTGCGCCAGACAGATAAACAATGAGCTCCGTAAAGCCAAGCCAAATCATCTTCTGTGGGTTCATACCTTGGAGAGATCCCTTTCACATTGACACATTGCTTTCACATTGTCATTTGATACATTGTTAAAAAAAATATATATATTGATTGTAGCTGCTTTAATCACAGTGATTTTGAAGAGCGTAAAGTGTTGCTGCAGATTGCTGAGTGAATGTGTTCCATTCATTTCACTATCGAGGTCAACCTGCAGACACTTGAGGTTTGCATTACAGAAGTCTCTGTTTTATTATTTATTACTATGACTGTATGCTAATGCTTTGGAAATGTGAACTCATTCAATGCAAAAAGAAGACTACAGCAAGACATAATAAGCAAACGTGGACATGGGGAGAAGTAGAATTTGACAGCTGCTTGTATTAAAATGTGGCTGTTTAGCAGCCAGCTGCCATGGCATTATTGCTACACTTAATTATTATAATATAGGCAATTCACAACAATGGCTTTGATTAATTATTGACTCAACAATCAGCGTCGGTGACACATACAAAAAAAATGCCCTATTCTTTGCTTGATCTGAATACGAGCGCAATTAATTGTTCTGTTCAAAATGGCATCAGGGGTCCAAATTTGCAATTGTTGATTAATAATTCAGCTCCATCATGTTTTCCTGTTTGCTGTTAAGAGTTTTACAAATTGTTTCAAGGATAGTTGTATGAAGCCCTTCATCAGTGATTACTTTTTTACAGCACAGGCTAGGCCATCAGTTACTTCACTCCTGGCCGGTCGATTTGTATTCACTGCCAACGTTTAGGGCCAATACAGGAAGTAGTAGTGTGTCCTTCTTGTAGCTGTGTGATCGAGCTGTGATCGGACGGTCGATTGTTTTTCAGTTTGGCACTTTGGACGACGCGTTTCCATTTCGAATAAAGTCTATGCTGACCTCTGCTCGACGTCACTGAAATGCAATACGCTTCTTCACATTGATTTCTGACACCTCAACGTAATGGATAATTCATGGCTTTTTAAGTCTTCCATAGAAAAAAATCACCTTTTTTCATATTGGAATCATCCAATATCAGACCCATGACGACCTCTGCTCGGACCACTGTCTGTCGAGGTGCAACGAATCTGCAAAGTGACACTACTTTCTGTCACCTAACGCCAAGTTGAACTTCAACACCGCACAATCCAAAATGAACACACAGCCTCGGTCACACAGCATGATGTCAATTGAATTTGTTAAATCCGATGGGGCATCCATGTAAAAGCCAATGGGGCCAGTGTTGCTGTTGCTGACTTTTGATTTAATAAGGGAATTGCAATGGTGATTGAGGTCATCTTCCTCGCCCGCTTCTTTCAAAAATAGTCTTAACATCTGAGCTCATGAGACCGCCTGCACTCCCACTTCCACACACTGCTGCTGACATCTTAATTTTCCTTCTGCCGGGGCAGGTTTACTCCTCTGCAATCTTTCCGAAGAGGATTAAACACAGGCCCATTTTATTCACCTCCAATTCCAATAGAAATATTTTAGCTAGTGGCAAAAAAAAAAGAAAAAAAGAAGAGAAATCTTATTCGCTTCAGTTCAGAGGGCTGTTTGCTCATCCAGGAAAATAGAGAGCACTCACAGGTGAAACCTGCTTGATAATTGCTCTATTTTCCACATTCATTTTCCTCTGCCGTGTTTACACACAGGCGACGGGAAAGAGAAAAAGGCTCCACAAGTGAAGTCATTACGCAGGGGTCACAGCCGCTGGCTTCCCGACCATGGCGGGAACTCCGTCTCCTCATTCTTTTTGTACAGCCGCATGCGGCTCGGGCTTTCTGCAGACGCATTCAGCCGGCAAGCGACCGCTGCAGCGGTGCATTCATGAGGTACCTGATTCATGAAGTACCTGACTGCTCTCCGATTGAGGAACTTCGGCGAGTTCTCAAGAAACAACAGCAACAGCACTCGGGCGCGTGGTGGTCGGTGGGGGGGAACACGGACGGGCCGGACTCCGCTCCTGTCTAATCACAAAGAGACGCCGACTCCAAAAGTGATGAGCGAGCGTTCCTGCCTCATTATTTTTTCAGCTCGACACAGGTTGTCACTTTGGCTCGGCAGAGTCAAAAATAAAATTCCAGACTCCTTCCTCCAGACTCATAGTTTGAGCTCTCAGTAGACGTCTTTATTACCCTTGCCGGTGGAGGCTGCGCCGCACACAGTGTTCCTGCTTTTTGACAGTAGAAAGACATCTTTGTTCTTTTGTGTGGCTTGGGAAAACAGAAAGAGGTGCATCTGGTAATATGGGGGGGTTCAAAATTTAAAGATTACATTTTACTATAGCTGATTACACATTATTGTAAGGCGATCAATGTCAATGTACCGGATTTCTCAATGTGTGGCCTTTTTTTACTACAATTGCAAAGAATTTTACAATAAACATCCTCATATTATAGACCTATGTATTAAGTTTTATTTATCATATCATAGTAAGAAGCCTCCCTGTTGCCTGCTCTGTGTATGTGGGAGAAAAATATTGCATACCTAAGCCACCTGGAGGCAGTGATTACGCAGCTGGTGGTTTGCTGCAGCACCTCCAACACCCCTACTTTTACTTTTTTGTCTCTCTGCTTATGGGTTATTGAACAAAATGTTCTTCCATTTTATTAAAATTCTGTCTGGGGTCGCAAAATCAATTTTAGACCTGTAAAGTCCTGAGCCATTCCAGGTTGGGAACTTCTGTCATTATCGCTAGTATAGGCTTTAAATTGTTGAGTTTCATTAACTTAACTTGAAGAACAGCATATGAGTAGTAAACTGGAATTATTGAAAGAAAACTGTATTTGTGTTAACAATTTGCAAGTCACAGCAGCTTGGTGTGTATGCCATGCCTCTGGGTGATGCTTGAAACTGACACAGGACTTTCACCCAGGTGACCTGTTTGTGTGGCACGTGAAACCAAGTCAACATTGCCTTATTTAACAGTAGATTTGTTATGTAACTTACATAGCCTGTTATGTCACAAACAAATTTTACAAAACAAACATTCTTATTTTACGTAACAAACATACTTATTTCAACCCAAACCACCAGGCGCAAGTAAACCTATGTTGGACATTTTTTGAAAACAGACATTATGCATGTAATAAGCGGAAACTGTACGTTTCCTATGAACACGGAAGTTTATTTTGAAAACACACAAGCGAAAACTGACACGCCGTCCCTGACACGTCCAAAACTTTGGATTGGGAGTTGGGAGTGAAAACATGTTGACTGAATTTACCATGCAATCTATTTAAGTACAGCTTATTTAACACCCACTCTGTGTTCTGTACCCTGCCCTGTTACCAAGTTGTCTTGCCTGCTTCTATTTGAGAATTGACAGTATTACCCATTCATGTGAAAAACGCCCCTATCGTCAGCACAAAGTGTACAAAGCTCTGTTCTTCTAAATAGCCTCTAAATAGGACTCTTTCATGTTTATCTGCTGTAATGAATGATCTTTGCAGGTGAGCATGCTGAGGGAGAATCTGCAATGGGTCCCCTGACAGAAGAGAAATTTTAATTAGCATTGTTTGCAGTTTGGGTCACCAAGACATCCATCTGAGACTGTTCAATATTTAATTAAATGGCTCTTGCTTTACACCTTTGTTCACCTCAGAACACAATTCCCAGCAACACCTTTTATTCAGCTTCCCAATTAATCAGTGCAAAACACTTAATGAGAAACAGCTGTCAGAGCAAATACTCAATAAATCCCAAAAGCATCAGTTTGCTGTCGTCCTAAGTAATATCAGGTGCCTAAAGTGTTACGCAGAGGCTGAAAAGCAACAGATTTCATATCATGTTCAACAGAAATGCATCAGTGTTGTCAAATGCTCGAACATCTGTTGAAGGTGTCTAAAAGGTGGGTTGGGGGGCAAACTCATCACTCACTATCACCCTCATCTGATTTATTATCCACTTGCAGACAAAATAGATGCAGTGGGTGAACTGTTTATCTTCATCACTTGTCATATCCTGCATTCAAGAAAGTAACATCAGGAAGAAAGTAACACAAGTGTAATGTGTGTACTGGATTTGGTTGGAACATTTTTTATTACGAATGATACACAGAATCACTTAAGCACTGGCCAGCATCTATTAGCTTCTTAGTAACAATAAATTGTATACTACTCAAACACACTGCAAAAAGTAGGGCTTCATGTTTATGTTCCTCTCTGCTGTTCCTCTCTGCTGTTTGCAGATGATGTGGTCCTGTTGGCCTCCTCGGATCGTGACCTCCAGCATTCACAGGGGCGGTTTGCAGCCGAGTGTGAAGCAGCGGGTATGAGAGTTAGCACCTCCAAATCTGAGGCTATGGTGCTCAGCCGGAAACCGGTGAATTGCTCCCTCCAGGTGGGGACGGAGTGCCTACCGCAAGCGAAAGAGTTCAAGTATCTTGGGGTCTTGTTCACGAGTGAGGGTAAGATGGAGCGGGAGATCGACAGGCGCATCGGTGCGGCTGCAGCAGTAAAGCAGGCGCTGCACCGGACCGTCTTCGTTAAGAATTTACCGGTCGGTATACGTTCCGACCCTCACCTATGGTCACGAACTACGGTTCGAACTAGGTCATGAACTAGAGTTTACCTAGGGTGGCCGGGCTCAGCCTTAGAGATAGGGTAAGAAGCTCGGATATCAGTAGGGAACTTGGAGTTGAGGCGCTACTCCTTTGCGTCAAAAGGAGTCAGCTGAGGTGGTTCGGGCATCTAATTAGGATGCTTCCTGGGCGCATCTCACTGGAGGTTTTCCGGGCACGCCCAACTGAGACCCTGGGGAAGTCCCAGAACACAAACAAGCACAGGACTTTCACCCAGGACTCTGCTGGTCTTGTCTTGTGTGAAACCAAAAGCAAACATTGTTCTGAATAGTTATGTAAGCAAGTAAGCTTAGGGCAGTTGTTTTTTATTTACACTCGTTATATTGTCACGCTTGTTACATTATGTTGTTACATAGTGTCTGTTATTAAGGGCTGTTGTTAGTGATTTTAGCTAGTTTGCATTGTTACAATATGTTGTTTCATTACGTTATTACATTGTTACGTCATACGTTGTTACAATACATTGTTTCGTTGCATTGTTAGACTTGTTATGTACCATTATGTAAGAAAGTCTGCTAAAGGCAGTTGTTAATAATTTAAGTTTGTTACATTTGTACGTTGCTAGGTTGTTACATTACGTTGTTACCTTATTTCAACACAAACCATGTTGTTGTTTTTTTTACCCTAACCAAGTTGTTTTGTTGCTTAAACCTAACCCATTTTTCACAACGTTAAGCATGTGACACGTGCATTTCTGCAAGTGTGATACAACGCAGATTTGTACTTAGTTATTCAACAAATTTGTGGTTCAGACATGTTGATGTTTAATCTTTTATCCCGTGGTTTGCAGAAACATACAATGCCAATTTTTTTCTGTCGACTGGGTTGACTTGCTTGTGCATTTCAACAGGACACATGGCGGCCGTTGCATCAAATGGAGTAATTTTGTTGACATTTTTCTCTCCCGGATGAACCTACCAGTGTCAAAAAGACATCTACTGTATAGTCATTTGAATGTGTGTTTGCCTCCTTGTTTAGTGTGATTCAAGTGTGTTCTCTCTCCTGTTTGATTGCAAGGATTATTTGGAGGTTTAGTCTTTTAAGTCCTGTTTCGTTTTTCCCGTCTAGCTTGTTAGCATTTAAATGGCTTTTTGTAATTGCCTAGACGAATCTTGAAATAACATGAGGTGAAAAGCTTCTTTTTTTTTTTCGCTCCTCCTCTGAACTCCCTCCTTGTTGTTAACCTCCCCATTCAGTCTCAAGAAACAAACAAAAGAAACCTGTCAGAAATTTGGTTCACTTCATATGATTCACGTTGCTGCTGCGAGTCTGGCTTTGATGCAGGTCTTTGCAGAAACACATTGAGTTTTTCTAGGCCCCCCTATATGGAGGACATATTCGCCAATTATACACACAAACCCCTGGGAATGAGCCATGAGAGACTCTAAAGTGCAGCATGCTGCTAGTGAGCACACATTGCAGTTGCAGGAGCTTCTTTGAAAGTGTTGTGTTTGTGAGGACTGTATAAGGGTGCCTGAGATGGCCTGCGGTGAAAGCCCTTATCTTGTATTTACACATAAGGACTTTGGGCAGGGCATGACTTCATTTTTAATCTTTAAGCCAGCTATTCCAATATGATTAAATCCAAAACAGGAAGCTATAGACGGAAGTGTGGCCCAAACATCCAGCAGCACGAACCCCTGGCTGTCTGCAGCTATTGTACAGTTAAGTCCAGTGAACAAATCAAGGAGGCCGCAAAAGTGGGAGCTAAAGGAAAAAAAATGTTTTGCCTGTGAAAGTTGCGATGCTCATCCTCTGAAGTTAACAGTGGGTGCTCGTTTTTTCATCCGTTGGGAAGCAGCATTGTTTTAAAAAAAAAATACACAGTACCCACTTAAAGTATCACCGACTAAAATTAGCAGAGGAAACAGCTTTGACTTTCAGACTGCTACATGCCTGTGGGGCACTCTTTACCTTAAGTAGGAACTCTCCTTTCAAAACGGAGGTTTTTTTTATCCCACAGTCAAGATAAGTCAGTGGATTAATGTAGAATCAAGCACTGTTAAAAAATGCTTCTGCATCCTACTGATAAGCAGGCAGTATGTAAATAAAGTTAATATCAGCAATGCAGCATACACCATTGGAGGGAAACAGCTCTGTGACAAAAATGATAAACCCAGTAGAGAGGAAATATGTGGCTCAGTTAGCTGAGCGACGCACTACATATAATGTGATAAGGGACATGATTACAATGCTAATGCTCGGTATAGCTGCTTTAAGTGTGATTAACAGAAATAGGTCAAAGGTGGGCCCTTGTAGGATCGCGGTACATATCAACACATTTCACACGTGAGGAGCATTTAGAAGGGTGGTAAAAGCAACTTTATTGATTCCTTTGAGGGTATTAAATTGCAGCAGTGAGGCGTGAACACAAGAACAACAAATTAAATGAATGGAAATAATTAAAAAACAAAGAAGAAAGTAGGGTGACCAAATCCGAATGCTCAATTCACTCAAGCAAAATTGTCAACGTGCGCCCATCCACCTTGTTTATTTCATTACTGTTATCTGTAATTGTGTGTGCAAAGGTAAACGCAGTAGGCTGCATAATTCTGTGTGTCTTATATATGAGGAGTTTGATTTTAGTAGTGTGCATTAAAGTGACCCCAGCCCGCTGCCAGAATCTCTTTTGGCTATTTGATTGTTTTTACTCATTCCGCTGTTTGGCTCAACTAATCAGGGAACGTTGGTTAACTTCAAACAAAGCAACCTGAGCCACGGCATATAATGAATGACTCTGTGTCCAGGTGCTGGGATGACAGGAGGTGGATAATTCAGTGTTGTCATGGAAGTGTTCAAAGAGGTTGCCCACTTCCCACTAGTGGACGTGAACTATTATTACCATGGTAGCTGATTGACATTCATATATGAACATGATAGTTTAATGAATAAAACAAGGGAAATACTCTTCATTTAGTAAATTATGCAGTCTGATCTGGAGCTCACAGCTGATATGTATGTGGTTTGTCTTCTGCCATAGTTACGGTTATTGTTGAATTATTCCTTGTTGCTTCCACATTCCACATTAATATATATTCATTAATATATTTGTATGAGAGTCCTAGTTTCCACCCTACTGTCACGATTCAGTCATGTTATAATGAATGATTCTGCTCCGTGAAACGAAGAAGTGGAAAATTGTGAAAGTGGAAAGAGATGCAAGAAATTTTAGGTCATTATCACCGTTATCATCTGTACCATGAGACTTAATAAAACTGCAGGCCTCAGTGGATTTAATCAACCCACTGCCTCCGTCTTGTACAACTATTACTATCGAATGAATCCAGCCTGTCCTCATTTGCTGATTCCCCCAGTGATTCATTGTGGCTTCACTTTACGTTGGACGTCTACAGTATTGTCTGCGTCTCCGATGTCTTCCCTTGTTCTCCCGGGCAGTTCACTCACCTCCCGGTGAATTAAATAGTTCCAAATGAAGAGCTGCCAGCAGCTATCCACTGTGAGCTCCCCCCCCCCCTCCCTTTTCAACATCTCTCACAAAAACACAAAGGTGACCTCGGAGCCTTGTGTTTACCTCAAATCAAAAGGAGAGGAGCTGGAAGATACAAAAAAAAAACTGTCAAGGACTTTCAGTTGTTTCAAGTAGCCCATGTCTGGCTAAACAGAAAGAAAGAAGAGAAAGAAACTTAGAAGTATTCTGTACTTTTGCTCTCTTCAGTGTCAGCACCATTCTGTCTGACCCATGTTGTTTAAGGTTGCCAATTACAAATAATTACAATGAAATACTGATTCACTGAAGTTACTTTTGCTATTTTCTGCTAGTTTTCAATTACTTTCATATCTTTTTAAAGGGTTTGGAGGGAAATTGTTTAAACTCAAAGGAACAGGAAAATACTGCACATGTGACGGCCGCTTATAAGCTACGGTGTGTCTTGGTTCCAACACATGCAGTCTACTCAGTGAGCAAGAGAGAGAGATTGATTTTTTTTGCACTAATGGTACTAATACAACAGCACTACAAAAGCTCTACAAAACTGATTAGTCTACAGGGAACATTTCAAAGACTAGGCCTGAAAAACAGACAGCTCCATTGAGTGCTTTAATATCACTGTTGGCCCTGGGGCACCCCCTGTCAACGAATAGCGACACATCTTAAAACGAGTGTCCTCCTTATACAATACAATATGAAACTCATCAATATGAGACAAATCTGAGGCTGTACCAATAGTTCAAAGCTTCAAAGCTTTATTAATTAAAACAAACACAGGACTTTCACCCAGGAGACCACTGTCCGTGTCCAGTGTGAAACCTAAAGTCAACGTTGACTTTTTGTCAAGTTAGTCATTAGTCACATGACTCATTAGTAGTGTTAGTCAAGCACAATCTTTTCCTAACCCTAACAAATTATTTTTCTGCGTAAACCTTACTTCCTGTAAAGACGGAATTTTATTTTGAAAAGGCACTATGCATGTAAAGACTGTTTATGCCACGCCATCCCTGATACGTCCAAAAGTGATGTGTTGAAGCATTAGGGCCACTGACCAAGCGTCACTATTTGATTAGTTGGGTGCGAGAATGTGTTTGTTATTCACAACGGTACACCAATTGCATACTGCTGCACACATAATTGAAAGTAAACAAGTATTGCATTTTCAGTTTTTAACTGCCTTTGGCTGATCTGGTGATGATGTTTTCCTGCGACTGACCTCCCATGTCCACCCATAAAAGAGTGTAGCACAAGATCAAGTTATTTGCTCTTACAAATTACTTAAAGCGGCATTATTCATTATTAACAATAGATCACATTACTATGTGTAATATGAAATGGGAGGGGCTCGTAAATATAAACCCACAAAAAATGATCACCAGCTGTGCAGTTTTCCCCTTAGCTCTATGAGCCTCTTTTATCTCAGTGCTTTGGTTTTCTGGCACTTTTATCGGCCCCATTTCCAGCAGCATTTTTTATTTGTTTATTTTTCCGACAAAAAATCTTAAAGCGTTAAACCCACTGTACACTTCCTGCCCAGCACTAAACAGCAGACAGGCACAGTTAGAGACTAGCTGATGAACATAGTGGAACATTTAGCAGCTAACAAGACGGATAGTGGTTTTTCTCAGGAGTTGGTGGAGCAAAGCTAAAAGAGACTGAATACTTACTTACATTCATGAAGTAGACTCAAACACAACTCCCAAATTCTAATGTTGCTATGTGTCTGCCCCGATGTGTAAGCAGCAGCAGTGGTTTGTAAACATGTCGGTCACATCAAGTTCTACTATGTCTACTTTATCTGAGATAAAGATGAAGGTCTGAATAATACAAAAATATTATACTCATGTAGTATATAAAGAGTGAATTATTTGCTATCACATTAGCCATAAGAATAAGTTAAAAAGATATTTTCAGCTTGACCCAAGTGTCTTAAACGTGAATTCTTTCTAATGACCAGCAGGGGGCGACTCCTCTTGTTACAAAAAGATCTCCGATTGTATAGAAGTCTGAGAGAAAATGACCCTGCTTTAATGTTTTACTTTAATTTTATTTTAATATAATACCTCAGTGAACATTGTAAACATGAGTTTATGGTCTGAGCTCTAGCTTACCATTAACTACACATTAATTTTGTATTAAATCAACAATAATAAGAAGAAGAAGAAATATATCGTAATTATTATTATTTCTATTATTATTATTTAGCAGAATTCAATGTATGATTATTGTACAATAGATGAAAGCCTATGTTTTGCTATTGGTAACAATATTGGACAAAGTGAAATAAAGGAAATTTAATGGAAAGGCAATAATAGCACATCATATCATTCACATTTTTATCAGTGTAATAATAATAAAAAAAACTGTATGACTATAAGGTCCACATGAGTGAGTGATGCAGCTGGTCATGCAGCAGGACAAGGCCCTTCAGCTCTCTCTCTCTCTCTTCTGCAATGACATCCTTCAGTGTTTGCTCCCCAGCAGAGCTGGATGGCACAAGGTAGGGCAATAAGGAGCGACGGCGACAAGGAGAGGAGTGCTGTTGTCCTCGCACTCAATCACCGTGAATTCATTTGGGGGAGATGGAGGAAGTCTAATCAGTCTCGTAGGATCACCCGTGGATCCTGTTCTATTCACAACAGCGGCATCTGCTCCAGCTGCATGAAGCGTGGCACTCTCTGCGGCGTCGCTCCCCGCTCTCAGGGCGGAATGACGAACGCTGTCTGTGCCCTCTTTTCCTCTCACTCCTGTCAAAACACTATGTAATTATGTTGAAAGTTCCAATTTCGGGGGGTAAGAGGCCCGTGTTTCTTTTCTTGTCTTTCAAGTCCCAGCTGCTCTGCTAATGCCTTGTAAAACTCACGAATTACCACCATAAATAATCCTTTAAATGAGGCTTTAAGTACACAAGACTAAACCTCAGAAAGCAGTTGCAGGCTGCAGGCCATGTCTCAAATCTGAAATGCATACCTCGTCATGTTTGCAGGTAATTGTTTATATTTTGCTTTCGTTCTCATTATGTATTTGTCTGGTTCAACATGGACAAGGTCTCAAGAAATTGGGTATAATTCAAACACTCCATGTTCATCTTCGCAGAGGTGGAAGTGGAATGTACTGTATAAAAATGCCTTATAAAGTCATAAAGTTTATTTATTAAACCACTGCTGCTACTCTGTCTACATCCAGCAGACACTGCAGAGCAACATTAGCATTTCAAGTCATGTTTTTGATGAATGAAAGTTCAATATTCACTCTCCTTTTAGCTGTTTCCACTATGTTCTCTTGCTAAGGCTGGTTTCATCCAGTATCCGTAGCTTTACCTATGAAAAATAATGTCCCGATATTCGTAAATATTCCACAACATAATTTTGTATGTTATCCACGTAATCACGAATGAGAAGGTATTAGGACCGCAAAAGGGGAAGTGGAAGGGGAGGTGAATGGGTCAAACTAAATCTAGTCTTATACTCAGGAGACCGTTGTTCGTGCCTCGTGTGAAACATCATTTTTTTACATAACTTGCATACTTCAGTAACGACATGTAGTAATTTTAACCCAAAAGGAGGAACTTTTCCGAAATGTGAGTATACCATGGTAATACAGAGTAAAAGTTTCTTTCCACCACTGTTCACGACATGTTTTGTCTTAGATTAAAACAAAGCTCAGCCGTAGCTTGGCCTTGACCCCATGTGCTTAAAGCTTTGTGTATATAATTTATTTTAAACTTGATTAACAAAATCTAAAAATTAAACTCATATCAAAAAGTATCGAATTTTCTAAGATCGGCACTGCAGCTCTAAAGTATTCCCTATATCTAAAATCATCCAAAAAATAGTTTTTTTTCCAGTCATTTGCTGGATAATGGATGTAGGGAGAAACTTTGTCACAGTCTGCCACTACCACCCAAGATGGGTGAGTAGATTTCCAACAGCAAAAAAAAAAAGGGGGGCAATCATCTGGTGTGTGCGCATGTTATTTTTCACAGAGATAGTGTTTTGATTGCCTGGGGGGAGGAAATGGTATTATTTACTGCAAAATTGCCTTTGCTTGATCCGCATTGGGTGAACTGGCAAGCTGAGACTAAATATGTCTTCTCTCCTCTGCGTCTCATCCCCTCGACACAAGCTCCCTTTTTTCTGCTGCTATGAGGAGTGAGGCAACACTCTTTACAGTCGGAGAAGTGCAAGTCTTACCAGTTCTCAGCTAGATGGCTGTGTCAAAGGGCTTAGTGGGAACACTTGAACACAGCAGGGCCTGAACAACACGTCTCCTCAGATGAGTTCTTCATAGCAGGATGGGCTTGATATGAGTGGTTCAGGGCCTCTCCTGACTGACCGCCAGTAAGAAAAAGAAAGACAAGTCTGTCTACTTTGAAACTCTCTCCCTCATTTTTTGTTTTTTCAGCATGACATCCTCCAGCAAAAAAGTAGTGGACTTTCTGTTTTGATATTGTTTACTGTAATCATCACTGGCACCAATTAGCAGCTACGCTCTTGTCTCGTGTGGGCAAAGTGTAAAAAGAAATAGCAGGTGCGAGATGAATCACTCCGGCTTGTGAGAGCATTGAGGGAAGATAAAATGAACACATCACTCATTTCCTGGAATGCATACTTGGGCATATGCAGCAGTCTGGATGACGACCCAAACCCAGAAAGGGGCCTTGAGGCGAGCTCTGGTTTGTGCAAAACAGCTCGCCATCGCTGCAAAAAGCTGCGGATACGTCCCAGGGAACGGATTTGACATGTTGTGTTTTTGTTTGGATTTCCTACTGAAGTTCATATAAAAATGTCGTCCACACTGAGCCGGTGGAAACATCACTATAATCAAGCGGAAAAAACGCGCTCCACAAAAAATACAGTGGAGACAGAGGTTGAGCCGTCTCCATCAGCTAAATCGCTGTGCTAATCAATGCCAATAAGCTGGGGGCACCGCAGGGGACGTCCCCCCTCCTTAACACTCTACCCTTACATATCAAATGGCAATTAATTCCTAATATGTGTTAGAAATTGTCTAATTACCACATATGCCCGATACTCCCGGTCGCCATGTCGCCGTTCGGGTTGAAACGGTGGGGATGGGTGAGCTGTTAATGATGCTCTGTTCAGTGCGGCGCAATCTGGCACGACCCAGACACTGTTCCTAATTACAGGCCTGCATTCTGTCTACGCCATCATCATTACCGCCGGGAGAGCGAGGACTCGTCGGCTCCAACTGCAGCCATCATCAGATGAGGGTCGCCAGTCGACCCTTATCTACCGTCATGCATGTCTTTTCTTGTTGTTTTGCTGTGTCAGTCTGACTTATATGTTTTACATACTCTGCATGCTTTTACGGTTTGTGCTTCTGACATGTTTTTAGTGTCTGACAATGCAACATAATCTTGTCTCTAGTCCATGTTTCTATCTAACATAACTATCCCTCATTTATTTGCTTTGTATGTGTTATTTGATGAGCCTCTGTGTTGCATGTATTAGTAGTACTTGTCAATGTAGTATAAGAGTGTCCTGAATGATGGTTCTACTTATTTTAAATTATCTCTTCTTTTATTATTTCTGCATGCTTTGAAAAGGGTAAATAATGCATAACTTTGTCATTTTAAACTTATATTCTGTTTTTAGGGTGACTTTGTAACATCTGCCCAGGGACTACAGATGAAAAATAGCATCTTGGCTAACTTGGCGCATTTACAGGAATGTTTTATTAATGTGCACTGTCAAATAAACCAATAAAATAAAAATAAGCACTATTTTGTCCTTCGGGTATTTAAAGAAATCAAAAATAAATAAATAAAGTACTGCAACCAGTCTTTGTAATTTCACTTTTTACATTTTGGCACTATTCCATATGATATGATTTGCATACAATGTCATATTGACATGTAGCATGTACACGACCAGATGATTGAGTACCACTTTTTAATTAGTCACACTTAAGGTGCTGAATATAAAAATCAGAGCTTTTATTTATAGGTCAATACAAGTGATCAAAGGGAACACAAACATATTAAACATAAGACACAGCACAAGATAAGCTTGAGAACGAGACTCAAACCAACCGAAACAGAAGAGTAAGAAACAACCAGCAAGTGAACACAAGTGTTTAGGTGTGCGTGGGTGGATTGTTTTTTTGGGGTGAAAGATGCAGCTAGCGGTGCATACAGCGCTAACAGTGCAAACGACGGCAACAGTGCTGACAGAGCTAACTGTGTGTACCTAAGGGGGAACCGGAGGGTGTGTGCTACGCTTCTGTAACTGTATGACCAGAGTACAGGGCGGCAGCCATGAGCTAGCCCACATGGTGCACGCTCACATGCACTAACATGCACTAAGGCATGCGCGGCCGGTCCAGCTATGTAAACAAAGCACAGAGAAGCTCGGACTATAAGACACACAGAAAGAGAGTGACTTAATTTTCTGCTCAGTTGGTCATTGCTCCACCATATCTTTGCATAGCAAATAGCTGTATGCTGCTATATTAATGTATTAATGACCTGAATGTTTAAAAAAATAACCTTTAATAAAAGTTTGTCAATTGCAATTAGTTTCAAAGATTGCAAATCAAAGTTAGTGTTAAAAATCTGCCCAACATCTTCATAAAACTCATAATCCATCTTTACAGACACAATAACACTGACAAGAGGAACCGATAAGGGCTCAATATGACATTATTCATGAGGATTGGCTTCCCTGTGATATCATTTCCACTCATCTTTAATGAGTAAAAAGAGATGCTCATTATTGATTGCGCTGTACAATACAGCCAAAACATTACCCTTAAACACAAGCTACAGGAGGTTTTACCCAGATCTATGACCACTGGCAGTGCCAGGGATTTGGGGCAACGTACTGTCGCCCTTTCTTTTCTCTCTCGTCTTTATTCTGGAACCCAGATCTTTTTTCGAAAGCTGAGAAATGATGCCAGGGCTGCAATCAAAACCAACTCAATCGAGTCCAAGTCAAATCCAAGACCCGATCCAAAGCAGTCAAGGCTAAGTCGAGACAGAGTCTAAGGCAGTTGAGCCTACGTCAGGACTGAGTCAGAGGCAATCCAGAGCGAGTCAAGATCGAGTCTAAGGCAGTCGAGACCCAGTCCAAGGCAATCGAGACCATGCCTAGTCCTGTTCAAAGACCATAATAAGCAATATAGTCATTCCAATGCAAATTTGATCTACAAACAAGATTTATCTATTTTCTAACATCAAACTAAGCAGTGCATATAATTTAGGATTGAGGACCACTACAGGTTCCTATAGGTATGTTAGCTGAAATCCCCCAAATGCTTTGCAGTGTGACAGAACACTTTACGCCATTAATGGGAAGTGAAGGGTTTTTCTGCTGGCTTCTGAAAAGCACCATGCAGGCTGATTTCCACCTCGGACACAAGTAGTAGGATTTCGTGTGCAGCTACTTGATTTGAGTTACATTAGTAGAACAACCAAACCTTAAATAAAAATAAGTATTTGCTTGATTTTTTTAATGTTTACAATTGCCCAGCTCATTAATATCAGACACAAGCGCAGGTGTCTTTGTTAGCGCGCGTACACAGCACATCATTTCGGATAATGCAGACAAAATGCTTCGTAAGATGACAGACGGGGAAGAACCCCCATACGACAGCCCCGGCTGTCACTCACTGATGTTTCTCATTAAAATGAAAATGGATTTTGAGCGTGACATTGCATGCAGGTCGCATCACAGGCCTGTTTCAAGTGAATGTGAGGTCATGTTTGTGTTCCTTTCATGTCCTGATACCAGAGGAGTGGATGGCGCACACTCTCCTTTCTGCTGCCTTTGTAGCTGCATAATGAAAAAGTCTCTTCACACTGTGAAATTTGAAACGTCTCCTTTCTTGGTACTGTTTCTGCCGGTTGAAAGGCAAAACAAAGAATGGATTACCTTCCTCTTTTCTTTCCTTTTCTTTTTTTTACAACAATTTAAACAGCAGTGCTCTCTCAGTTATTTTATCTAATCCATCGTTTGAGTTTTCGTCTCGGCCACAAGAAAGCGATTCTTTTCACACATACAGGAAGATGCTCTGATTTTATCTCGCCTCCTGGCTCATCTCAGCTCCAGCTAATGCTTTTTTTTTTGTCCTGTTCAAAAGTAGCTCAGGGTTGTTAGCTTTTGATAGAACGTCAGAAGTGGTTAAAATCCTAATAACGGCGTATGTAATTTCGTGGGTGCGCGTAACCATTGCCGAGAATGCTTACATACTGAGAATGAGTGTTTTCAATGACACTGGCAATGACAATCAGTTCCCTCAGCCGGTGTTTGTCACACACTCCCTGCGTGCATCCATGTGGGGCCACGCAGTTAAAAACAATCCGAAGACGTGGGAAATCACGAGGAGAGCTTGATTTAGTTCAACCTGCAGAAAAATACATTCGCAGTGTGAAGCGGCGAGATGAATGAAGTGAGGTTCAAAATCTTCGCTCTGGGTTTGCAGCGTGCAAAAGCACCGGTGGGAGATCTCTGCCTTAATCAGTGAAGGAATCACAATTTCTTTTCCAGTGATACGGAGGTTTATTACAGTCATATACAGTAGACATACGACTGGCTGTGAGTATGGCATGTTTGTGCATAGAGATAAGCGTTTGTTGGTCATACCTATCTGCACTCATGATCGTGTTATCAAGCAAATGCACATGTTAGCTTCCATTGTCGGCCTTGGAGACGGAAGGCCCGTTGAGGGCTTGTCATTGTCAATAGGCAAATTCAAATCCCCCCCCCCCCCCCCGGGCTCGGAGAATATATAGGCAGCGAGGCAACTGCACGTCGACTTACGCATACTGCGTGTGGCATTCAGGAAATTGCTAAACACTGATTTATGTGCTCTCATGGAATAATTAGAGAAAATATCTCCTGCGCACGCCCGCCCTTTCGGCTCTTTGAAAACACAAGCGGCCCAGAGAGAGTGTTGCACCCTGAAAGCGCACATTCAGGAGGGGATAATTGGACCCAGCAAGCTGTGAATTGGGCTTGGGCAAACATTGTGCAAATGGGGCAAATTTTTTTTGCGTCTGCTGATTGATAGATATGCCGTGTGCCTCGGGCCTTCGAATGTATTCTATACAGTGTGTCAGGCTCCAGTAGCTATGGTTCACAGTGCTGTATTGACAAAGTCACAGTGGAGTCGGTGGGTGCTGGTATGCTGGTTTAGTATCTGTCATCTGCCACACAATGCAGGAAGTCACTGAATGCTGCTTGTCCCACTGACCAGAGGCTTTGTTTACATCTCCGTTTTTTTTCAAAAATACTAAAAGAATACCTCAGCATTTCAGGATTTGTTTTTCTTCGCTTTCTTTCCAAGAGCAAGACCAATATCCATCTCCGGCCTTATTTCACTCCCAGGGCGTCAAATACAGACTCTTGGTCAGCGCCCTCCTTGGCATCTCGATAGCCATGAACAAGGCACCCTTAAGCGGATGTATGAGACTCACCAAGCTTTAAACTATAGCGCGATCTCTGCTCGACGCATCAGCGAGGGTCCGCACAACCAAAGGGGCGTCACAGCATCTGACAGGCCCTTCGCTGGGGTTCCGTACGTCAGGTGTTCACCTCTCCCTGCCCATTCAACATTCTTTGGGGAACTTTTGAGGAAATTTGAGAGTGACGGTTTGACGCTGGGAGAAATCTGCAAGGAGTATAACAGATCCAAACATTTCCACCTTTCCCAAGATTCTGCCTCAAAAGGCAACCAGCACCACATTGAACAGAAAATTAGCTGCAATGGCGTCACATTTTTGATGTTCCGATATTATCTGCCCAGAGAATTCCCCAGCGCTTTTGTTGCTGCTGTTTACCTTTCTCTTGATGCAAATTTAAATATGCACTACAATAATGCTACTGTTTCTGTTCTGTCTTTTTTTTTTTTTCTCGTGTAGCATGAATGGACTACAACTGCATTTAGTTGTGCAACCCTGTGTTGCAGAATGACAAGAAATAAACCCTCAAAACTTGAATCCTTTTGTTACCATGTCATGTTCTGTTGCTTTGCAGATAAAGGGAGTCAAAAGGGAGCTTGGAAAAAAAAAAAGCCTTTCATGTCGTGGATGAAATAAAACAGGTGAAATCAGGCGAATTGTTACAGCAAGTTACAAATCTCTGTGAGCCATGTTGCTCCAGTTCACATTAAGTAGATACTGTGCTGATGATTCAATCAATTGATGTGAAAAGCAACATTGCACCATAATGTTTGCATTGATATTTTTTGTACAGTGCTCTGCAACTCCTGTTGCAGAGTAGATTCATATTTTTCAATAATACTGTAAAACCTTTTTTTTTTTTTGGAGCAACATATTCAACTTATGAAAACAAGTAAGAATATCTTCGATACATGCAGTCGGCCATCGTCTCCGGATCACTTTAAAGTTGCCCACCAGCTCCAGTTACGTGATTGAATCTGATGAAATGAAAAATTCGATTAAAGCCGTGCAGAATTCGGGTAAAGTAAGGCGAAAGTTCTCATTTCATTTTTCATACTATAGCGAGACATGCAGGAAATGAAAAAGGAGAGCGAAAACGCTGACTCGAACATTGGAGGGAAAATACAGAGGAAAGCTGTAACTCAGTTATGTTCTTCCCGTGGAGTAGACAATATACATGGAGACTGTGGCACCAAACTGAGATGTGGATAAGAAACGATAGTTGTGTCCAATGACCCGAGAGGGAGCCACCATGAGGAGCAAATTAAGCCTCATTCAGCTCATCAGGGAGGAAAGCATGGCTTGTCGGTTTTGGGGAGATTACTTCAAAATCTGTAATTTACCAAATGACTAACAGGAAATAAATTAAAAGACATTCTTAGTACTGTCTATGCAGTATAGTTTTGTCCAAGTAACACTGCTTTAAAAAGCTTATTTAAGTGCATACTAACAAAAGGGTGGAAAAGGAGCATTATATGGTCTTTAACCTTCATTTAGTGCCGCAAAACGTAAGGTCCTGGACACTGGTGATGTAAAATAATAAAAATGATTGGATCGGGAGTAACCATGGGTAGAACCATTAGAAGAAACAGCAATTTAGCATTGCACTTGAAATTGGGGAGATACACATTTGAATAAAGAATGGTAAAAGAAAAGCGTACTCTGCTTTATCATTTATTTTACTCTAAATGGAACCATCATTTACTAAATGGACATCATGCTGTATTGAAGAAGACTGCCGCCTGCATGCTGTCTGTTACAACTACGATGTCCCATAGCAAAACTAAGGTAACCTTGATGACGTCATGGTGATTTCATCATCCTATATTCAGATGGGTTTACATTGGAGTTAGTTGACGCTATCCAGTCGGTATAAGACGCCAAGAGCCATGACAGGACGCTAGTATTTGACGCCCTGGGAATGAGACCAGGCTGAGATATGTGTGAAAAAACAACATATTTTAGCCAGCATAGCAGAGTGATGTTTGATTGATGCCTTGTGATGCTTCCATATGTGGCTCTTTCACAAAAATCCACAGAAGGAAGCCCTGACAAGCTCTGTTAAAAGCCCTGATCTATTGCTTGTACATAGGAATAGATGTCTGCTGCTGGCCACAGAGAAGACGACATCGTGTTGGAGCTGGAAAATAAGCAATTTTCGACTTGGCATAGGGCCTCCTCTATTGGAAGCATGGATATATGTGACCTCTGCTTGACAGTTTTGCTGATGTGCCTGCTGAGGCCGGCATGTATAAATGAATCTCAATTTCCTTTATTAATTTCAAACGTCACTATAAATTTGCGTCTAAGTGGACCTGACCCAACGTTTCAGCTCACTACCACACAAGAGGAGGAGACTCTCATCACATTTGCACACATTGTACAGAGGACACTGAAAGTTACCTTTGACTCCTTAAAGCCTTTTGTCATGAGTACTTTAACACAGTGTGTGGATATTACGCGGCAAAACAAGCATGAAAGTCTTTTTTTCCGATCGATCGATCCGAGCTATAGCACCGTGATCAAATGCATCAACCAATTACAGACCTATTCAAAATGTACACTATAGTATACAACAACATGGAGGCTCCTTAGTCCGAAACCAAGACGGCAAACTTTATTACTCCTTCCAACTTTGACAAAAGCAGCGTGGACCAGAGCCACCTCTTCCTGTCTTATCAATTCGCAATGAAAGCTCTAGACATGCATAACTGTTTACCAGAGGGAACTCCAATTTCACTCAGAGCATTTCCCTAAAAGGAAACTCAATAAAATAGCTTACAATAGCTTAGGCTATACAATGATAGCTCAGACAGATTGCCAGACAATGCTCTTGGTCAATAGGATCCTGGTAGTTGGTCTTCCCATTGGACAAAAAAAAAAAAAAGACTAACATCTGGTTTTTGTCTTCAGTTGGAAAGGTTACAATCTTTATTCATTCCTGGGAAAAATGACTATTGTTTATTGGTATTTATCATCCCCGGCGCCGATCGGCATTGATGGAAACCTGACACACATGTGAACTCGCTGATTTTCCCTCTTTTTTCGACGCAGTGCTATGTGATGTGTGTTGAAGTGAATATATAATAAATAACATCAACCGGGTTTTTGAAAATGTTTACAATTCAATAACGTACAAAACATACGATTAATATAATATACAATCATTAACTCTGGTTTGGTCAAAATAAAGCCTAAATTCATTATTCGAACTGGACAGAAACTAAAACTAAAACTCTTCTTTGTTAGTCTTTCTGCCGTTCCAACAATCACTAACTCCGGTTTGAGAGTTTGAAAGATACACCATAACATTGTCACTGTTTATCAACCTTGTTGTTAGCTCTGTCAGCATTTTTGCAGTTTTTTGCACTGCTATTGCTGATTGCTCTTACCCGTGTTGAGAACCGTGTGGAGGCAGTAGATATGGATAGATAGAGATAGATTTATTCTTAAAATATTGCAACATTATTTGAGTAATTTCACCTTGATGACAAAACATTTTTGACAGAAAGCGTGTGTTACAAACTGTGTGAGTGTTGAGTTTGAAAGACATGGATTTTTTTCTAGGCAGGAAGGGCCTAATGAAATAAGCCGCTGAATTGGATTATGGGAAGTGTAGGATTGACAGTTTTTGGAGCTTCTCCATACAGTCAGGGGCTAAAAGCCAGGATATCTCAGCCTCTGCAACATCAATTTTGATTATTCTTGTTTTACCTCTATCGTAAGTTCCCTAAATTTACTCAATACAAAATAGCTGGAGTGCCTCTTTAAACCCTTTAAGTGAATTGCAACTTTCTGCAAGTCCTGCCATCTGCACCAGTGACAGGTCTGTTGTGGAGTTTTCAGAAGTTTGGTGTTTGAACCTGCCATTGCAAAACTTGTATCACGTTTAGCTGACTGTGATACAACCTGGGAGTATGCCGACAATTTAATGCACGAAAAAACAAACTTGGCATGAGAGCAGAGAGTGTCTCTGACCACAGAGAAATGTAAGTTTTATACAGATGGATATATTAATGATGTACTAATGAAAATGTTAGTTGTGCTGTAGCTTTAACATAGCTAAGTAACCTTCAAATCAGTGGGAAATGTAGCTTTTCAAGTAGGACTCCAAGTACAACTCCAGCCAAGACTGATTCCTATTGTTGTCTAAATCAACACAATCTGGCTTTGAGTCTTGCTTTGGCCTGTTTCATCCTAAAGGCAGCTGGCCAAAGCGCGACTGCAGGCCAGATTCTGCGTTTTCTATGAAGCTGTATGCGACGAGCCACATTTTCACACGTGTAGGCAGGGCCAAGATATTCGCTTCTCCCCCCTCTGCTCTGACGGATAGTGATCTCAGAATAACCCACCAACGCCACGTGACAGCCACCGGCGCATTGAGCCTGCCAGAGCCGGTGCAGCCCCGGCAGAGCAGGGGAATAACTTTATCTGAAATATGATGGCATCTGTCTCTCAAGCAGCAGACTCCTCATTACAGGCAGTTTCTTTGACTGGTTGTTCAGACATCAGCTGTCACAGTTCATCAGCCATGCCAAGGTAGGGGCAAAATAAGCAGCTGCCACAAGTCTCCTCTGCTGCAAAAGAAGCCATGTGGAGATAAATGCTGGGCCACAGAGCTCTGGAAACACTCCAGACCCCTCAGTCACTCTGATGTCTGTGCAGTGTATAACCCCACATTACCATTGAGTTCACGTCGGCAGGATTAAATGGTGATTGTTATTGAGGCAGTCGAGAGAAGAGTTTAGTGTTGATGTGTCAATGGACCGCTTTTATATAGACATTCTTAAAGTTACTACAAGGAACTTTTAACAGTCAATTTAATACTGATGCCTCTGCATGCATAAGTAAACAAGATCATCAGTGGGAAGATTGTCCATTTCTACGAGTTACTCTTAATGCTTGTCATCTGTGCAACCAGGTCTGGCTCAGACAAAATTGTGCAGGTTTAGAAACTCCTACAGCTCAGACTCCAGCGGGGCCTCTGGCAGAGACCAGCGAACCATAAACAGACCGAAATCTGGCTTTGCTGCCACCTTCAACCTGCAGTCGGAAGCTCTTGCGGGAGGTGGAGAGCTCTGCAGCTGGCAGCAGCTGCTCCTCCTATGGCCAGTAGCAGAGCTTTGCCTCGCTGCTCCGCCAGCCCCTGCTTGTGTTGGGCCAACACCGACACCACGCTGCTGGAAGGAAAGGGTGGCACGGCAGAACCAGGGCGTAGCGGGACAGACTCTCAGACCCTGCTGCAGTAAAATTAGAGGTTTTCTGAAGGGACTCTGGTGCTCATGAACACTTTTGCCCACAGGGACCGCCAAAAACAACAGTAGCTTTAACTGAATTTAAAACTCAGTCGTATGACAGTGGATATTCATTGTAATAAGAGACAGAATTTTAATCTTGCTGATTGGATTTTTTATTATTGTTCACTTCTCTCCTTGCATTTTTATGTCTTGTTCCTTGGACCTGTTATCAACAAATCAGACACAGTTGTCCACCTTTTCTACTGATTCAAACTCTCCAGATTTCAATAATCAACTCTGACAGCCACAACGTACACCTACCTTAATGGTTTCAAAACATCTTGCCAAAGGACTGCAGTTGGCTGACCCTGGCACATTTACGAAGATGTTGATTAATGTGCGTAGTCCTTATGAATAGATTATAAAAGAATTGAAATCAATGTCCATCCAAGTCTTGAAAGTGCTCCAACAGTCAGTCGCCTGACATTGTCACTGCAAAAAAATGAACTTCCCCCTGCATACCTGTCACGTAAACACTCCCCAGCGTTGCACAGGAGTAAAAGTCTGTGGTCAGGCGAGAGACGGTGCTAAAGGGTGGCCATAATCCCCCTAAATCCCCGAAAGGTTGTACGCCTGACCCAGTGGCACTGAAAAGAAATGAGTTCCTCGCACTGTAACGATTTCTTACGGGGCTTCTGAGTTGTGAAGGAGTGGCTCCAAAACGCTGTCCACTTTTCCATGCTGTTTCTTATCACCTTCAAAAGCAGTCCTGCAGATACTAGGAGGAGCAATCACAAATAACAAGAACGCCCTTGATCCCTGCCTGACCCCCCTCTGGAGACAGCCACACTCTGCCCCACTGAGTTCTCGCCCCCGATACTGTCCGTCGGCTCAAGGGTATGGACATTACCTTATCCCATTCCTCCAGATGCACTGCGCTGATGTGCTGCTGCACTGGCCGCTCGCTTGGATAAGGGCCCCGTCTTTATCGGAGCTGCAGACTCTTGACTCGGTGACTACCAAAAGAGAAGATGCCAGGGATAACTGATTGTATTAACTTGTGTGCAAACCACAAAAAAAAAAAAAAGAAAAATCATATTCTTCAATGCGCCCCCTTTGGATGCGCTGTCGAGGACACAACCAGGTGAAATAGCTCCTGATAAATACTCATTTATCAAACCTATGTGGGAGCAGTCGTAACTCCATTTTGAGACTCGGCTACCAGACGTTCTTTAAGACGACGTCAGAGGCTGTATGAAAAGAATAACACCACCAAGCTTCTAAATGAGTGTAAAACCACTTCAGCTTTGAACCACAGTGTACCAGTGATTTGTTTCCATAATCATATACTCCAAAGCCAAAACAAATCCGCAGACAGGCCTGTCAAGCTGGTGGCTCCGGATGAAATGTAGTGTTTACCGAGATCGGTCCCATGGGAGCTCTTTGGAGAACTAATCTACAGCTCTTGATGCTATCCAACCGTTTGGCAATTTGTTTAAATATGATTGATTCCCTTGAAAAATATACATATATACTGGTGCAATGAGCTAAATGCAAAAAAAAAAAAAAAAAGAAACAAAAAAACAGACAAGGCCTTTCAAGGAAGAATTGACTGATGTGGCTGGTTATGCTCAATGTGGTCACTTTTTTTCAGCCTCAAACACATTTAAAGCTGAATGCTAGACATTCCATAATCCCTCTGTTAGTTATCTTGTTAGATAGAAGTCTGGATGGAGAGAGCGTTGCATGGAAGGCCCTGGGGGAAGTGAATGACAGAGCTACAATGTTTGTCTAATGTAATTGATGAGGGAGTGTAACTGTTTAGCTATTAAATTGAACAAAGTTTGAAGGTCTGGGAAAAATATTAAAAAGATAAATCTCCCAGAGTTACTTTGAACCAACCTTATTACCGGCCAAAAACGCTATTATGGGACCATTCTGCAAAATCCCACACACAATAAGTTCAATGCCCACTTCCAAATTCTTGCTTTCCTGAATATCTGCCCAGGGCTATGGTATGGCTAAGGTTAGGGAAAGTTTGTGGTTTGGATAAATTAAAAAGGCAAATGATCAATGCAAGTCGCAAATTAAACCCAGTCACCAGAAAGAATTTTTGGCATCGTTCATTTCTGCAAACCGCTGAATGACGACATTTTTTTGTGCGCGAGTCTATGTACAGATCCCAAATCACATCATCCTGTCATTTAGAACAACAACAACAACACATGTCACTCGCCACCCGATCTGAACATCCTCTCCAATCGGTACTGCACATGCGCAACTCTCAACAGCGATGAGAAAAAAGCAAGATGACTTAGTACCGTTTGGGCATGTGCTAGCAGAGAGTGTAATGTTAGCCAGAGTTAGCGAAATGTAATCAATTTTGCAATGTTTTACACTGGAAAATCTGTCAAACTAGACAAAAAAAGAAAGTTCTATGGCATTCGTTCTCTGTATGTATTACTTCATCAAGTCAGCCGCCGGAGAAAAGTGGCTGCTGGCAGGTTGACTTGGGGCTGAGTTAGCACCATTTCCCTGGTCAGACAGTAAGTGAACATGTAAAAACGCGAATAGCCCTATCTCAAGCCAGTGTTTGATTTGTCCTTTCTGGGCTACTGTAGAAAAACGGCAGTGCAACATGGCCGACTCTGTGAAGACGACCCACTCCCTGTGTAGGTATAAAGATCTCATTCTAAGCTAACTAAAAGACAATGATTCTTATTTTCATGTGATTATATACTGAAGAAAACAGAGTTATAAATATTATATTCCATTACTTTCAATAGATCCCCCTAAATGCTTGAACACAGCTCTGTGCCAATGGAATTGGGTCTTGGACATTATTGTGTTATCATTGACATTTGTAGGTGTGTGATTTAATGTCTCTCCTCATATAATGTCAAAAAAGTACCAAAAAGAAAGAGTCTTCACAGTCTCTCAGGCAGATTAATTCTCTACCTGTTTTCTACCTGTTTTAAAAAGGTTCATTTAGACTTTAGAGAAACAAAATGTAATAAATTACATCAGCATAGCATTATTTGGAAAATATTGAAAGATGAGCCGAACTAGGCACAATATTTTTAACTCATTAAATATTAGGTGAAAAATATTGCTACTATCAATATAACAACCAGCTTGTCTGAGGCTAATCCGGCACATCAAAAAGAATCACCCAAAAGGTAGCATTAGCTTTCAAAATGAAAAGGTCAGCTACTCCCCCCCTCAGATACACCTGGGCGGAGAAATGATCCCACACGAGAACCAAGGGAGGGTTGGCGTTTGCGTGGGGCGGCAGCATGGGGCCCCCAGTGCTCTCCTCTCTCAGGGCCACTTATCAAGTCTGATGCATCCCAGTCTTGGTGGAACAATACAGAAAGGTCATTCTCAGCTGGTACCCCACTTCGCCCCCCCCCCCCCCGGGCCCTGACGAGCAGTCGGCCTGTACTGTGGTACAGCCACCACCAACTGTGACTGACTGTAGCCGCTTTGTCACTCGGTGAACAGGAGGGACAGGAGGTCGGAGTGGCAATCCGATTCAAATCAGCCCTTCAAGTGAGAACAGAGAGGCAAATAATGCATTCATCTCTACCCTGAGCTTTGAACATGCCTCTGCTGTAATAGTCCCATCGCTACAGTCTTTGCAAGGGCCTTCTATAGTGTTTAAGCCACTCTTTCAGGTGTAGCTCTTTGATTCACACTGTGACTCTATTGGGTATTCGTGCCGGGGCGCAAGCTGCAGAAACGGTTCCTCAGACTAATACTAATTAGCCTCCGGGATTATTTTTCAGGTGCCGCACTTCATCCGTCAAATAAATTCCGGCAGCAAGTGAACGCAGCATTTAGATGAAGTTAAAATGATTTTGCAAAATGACTTTTTGCACCGGTCCCCAGCGTCTACAGTGTTTACTTGTCGCTGGGGTGCAGCGGGGGGAGTTGCTCCACTTATAGAAAATTATTTGGGTGAATATCTGCAAACAGGGGTCTTTTTTTTCTCCCCCCACCCTCCCCACTATAATTAAACAATGTAAGTCTTATCTGGGGACAGGGGTATCCATAACGCCAACCTGGAGCACTTAAAAGCCATAAACACAAGACAAATGTTCATCAGCTGCACGAGTGAGCCATAATCAATCATACGATTTATAGCAGAGGAAACAGATTATTTCCCGTGCAGGAGAGTGCTGATGCTGACATAAGAATATAAATGAATGCTTTCTAATTGTGAGAAATTCCCATGTATAACCGGCACACAAATACTGCTCTTATATAAGTGAAAGAAAAGCGGGGAGCTGTGATTGATCACTATCGGACTCATCCGTGGGAAGTACAACAGCAGCACCCTGTGGCCGTGGGAACACACGACACGCTGAGTCCTCCTGTGCACGGGAGATCAGAGGGTTTAGAGAAAGTAGTACGTTTATTTATATAGCACTTTTCTGGAGCAGAAATATTGATATAATAAAATAAATACATTTGAAGCCAAGGCGCGTCTGAAAAGGTAGATCTTGAGCTGCTTTTTAAACCTGAGAGACCCATATAGACCCATTTGTTTTCCTTTTTTAGGGGAAACAGGAGATAGCAGGTCAACAGTACATGCCACATAGAAGTACCATTTGTTAACAGATTTTTTGTGAATTTGAACCATTTTTGCACTTGAGAATTCATATGAATGTCAAAAAATCCCTCCAAAATACCACAGTAAGACATCAACACCTTGAGGAACACCATAGGAAAAAAACATACAGAGATTTGGTATCAAATACTTTTGACATTTGGCGATTTCTGCAAGACTTACATTTTTTTTGGTGATTGGATGGCAAGCACGTCTGTTCTGGAAACTGCTCGGAAAACCCCTTTATGTCCATAAACCTAGGAAAGCCATACATCCTCTGAATGCCCTCGGTCTCTTATTTGTGGTTGTAAAGTTTCATGAGGCTGTGATTACCCTCAAGGTCACAACATGTCATTTTAAACAGTGACATCAAGTTTCAAAAAGTGCAACGTGAAATGGCCACTATGAGGACAAACATCATCACACATGAATACAACTGGGTTCATTGGAGTCTCAGCTTTCCAGTTATACAAGCTTTATTTAATTCAAGATTAAAATACACATTTTAGAAAAATAAATAAGTGGGCATGTCTATGAGGGGGAAACATCTTCACAGCCAGTGCCTCAGTCTCAGAGCAAAAAGAACATTTCATGCTGTCCTCGAACCCATGTTCATTCATGTATCTTGAGGTGAGAGGTCAAGGGGACCCCTGTGAATATGGACATGCCAGTTATGCCCTCACCAAAAAAATGTAGCCTTCGGAGCGTTATTCAGCCTCCTTCCTGACAAGCTAGTCACAAGCATGACACAGTTGGTAACAATGGCATACAGCTTCATATGATACCAGTATCTTCAAACCGAGCCCGCCGCAGCCTCTCGGAGACAGTAATGTCGGATGTGATCACCCAGGTCTCGCGAGTGTTCTTAGAAAGGGAAAGAGTAAGTTACCAAAACCTGCTGGTGATTTAGGCCAGCAGAAGGCCGTTATTTAGTATAGACTTTCAAATAAGGAGGCATTATCAGTGAATGAAAGGCTAACTCCTGACTGAGAGAGACATATTGATATCAGTACCGCCCTCAACTATCCAGCATCGGTCACTTTGGGCATACCTGGTCTTTTAGTCTGCAGTAGTCAACAGTATCAAAAGCCACAATGAGAAACCAGACTGAAGCGCACCGAAAATATTCTGCTTATCTAAGGCAACCGCGGCCTGATCGGCAACCCTTTTTCCAAGACTTCCACTATTAAAAAAGGCATCTTGGAAATTGGCATATAAATGCAATCCTGTCTATCGGGGTATGCCTGAATGCATTGTGCAGCCCTGGCTGTAGTTTGTCCTCTCAAAGATCCCATTAAACTCCATCCCCAGCTGGTAAATGTGTTTGTTATTGCAGGACTCAATATCCTCATGTTGCTGCACGTGCGCGGCTGTAAGCCGTGAAGAGTCACCTATCCAGAAGGAGAGCACTTCATCAAGTCCGGGTCTTTGTAGATTTTAGGCAGCTCGGAGTCAACTTCCTGTTGACCGCAGGTCCCGAACCATATGCCGACGTAGTCCCCAGAAAAACTGCCAGGTGAGAGGGTTTTAATCACCTTTGAAATGAGTGATTAGAATAATTATTTCAGGGGAGAGGGATGGCTCCTGCTATTAACAGCCCTCTGTTCAATATCGCAACAAATTAGTTCGTGCTCATTAGTATGAGTTGTGCTTGCCTAGTGGTTTGGAAAGCTTCCATTGGGAACCTGCTTTATTACTTCCCGTGAGTGGGGCATGTAATTAGCATTCGTCAAGTGCTGTGTTTATATAACGCCTCTCCTTTACAAAATGTAATTTTGATGTTACATAAGTGTTACTTGCCTGATCAAGGAGGGTCTCCCTTGCGAGGCTAAATTGTTAGATTAAAGGTCAGCAGAACTTCCTCTTGAATTCAAAGTCCGTGGAGAAGGACTAGCAGAGATGCTGCGAATCAACAGGTTGTGTCAAGTCAGAGTCAAGTTTATTAGCTTTTATCACATATTTAATGGCCCACTGAGACATGCAATAATTGTAGATGAGCCAACCTGGGAGAGCTACAGTGTAATAGAAAAAAAAGAAATCTTAGCACATAAGAAAAAAGGTTTTTTTCGGAGTCACAGTGGTGGTTGTACTTTACTTGAGTATCTCCATTTAACGCCACTTTCTACTTCTACTCCAGTGAAATATTGCTCTTTGTACTCCACTATTTATCAGAACGTTGTAGTTATATCTGACATTCATCGAAAAACAACAACTCTGAACGGTGACGTAGTCTCTAAATGAGAAAAACCTTGGTAGGGGGAATTCAAAAGGACAGAGGTCCCAAATGGACAGAAAGTTGTAGCAATCAGTAGAAACACAACTTACAACTGGAATAGAATCAAACAGTGGCAAATAAATGTTCAGATATTTGAGGAGTCAAAGTATCAAAGGTAAAAGTACTCAATAGGCAGCAGAAAGGCCCCTGTCAGTACTGTATAATGCATTATCACATTGGATACTGATGCATTAACATGTAAGCAGCATTTAAAAGGAAATATGCCTTGTTCTTACATTGTTGATGATGTTGATACTGTAACTTTATTGTATTAATGCCATGCAGCTTTAACTCCATCAGTCAGTTCTCCAGGGGAGCAGAACCAAGCCAACAACCAGCCATTTTGTATTATGTTAATTATGTATGAATAAATCTTAAATGAATCACTTGTTAGGCGACTGTTCTCTTGTTTTTTCTGGGGTTTTTTCTTCTAACATTTTGAACACAAATTTTGACTTTTGAATTGTAGTAGAATTAGAATGGTGGAATATAACTAAATCCATTTACTCAAATACTGTAGGATAATTAACCACAGTTTTGAGGTAGTTTTACTTTACTTGAGTATTTCCATTTTGTGTTGCTGAACAATACTGTAGTTTTTTGCTCCACTACATTTTACTGTTAATATTACATTTTGAATCAGGGTTTTCATACAAAACAAATAATCATCTTGAAAAATATGATGCTTTTTTATAGCTTAAAACTATCACGCAGTATATTTGAAAGTTACAAAAAAAAAAAGTTACAATATTGAAAGCCTTTCCTTTTTTAATGGTTGGAATGAGGTCTCCTGGTCAGTGTGCAGGGGACATAATTGCAATGCGCACACACTTCCTGATGGAGCTGCTCCTGCGAAGAATAAAAATACACTCCTAGCAAAGCCAGCTAGACGAGTTGTGAAAAAGTTATGTCTGGCTGTCAAGTGGATAGAGAAAGACTATTTTTAAAAATGGACGTCATTCCTCGGTTTTCTGTACATTAATAGCAGAAAATATCCCCATGTCCAGAGAGCCACCGGCACTGGTGACAAGACAACTGCGAAGGGTTGGATTGTTAAGGCTAATTAAGTCCCGGTAGCTAGCGTTAGCAACCAGGCTAGCCAGCTAGCGCAAACTGGCTAGCCAATATACTGCAGGCCTTAAGTATCTTGTTTTTACTCGCGAATGTTGTATGGTACTGTTAAAATATGGTCAGCACTAGTCTATAATAATGCTATAGTCCCGTATTACGTATGCCAAAAGCTAACTTTGAGCACTCTTAGAGTCAGTGACAGTTTTGTTAGGGCAGCTACAGCTCGCTGTGCTAGCTAAGCTACGCGGTTAGCCAGTTGGTTGACTGCATCACACTAACTTAGCTGACAGGAGGCTAACATTAAGCCGTTGAATCTTGTTTGACAGGATGTGTAACTAACCGTGTGGCCCCTTTTGAAAGTATAGCTAGCTAACCGTAACGTTATTCATTATGTTACAAGGCCACGTCTCTGGCCAACGACAAGTTAGTCTACAATTGTGGTAGCTAGCTAAATGTCTTGAAGCAAGTCTTCCCTTTTGCCCAATTAAACTGTGAATAGGTGTCAACATGTGTGTTCTTCTTGTCTGCTCTTTTCAGTAAGCTGTTAGCTAGTAATGTCTCTAACGTTACCATCCGCCGATATACTTGAAACACCTCCTGGATATCCATTTGAAGAAATCAACTATGAGGATATTGAAGTCGAGGAGGTGGGCTTGGTCTTGTGGTCTGACACCGACTTAAGACGCTGATGCTCTACATGAACGTTCAGAAGACATGGTGCTGACGTTTACTTTGGAGTAATGTTTACTTTCTGATGAACTGTCCATTTTCAGGTGGTGGGGAGAGGAGCTTTTGGGGTTGTTTGCAAAGCCAAATGGAAAGGCAACGATGTCGCAATCAAGACCATCGAGAGCGAATCGGAGAGAAAAGCCTTTATTGTTGAGGTATTGTTGTGATTGTCTTTACCCCACGACTGCAACATGTTTAGTTGACACACACACACACACATGCTGTCAAGTTCTAGTGGGACAGAGTTTGTGTAATGACAGCCTGGGTGATAAATATTTGTGTGCTCAAAGTATTAAATAGCATGCATGCAGATGACGTTTTCCTCTTTGTCTCCAGCTCCGGCAGCTTTCGCGTGTGAATCACCCCAACATTGTGAAGTTGTATGGCTCTTGCAATAATCCAGTAAGTTGGCTGGACTTGTATTACATGTCACGCTCTCTTAACTGCGCAGCCACATGGAGGATTTGACCCCCCAGTAATGGCATGTCCCAGTACGATCCTGTATGTTTTCTATTATCTGTCTGGTTGAGTTTCTGATGATCTTTCCTCTTCCCTCTCAGGTCTGCCTTGTGATGGAGTACGCTGAAGGCGGGTCATTGTACAATGGTGAGTACACGCACACTACTGAGCGATACACTGCTGTATTACAGATGGCCGCATTTGTTTCGCCTTTGCTAGTGGTGAAACGGAACGCAGCCTTGCACAGACATGAGAAGCAGCCCTTTCAGTTGTACCCTCCCACTGTTTGCATGTTCAGTCGTTTGTCCCAATTCCTTGATAAACTAGTCTTTGCACAGTGACATGCGGCACAACCTTATTTGTCCCTGCTGTTAATACCAACGGACCTGGGAAATAGGGAGCTGTAACAAACAACAATATGCGATAATATTATAATGTATTATTAAAGATACATGTGTCTGCAAAGTTCAGCATCATAGAATGTGTGTGTGTGTGTGTGTGTGTGTGTGTGTGTGTGTGTGTGTGTGTGTGTGTGTGTGTACATGACCCCCATGACTGTTATGTTGTGTTTTTAATAAGTCTGACTTGGTGGATGTGGGCCACTAAACCACATAGCTATTGGTAATAATAAGACTCAGTCAATTGTTGAGGTCTGAGAGTGTAGCGACATTGTTTAAAAGAAGTTACATGGGGTTGAGAAATATGAGCAGATGTCGGACGGTTGACAGGTTTCAAACAAGCGGTTGACAGGTTTCAAACAAGCCCCCAAAACAAAGGTGAACCAAACAGTTTGTGGTAAACTACCACCGCAGCCAGCAGACTGCGACCTACTGTACATACAGTTCCTGTACAGTGAGCAACCTCGACGATTATTCTCGACATTTTGGGTCGTTTAGCTCCATTATAATCTGGATACCCTGTTGGTTTGTTTACAACCTGTCTGACCAGACTTCTTGTGGAATAGATACATTTGGAGATTTATACATGCTGTTAGAGGCTGCTCAGCTTTAAAAGAATCAGGTAATGTATGGACGCATGTGTGTTTCATGTGCATATAGGCCTTTTATCTCCTTTCCCAGGACAGCAGTGGTTGGAACGGCTTTTATTCCCAAAAGGTTCGGATTGGGATGTTTTAGTTGTTTCCAGGATGTGAATCCCACAGTGTGAGACTCTGTGCTGCGCTTCACACTTCACAATTAGCTCTCCTCCCTAGTTACCGAATCTCTATCAGTTACTCCTGGGGGCTACACTATGGCGCCGTTGCTTTGATGTCATTAAGTTGAGTTGTGAATGCTGATTTTGAACAATCTGTTCTCAGTTTTCCCACCTGGAATAAACTTGTTGAAAACGCTGTGAGAGAAAGATGTCAGCACCTTTTGAGGAACAGATTGTGTTTCGACCGCTGGGACCAGGAATTAAGTTCTAGGGACGTTTTACCCCCAGAAAAGAACATGTTCGAAGGGTAGTAGTTTGTGAAAGTACAGGAGTGTTTGGGGTGGGGTTTGCAGGGATGACTGTCGCTGATTGGTCATTTTGAAAACGAGAGATTGTGCGAGAGGGCGAGCGGTAGCAGAGAGAGACTGCTGTGAATGTGCGGAGAAGAAATCGTTTTTTACGATCATTTCTAAAGCAGCTGCAGTAAATGTCGTTGCAATGAGACAAAACCAACGTTTTTTTTTGGGGGGGGGGGGGGGGGGGTTACGTGTTTTTATTTATTTTAAACACACTGAGCTGCAGAGTGTGTTTACCCTTGTGACCAACAGCAGCCCTCGTCCCATTTCATGTTGCCTTTTCATACGGCAAACAAATTTACCTAATCGCCGCAGGTCTTTAGACCGCTAGGGAAACACTGACAAAAATGGGCTGAAAGGAACCTTTTAAGTTCCTTGAAAAGTAGTCCCTGAAATAAAATACCCAGGAACTTTTTGGTTGAAACAGGGTGTGTGTGTGTGTGTGTGTGTGTGTGTGTGTGTGTGTGTGTGTGTGAGAGAGAGAGTGTGTGAAAGACCTACTTTCTGCTTGGTTCCTTTCTGTAGGTTCATTGTCTGTGGTGGTGGTTGTGACTGTGCTCTCTTGTCCACAGTGCTGCATGGTGCTGAACCCCTCCCCTATTACACTGCTTCCCATGCCATGAGCTGGTGTTTTCAGTGTTCCCAGGGCGTGGCCTATCTCCATGGCATGAAACCAAAGGCTCTCATTCACAGGGACCTCAAGCCACCCAAGTATGCTCCTCCTCACCTCACTCTCTTCTCTCCTGTTTCACTGTGCCAGCAAAGTGCCCGGTGGTTTCCCCTTTTTTTTTTTTTTTTTTTTTAAATGTGTTTGATTTTGTTCATGTCGTTCAACAAATATTGTACTTTGAAATTGATAACAGAAAAAGAAAAAAGTCGCCCGCACTCCACTGAATGTTTGTCACATGACTGTTGGTTATTTATTTAAATGAGACATATCTAAACATTTTATTTGTTTTGATAAATTATTAATATGTTAAGCTTGAATTTGGTTATCTTTTCTGATGGAAGCATATTCATATTGTTACTTGAAAAATATTTTGCATACACAAACGTACACATACAAAGAGTGTTTCTGTTCTAAGGACGTCCTTTTTAAATGACACAATCTGGGAAAGAAAGGGTCAGAAGTATAAAAGTTTGGAAACCACTGTGTGTACGTTGTACCTGTAGCTGGTTAGCACTCTTTTATTCCGGCGCATTTCTTTTACTCAAACAAGTCCGAAAGTTAACTTTTTTTTTAATTGATTACTTCAAGTTCAAAGCATTGTCAGCATCTAATAGAGTTTATTTCTTACTTTTTGTTTCTTGCAGTCTGCTTCTAGTGGCAGGCGGCACTGTGCTAAAGATATGTGACTTTGGAACAGCATGTGACATTCAGACCCACATGACCAACAACAAAGGAAGTGCAGCATGGATGGCCCCAGAGGTATTTGAAGGCAAGTATGAGTGGCATTTCAAGTACATTTTTTTAACTAAATAGTGTATATTGTTTGATTTCTGTAAATGCTCACAGAATCACCACAATCCAATGAACCAGCTCACCAGAGACAGGATTTGAGAACCTGTTCCCGTGGAGAACTGGGTCCCAGTTGTCTGATTCGTTGAGATCGCATGCCTCCCACCCTATTGATTCCTCTTAGTGATGTGTAACGTCATTGTACAGCATAACTGTCGGAGAAGTTGCTAATAACCTAGAGCGGAAGCACCACATTTTTTCCCAGATAATGCTAGATCTAAAACAACAAATCTGTGTTGAAATCAGCAGGAGGAGAGCTAGTAGCTGTTAGCAGCTGCTGGGCAGCACAGTCCTGCTTGGCTAAATAACAGAGCTAGCAGCTAATGCTAATGGAGGTTACATCGAGTTAGGATGATTATGTGTTATCTTGTAAAATTTATTTTTTGCCATAAAACTTGACCTGTTTAACTTCCTAAAACTAGCTCTAAGCAGATTAAAATACATCATTAAAAGTATATGCCACGATTTTCTTTTTTCATTAAAGCAAATATTTAGATAAAAATACAACCATTAATTTGACATCATTACATTTCATCATTTCAATTTTGTGTTTTTTTATGCAAACAACCACTATAGATGACAATAACAAAGTAAAGGGATAATATTTAGACCCTCTGATGGATTACACTGACTTTGGGAAGCTTAACAATTTAGAAACCTTACCTCTCTGTACTCCACCCAACAATTTATCAGGAATCAATAACGGAATCGATGTAGATAACATCTCAAGGATTCCCATCCCTACAGCTCACCCATTTGTATACGCCTTTTCTTGCACCCACCTGTGCTTGGTCACCTCTCACCTGAATGGCAGCTTAGCACTTGCAGCATCGTGGCACTAATCCTTGAGTCATCAGCAGCAGCAGCCTGACTGCTGCTCTATTGATGGTAGTCTCCCAAGCACAGTGAGAAGATGAATGGAATGATGCTGGTGGCTTTATTTCCCCTGGGAGACAACGGTGTAAAATGTGTGCTCTCATTCAGCCAGAAGCCTAATGTACTTCTACATGATGGGACGGGTTCTTGGCGAAGGGGGGGAGGGGTCAGGAGGAAAGATGAATTAAGCCCAAGTCATTACCTTGTTTTTGGAGGCAAGTTACACAACTCCAGTGCGATTAAACAACTCACTTTTACCCTCTCTGTGAACTCCTTCCAACTAATTTGCATCCGCTTTAGCCACACAGCAACTTTTCGAATAGGTGCGTGATGTGCACTTAAATTCTGCAATAATAAGCCAAGTAATTAAGCAACACAGGAGCCGCTCCTCGGTTAAAAAATTGCTCCCTTATTTTTCTCCTCCTCCTCCCCCCTTTAAGCAGAGATGAGATACAAGCTGCTGTGCTTTCTCAGGCACATCCTCGCTCTCATCTCAAATGTGCCACTGAGAATGACCTTTTATCAAGTCAGTCAGTGATGTCACATGCAGCCTGTCCGCCCCGTTTGAAGAGGACCTAAGTGTTGCTGTGCCTTCTGATGTACTTTGCAGGCAGCAATTACAGCGAGAAGTGCGACGTGTTCAGCTGGGGTATCATTCTCTGGGAGGTGATCACTCGCAGGAAGCCCTTCGATGAAATCGGAGGACCAGCTTTTCGCATTATGTGGGCCGTGCACAACGGTGAGTCACTTACTGTGTGTGTGTGTGGGGGGGGGGCTGTAGGATGCAAAGGCCATGTCCAGCTGTCAGCTGCTGTGAGTCTTCAGACGTGCCCGCCCCGCTAGGTCTGCTGGGAGACTGTGAGAGTAAGAAGAGCCTGGCAGAAGAGTACGGCTGAAAGGCATGTTCACCTGTGCTAGTGCGGAGATGGATGGGGGAGAATACTAATGGGACACTAATAACACCTGGCCACAGGTTTAATATTTCTCACCGCTGAATCTGCCTGCCTGAGTCATTATGGTTAGAGCAGCGGGAGACGGGGGATTTAGCATAAATATGCAATATTTATGTCTGGTGTGATGGTAAATGTTTTTTCTTTGTTTGACTGTTTTTTGTTGTTTTTTTCTTACCCTTTCAGGCACGAGACCTCCTTTAATCAAAAATTTGCCCAAGCCCATAGAGAGTCTGATGACCCGCTGCTGGTCTAAAGACCCCTCTCAGCGGCCTTCCATGGAGGAGATAGTGAAGATCATGACTCATCTAATGAAGGTAATCTGCTCCCCTTTTCTCCCAGGCTTTCATTAAAGTGGAGTGGATGAATCTAAAAACGCGACCAAAAAGTTCAATCACAGAGTGTAACAGGATGAGGAAAAGTTTTAATGCGACATAAAGCTACAGTATACACTGTCGCTTTACATAGAGAGGTGTATTTGTCATTAGGCCGTCCCTCATTGATATGAATGGGGTGGACAAAGTAATTATTTAATTTCAAAGTTGTCAGTAGTTTTAGCTAGGTGTACTTAATAAACTGGCAAATTAGTGACATTTAACACTTTAAAAGATATGGAATAATAAACATTTGAACTTTGATTCAGCACGTCATTACCTACTTACCTACCATTATGTCTAACTCATGATACAGTCACTTGAGCAGCTCGGGAGAAATATTTGCTGATTCAGAGTTGTGTCATCATGGAAATGCAGCCTAACTCCTCATAGCTTTTTAAGTCATGAATGATGAAAGGAATTACAAAAAGTTCAAACTCTTTACTAATGTGTCAGAGAAAATCCCAACACTCGGATGAATACGTATTATCCTTGTTACCAAATGATCTCGCATTATCAGATACAGTAGACAACTTCATCAGATCACTGCCAACATGCACTCCATTCAATCCAACTGTGGCACACTGTGAAACCAAATGGGAAAACAAGCCGATATTATTGATTTCACTCGGTTTCGGACTCGCCAAACGGACTGGCTTGTGAAAGTGCCAATGTTTTCAGGCCATCTCTGCCAAAATAAAGATGTAAATAAGAGGTACATTTATAAGAATGAAAGTCGTAACTGAAGCTGTGCTTTTTCTTCTTCTTCTTTTGCAGTACTTCCCAGGATCTGATGAACCCCTGCAATATCCATACCAGTATTCAGACGATGGGCAAAGCAACTCTGCAACTAGCACAGGTACAGGAGTCCCACCAGCACCGGAAGTTGATGTTAAAGCAGTACCCGGCATGATGCAGACAGACACAGACGTTTTACTCACTGTTGCCACTGTTCAATGCTGCTGGTATATTCACGCGTGTAGATAAGCGGTTGTGATTGGCCTCTCTAAATCCAAAGCGTAGGTTTGTTACATTATAGTAACAACTTTGCGTTTTTAAATCCCCAGGCGAAAGGTATGCGGAGATCTGCGATTGTCTGGTATCGCAAGACTCCTACATTTCTACATTTGTCTGTCTTTTTGAATCATTTTGAGTTTTTCCACATGTTTTTTCAGAGTTGTGAAACCCCAAATATAAGCAGCAAATGCATTGTAAAATCTTAAAAAAGCACCACAGTTGAGAAAATCTGAAACGTGTGAAGCCTCTCTCCTGTCCTGCCTCTCGGTGATTGTCAGGTTCCTATGTGGACTACACCGGCACCAGCACAAGCAGCAAAAGCGACGCAAACATGGAGCACAGTGATTCTCAAGGGAGCAATGACACTATCAAGATCACGCCTCAGTTCGCCCCTTACTTCAAGCCAAAGGTAAACCAGCTCTTCATTATGATTAAGTTACAGGAGGAAGCAAATGTTGTCCAAATAGGCTTCTGTAGTGACAGTATGTCTTTGGTTCTCTCAGGCAGACCCACTGAGGTCTCTGCCTCTGTCCAGGGGGGGCAGCGTTGAGAGTCTGCCCGCACGGACACAGTGCCTGGCGTCGTCGGACAGCAAAAGAATGAGCGCCGACCTGTCGGAGCTGGAGCCCAAGATGCCATTTACGCCTGCAGGTAATGCCAGACATTTACACAACCGCACACGGAAGCAGGAAGAGGAGCTCATCGAGGCAAATTGGGCATGCTGCTTATGAGATTCAGAATGTTCTATTTTAATAGGAAACGTTGCACAGGAGAAGGCATGCAAGTAGTTATTTTCAAGTCCTGTTGGAATGAGGCCTCTCCCAAGTCCACAAGAAACTCCTCCCATGACACTTTGTGTCAGTTTATTTTTCATGTGCTTTCATCACATAGACAAGATTGATTCCTCATATAAACACAGCCATGTCCCCCTGACCGCTAAGGCTCGTCAGACCCAGCTGTCCAACAGAAAGACAGCAGACTCACCAGTGCTGAGGATTTAAATTTGAGCACAGAGAGTATGTCAGGGCTTTTGTTGTTGCTCTTTTTGTTTTTTCCCATTTTGATGCAACGTTAATGAATGCAGTTTGTGTAATTCGAGCACCGACGGTCCGTGTCCGAACAGCAATATAGAGCCGAACTCCCCCGCTGTTGTTTGTGCTGAGAAAAGCAGCGTCTGGAAAACGGACGTGCATGCTGCCCGTGCACGTATACCGTATGCTCTGCATGTGCGTGGCCCCACGATTCCACACAGTCCTGCTGTGGGCCCCCCCGCCCCAGTCTGTCTTAGTCCGCATGCTTGTCGTGTTCGCAGCTGTATGTGTGTATGTGTGTGTTTTTCGCAGCACGTCCGCAGTATAAACGAGGCCACCGTAAAACGGCATCGTTCGGCACCATTCTGGATGTCCCCAAGATCGTCGTCACAGGTATCTCTGGGGCCACTGGGCTTCCTGGTGACCGGGTGGAGCTGGCTTGGCTGTTGTGGGTTGCTGTGCTCTCTGACGGGGCTCTCTCCTGTGTGTGTCACTCCATACGATACCAACCACGGAATGTTCATTCACATTAACTATGTTGCATGTTAAGGGCGGTCTCTATTTTGAAGAAAAGGATGTTATTGACCCTTCGCTAAGCCCCCCCACTGCTACTCTGACTAGCTGTCAGAGCTACCATGGAGCCCACACTGTCACTAACTGCACTCCATGAATATAAATAATGTAATATTTAAAGATAAAGATAGAAGCTGAAGTAAAAGGTACCCACCACATCACTCTGGCGGATGCTACACTATGATTGTCCGGTCCGCTTTCGAGTGGCGGGACTTAGCGAAGGGTCGGTCGAGCCGGTCCTGGAGTAACACACATCGGAGGTGCCTTTTTGTCTCTTTGTCTTCTGTGATTTTCAGTTGGCAGAAGTGGGACATGAGTTAATATTTTCATCTGGTGTCACAACCAAAATCGAGTTCCAGCTCATTAAGTGTCTGTGTCAACAACAACAACAACACATTTTGAGCTGGCTTCAGGGCATTAGAGCTGTTGGGCTGACACAGGTGAGATGAAC